>NC_068394.1:4899923-5223673 GCF_023724105.1 Carassius gibelio | reverse complement strand
CCATATTCGCAGTGGCGTCCAAAAAAATGTAGCACGTTTAAAGTCTAGTGTGACCGCGCCTTAAGCGTTGTAACTTTGCAGACGTTGTTTATGCTCTAGCAGCAACATTACACACTAACTAAAGTTTGATAATCAATCAACCCTTTAAAGAAAATTTAAGGAATAAATTAAAGGGAACACAATATGTCAATTGGTTCTCTAAATGTAAATTTCAACTTTCAAACTAATCTTATTTCCTTTTAAATTTACACAAAAAAAGCTTAATATAGAGATAATGCTTAAGATATGTTCCAAGTATTTTTATCTTGTTTACCAGTGAAATGTCAAAAATAGAGATTATAATAAAGATTATAGTTAAAATATAAACATATCTGTTGTTTAAAGCATAAACTGACTTAATTTTGTTCATTTTCTCAACAAAAAAAAAGACAGCATATCTTCATTCTGAATCTCAAGTAAATGCATTTTGATTTAAGCATGTTTAGATATTTGTACTGCCATGACCATATGAATTTAAGAGTTTCTACTAAAATGTAAGGCCTAATTTAATTTGTAGAAGGCAAATTCAGAGTTTTTAAGACTTGCAGAAACACTTCAAAAAAAAACAAAAAAAAAACTCTAAAGTAAGTCTGACATGAAGTTGATAATTTAGACACTTATGAAACATAAACCTCCTACGTGATTTAATAAGACCAATACAGTTTCCCTCTGGGTAAATTTAGATAAAGATTTGATTTATTGCTTTGATTACATAAGATACTTGTTAATATGATACATCTAATCTAATATAAATGTTTTTAGTTTTTTTTAGCCTTAAGATAAAATTTGAGTGCTCATCTTATGAAATCTAAAAAAAAAATAATCAAATTGCTTGCAATGACATGCTTGATAAATGTTTATGACCTTAATATAAAAATGCCTGGGGTATGTTTAGAAAATTTTCCAAGTGTAAAGATGATCTCAGTCTGTTTATTTCTTCTTTAGAGTAGAGTAACTATCATCTACAAATACTTTAAGTTCAGAGGATCAGAGAGACGAGAACCACAACCAACTCATTACTGCGAAGTGCCCATTAGCGTTTGTGAAACCATTTAACAATCCTGTCATTCCTGAGACAACAGCGTAATCTGCCCTAAGAACTGAAATAATATGACTTTCCGTACGAGTGAACAACCAAACTGTCATAAATCCATTGTAATGCCTGCAGCGAAACTGCACTCATCTGCTCCAGGACTGGCAGTTAAACGGAGGAAACCTTGCTTGGTAGAAGAAGAGAAAAGCAAATTCACTGTGTCATTATGGCATCCTCAGAGCAGCTGTTCCGGCAGCGTTGTGATGCACCAAAGGTGTCATAAAGTTGAGAAGAGAAAGATGCTATCTGACAGCTCACTGCTCATGGAGTAGTGTTGAGCTGTTCATGCACAAACTTTCTTTTCTGTAGTGTTTCAGATGAGGCCAGCTGGTGTGTGTCAGCTGTGATAATAGACCACAGGCTAACTCTATGAATTTACTCAAGTAGGACACACTCCTGCATTCGCATCCTAGCTGGCTCTGGATCAACATTCCGGTCATTGAGAGTTTAGTTTTTTTATGCATTTAGCAGCAAGTGAAATGAATATTTAAGAGCATAACATAATATTCCACTTTTAGATTTGATGTATGTCTATGAAATGATCAGAAAGTCGAAACTTTTATGTTTTCTGTACTCCAATTTCTCAGAGACTGTTTTGTTATAAAATATTTAGATAAATGTTTACACACACTATGGTTCAAAAGTTTGGGATTAATAAGATTTTTTTTTTAAATGCTTATCAAGGCTGCATTTATTTGATCAGAAATACAGTAAAAACTGTAATATTTGGAAATATTATTATACATTTTAAATAACTTTTCTATTTCAATAAATTTAAACTATTTTTCCTCAGTGATGGCACAGCTGAGTTTTCAAGATTACTCCAGTCTTCAGTGATCTTTCAGATATTAGTCTGACAAGCTGATTTGTTGCTCAAGAAATATTTATTCATTATTATTAAAGTTAAAAACAAAAGAAAAAAAAAGAACTGCTGCCTAATATTATTGGGGAAACCATAATATATATATTTTTCAGGATTCTTTGACAAATTCGAAAGACAGGCATCTATATGAAATATAAATATTTTGTAAAAATACTGTCACTTTTGACAAATTTAATTCACATTTGTTGAATAATTGTATTTCTTAAACCTCTCCAACATTTTGAATGGAAATATACATTTAGTATAAATAAAGAGATAGGTATAAGGTAGTATATTATTTATGTGTTATAATTGTGTGTAATTATGTAAACACACACACACACACACACACATATACTGTGTGTGTATATATATATATATATATATATATATATATATATAAACAATGATAAAATTACATATAATACCTAATATATTTAATGCAAATAAAATCCACAGAAAAGTGGAGACAATAACTAAATCAGGGCCAGTGAAAACAACTTGCTTGGGCACTTTACATTTTTCTGGCAATCTCTGTCTAGGTGAATGTTTCTTGGCTAGAATTAGATGCAGAGTGGACCAGACTCTACGCCGACAGCCAAAATTCTGACACTGCAAGACTTTTATTATTGCAATAATTGTTTGATAGGAACATTGCTTCAGGTACTCATCCAGCTTGGGTGAATCATAAGTGCCTGAATACACACAAGTCATGACACATTTTCACCTTCAATATACAGTATGCAGGTTAACATTACAAGAGGCCAGCGGTGTGTGCCCTATCCAATATACAGTATCCAAAAGCAGAAGTACACCTTGCACTTTGTATATGTGTGTGTAGCAGTAGAGGGTTAGACTGACCGTAATAGCAGGAGCTGCGAAAGCGAGGCTGAGGAGCATGAGGAAGGGAATGACCTCATGCGTGGGTTCGATATAAGGCAGACTCAGACTGCGGTCGTGACAGCTGAAACCCCAGTGGACCGGTTTGAATATGTCCGTCCACTCCAGAAGATACACGCTGACCATAGATGAGACCAGGAGTGGAAGCTGATAGAGAGGAGGAAACATCACATAACTCTTCAACAAACATTGACAACGATTTATACTGTCCACATAACAGGTCCCTACAGTCAGCCGGTCATTATCACAAAATACACAGAGACAAGGCAGTACCTACAAGAGAAATAATATCCTTGGTATAAGAAAGCCATATAATGATTCCAGACCATGTTTATGAGATGATATCTGAAGGCCTGTGAGCTACTAATACAAACCAATGGAGATGATGCGATTTGAGCTGGGGGTAAATTGGTGTGCCTTAACACACCTTTTTTTTTTTTTTTTATAGTATTCCAGTATTACCTTAAGATCCACAATGCCATTTATTTTTATGTTTAACATTACACTGAAATGTTGTATATATGTATTAAAAAAGAAAGCAATTGTTAAGCTACACATTGCACACTTGATTGTGAATATCTGTCATTTCAAATGTGATTTCCTATTATGAAATTTACTAGTAATCATTGAGTTAAAATTGTTTCTTAGCTTTTTTCAAGTAAATCCTACTCTATTTTTTTTTTATTTTTTTTTTAGTGCATGTGTGTATGTGTAGAGGATCATCTAGTATTTGTATGACAGATTGTTTTGTCATGTTTATTACTGTAAGTCAGTAATTAAGAGCTCCCAGCTGAAGTTTTTTACAGTAGAGTGATCGGGTCAGTTTGCGGGCATTTGATGCAGATGGTTGCAGCAAGCAGCTGCCGTTTTGTGCTGATTCTACAGAGTTGTGCTGTGGCCCACTGATAACCACTGACCCATATTTTCTCCCAAAGCACTGGCACTTGGGACAGACACTAGAGGTTTAAAGAGTAGCCGAGCATCGGCAGGACCATCAAAGAGAATCACAAGACATGATGAAACACAACCAAAGCCTGTTTGCTTTGAATGCAGATTACATGCATTTCAGATGATTGTTGTAAATAATTCTGTTTTAAATATTTTTTTCTGAACATTTTCCTGTGCCTTTATATAAAGAAATAAAGTTGTGGTACCAGGGTACATTGATGGTATCAGGTTATACACACACACGCACACACACAAAAACACTATTTTCACTCAGAAATGGATAATAATGTAACTGAAGAATTGTAGTAAGTTAACTGTGAAGTTTTGAAGTAGAAAGATTGAAATTGTATTTTCTTGTGATACTTTTTCCATTTTTCAAAAATCTTTTTTTTTACAGTGTATACTGTATGTAGAATATTAAAGGACATTTGATTGTCCAGTTTAATTTAATACAAGAAATATACCAACTTTCCTGGATCTAATCAAGTTCTACTGACTTCTTCTAACTGAATATCCATTTTCAGTTGGAAATACATTATGTTATGTAAGTTAAATGGGTTGTGAATGCAATTGCATGTTGACATGAAGATTATCTCATTAACAAGAAGAGGTGACACTGAGGTCTTTATAATTGATGGCTATAAATGGGGAGGATAGAATTTCTTAGTGGCTATTTTCAGATCTATGTGGGACAGGCACCATCCCAGCAGGTCCAGATGGTGTCCGGATGGAAAAGGACCCGTTAGGATAAGAGCATTGCCCCTCATGAGGAGATGTGGAGGTTTCTGTGACCTGATGAAACTTCAGTGATATCTTCAGAAGCACAGCCGTTTCTGCTGAGAACATGCCTCGTATCTCTTTAAAACCCTCAAATATGGTAATCCTGATCTTTTTTGGTATTTGACCAACAATTTTGCAAAGCTCACAGAAAAACAGCAAATGGAGGAATTAATAAATGTATGAAAATGTCCAATTCAGCACAGCATTGCATAATGTATGAGTGCATGCTTAGATCTTCGTTCTAAGTACTAGATCACGTGTGTCGGTGTATGCATGTGTGTATAAAAGCTGCTCTGCCTCTAATCTTTATGTCACACTGACCTACATATATTCCACTAACCCCATCATGATGCATGGAAAGCAAAGCATCTCAGGAAGAGAGCTGACAGAAGCACAGCTTCCCAGTGCTTACTCATGATCACTCTGTTCTGTCTGTTCAGAGTGCAACGTAAAAGCAATACATATATGAGAAATTAATTATTTATTATTTTAATTTAATGTTAATAATAAAGCTGTTGAAAGTAATTTTTGTTCGCACACTGTGCTTGTAGAATGCAAGTAAAAGTAAATACTAAGCTTCATGTTTCATCTGCATCTTTAAAAGAGCCATAAACTGGCAAAAGTACAGTTAAATTATAACCAGCTATAATGAAAAAACTTAATCCAAAATTACTATTAATCTATTTATCTATCTATATAATTACATTTTAATTAAAATATGTTTCATTTAATTTTTATGTTTTTTTTTCTACTTTTTCAATGAATAAATAATGAAATTATAACACACAAACACATATGATATGTGTTTGTGTGTGTGTGTGTGTGTGTATATATATATATATATATATATATATATATATATATATATATATATATATATATATATATATATATATATATATATATAAAAAAAATTTTATATGTTATTTAAAAAAAATCTTTTCATTTACTTTGTTACTTTGTCGACACTAGATACTTTTGTGGCAAAAAATAAATAAATAAATAAATTGGTGGCAAATAAAGCTTATATAGCTTTTAAAAATCTTGAGATTCAATAGAGTAAAAACTAAAAACAAAAAAAAATTATACAATAAAAAATAGATTTTTCTTATGATTAGCCTACAATATGAACTCAAACAATTTCTCAGCAGTCATTTTTTTCTGTTTCATTTTTCCTAAGGAATTTAGCAGAACATCTGAGACCTTGATACTTTGAAACCTCAATAAATGAGAACTCCATGAGCAATTTTCTCAGGTTTAATTTATCACCATAGATAAATAGTCAAATATTTAGTAAATGTTCCATTCATTGATTCAGCTATGATTGTATAACATGTAAATACTTAACCTGAGCATTAAAATGGAATTGTCATCTCATTCTGATCTTCTAAGTTGTCACTTGTCAAATCAAACGTGCAAATGTAAACAGACGGTCCCTTACCTCCACGAAATAAAAGCATGGCAGCAGTGTCACGCTCTCTTTTATCATCCTCTCTTTCAGTCTTTCCCTCGCAGACATCATATTTCTCTTCTATAAATAAATGCCAATAACCTGTTGTGTCCTAAGCGTCCACCTTCATCCAGCAAAACAAGCCGTCTAGATCAGCTGCTGCTTGCTCCATTGAGATGCATGATGCACACAGAACGAACGGCACACACAATCTACACCCTTCACCATTTACACGCGCGGTTCGTGTTGCAGTTGAATATGAATATACAATTGCAACTGAATATACAGACAGAGAGGAAAATATTGCCGGCAAGATGACATCAGATTTTTTTTTCAGATGAGGGTCTTGCGTCCTGACGCGCATGCGCACAAGCTGCGCATTCCTCCACTTATTAATAATGTCACGAATGTAGACGGTAACAGTTGTTCGGGTACCGTACATTTATTATTCAATACCACAAAAAGGCATGTGTAGTGCACACATCCACACTAATAACATCTATATTAACAGTTCCAGAGAAAAATCACTTCACATAGCCTAAATTGCAAATATGAAAGGAATTCCATGTTCCCATGGTTTTTTTTTTTGTTTTTTTTTTTTTACTTATTTCTAGGACACAATACAACACAATGCATAGAAACGCAAGTAGTAGGCTACAACACACTGAAATATCGTAGAATAGCCTACAGTTCAATGCCATTCATTAGAGAGCAATGCAATACAAAACTGTAAAATAAAACGTTATTAATGCTTGAAGTAGAGGAAGACGTGTAACATTTTAGCTAAATGTTTGCTAACTAGTCCATTTAAGTAACTTGGATTGCATATAGGCTATAGCCTAAATAATAGAGTATTCTTACTGTAAAGACTCACAGTGGTCCAACAAACACCTACGATTTTAATAAAATGTATCCTTTGATTTTCTGGTCATTACAAAGCATGTTCAGAGTCATAAAACTTCTGATCAAGTTGTTGCAGTTTATTTTGCATCAAAGCCACTGGGTTACTTTTATTTAAAATTAATTTCAGTGCCATCAATCTTTCAACAGCGTTTCTTATGTGAAGTAAAGCATCAAAACCCTACAGGTGTGCGTGTCCTAACATCAGAGAGGTGAAGTGACTGAACAGAGGCGGGCAGTGGACTGCGCCGGAAACTGAAGAAGCGCGTGCGCGGAGCGGGAACAGCAGCAGACTGAATGACTGAGGAAGCTATTCCATTAACCGTTGTTTTAAATATCTTGGACACGAATTGTACTTTTTAAAGTTTATTCAAACAAAACAGGCGCGAGCTGCGAACAGCTGATAATAAGAAATGTATGTCCCTCCTCCAGCCGGGTTCTTTCTGATGCCGTTATAAAGTCAAACTGGCAAAGGTAGGACTCAGTATTTCACTGTCACTGCATCGTGCCATCTCTGCTTTATGCGCAGACAATCCTCTCAGAGACCAAGTATGCATATAATCATGTATATTTTGGTTATTTTAATGTATTATTTAAATGAATGTTAAACAATAACAACACGTTGGATTTTCTTTGGCTATTTTGACTAAAATTGGTAAATAAGTTTATGTTTGTCATTTAGTTCTGTGTGCAAACAGTAAGACAAACAAAATCTAAACATGGTTAAAAACATGTCCCATATGTGGCAGTGTCACAAAGTTATCTAATAATTGTACTGTACTTACTGTATGCAGAGCTGGATATCAATATCCAGTGTGAACAATCAGAGGATGCTGCTAACCTTCACGTGCCCCAAAAAGTACTTAAACACTTAAGACACACTTAAAAGGGTTCTTGAATTCCATTGCACAAAAAATAGATAAAGTGGCATCTGGAAACAAATTATTCAAAATCTTTTATTAGAGCTAACTTACTAATTTGATGGTCTGAAGGTGAATTTATGTTGTTCTCAAGTTCACACAGAGTCTTAGCAGAGTAACCACATGTATAGTTTATCACATTAATTGTGTAATTATGTAATTATTAATTATGTACTGTATATATATATATATATACATGCATACATACATGCATACATAGACACATATATATGCAAAGACATTCAGACATGTTTGACTTATTTGTCCAAATATAGTATTTGTTTCTTCATCAGAATCGATTTGGAGAAATTCAGCATTACATCACTTGTTCACCAATAGATCCTCTGAATGGGTGCCGTCAGAGTGAGAGTCCAAACAGCTGATAAAAACATCACAATAATCCACACGACTCCAGTCCATCAGTTGACATCTTGTGAAGTGAAAAGATGCCTGTTTGTAAGACACAACTCCATCATTGAGGCATTTTAACTTTAAACAGTTGATTCTGGAGAAAATACTTGTCCATAATCCATATTAACACTTTTTCTTGTAAATGGGGCTTGATCTGTGCATATTTTTAGACTTTCGCACTGGACAAAGTAGTATTATTCATATAGGACTCATATTTCAGATAGAAGCAGTGGTTTGAAGTTAACACATCTTATCATTGGCTTTGTTTATTATAAACATGCAGCTTTTCACTTCATAAGATGTTAACTGTAGTCGTGTTGCTTACTTGTGGATTATTGTGATGTTTTTATCAGCTGTTTGGACTTTCATTCTGACGGCACCCATACACTGCAGAGGATCCAATGGTGGGCAAGTGATGCAATGCTAAATTTCTCCAAATCAGTTCTAATGAAGACACAAATACTTTATTTGGACAAATGCAAACAAACTCTTTTACATCTTGAATGGCCTGAGGGTGAGTAAATGTTCATTTTTGGGTGAACTATAAATATGTTTGAGAAGTCTTTTAACCCTTGAAACATGCTTTTGTTTTGTGGTGTTATCTGAAAGCAAGTAATCATAGCAAATTATGTCTGCATATGTCACTTCATCTGTTCTCTTATTTATTATTTTTTTCTTTTTAATACAGCCTCTTATACAAGCTCAGGGATGGTTTTTATTTATTACTCTCTTAAAAATAGTGGCCTTGGTGGATACAACTTGCAAAATAAAATTTGCTTTTATAAACTTTTAGAAACCATGAAGTCTAATTTAAGTTTGTGAACTCTTATGGTTTTTTTCAAACTTTTTATCTAAAGATGTCGGGAAAATTAATCTTGTTACTTTGAGAAAATATCTCTGAAACTTTAGGATGTACCCATCTATTCTGAACACTGCAGGTTCGACCATCAAAAGATGATCACTAGTGCCATCCAGTGGTTCCTGCTTCTTATATTAAACCCACTGAGTTCACTTATCTTTCTTTCAGGTATCAAAGTAAATGGAAAAAATGACTGATTTAAAAAGTCGCAAGGAGTTCTACAAAGATCTCACCGTGGAGGTAAGAAACCAAATAAATGTCATATACACAGACCTGCATATTAATGACAAAGTTACTTTTTCATGACCTTGAAGCCAAGTGCTATTTGGGTGTTTTGCTTATATTTTGATTGGTGTTGAGGGATGCTTTTTTTGTGCTTCTTTAGTCAAAGCACATTAAACTACCACAGTTCAAAAATTTAGGTTAATAAGATTTTTAAAGTCTCATTTAAGGATGTCTCTTATGCTCACCAAGGCTGCATTTATGATCAAAATTAAAGTAAAAATGGTATGGTATCATATTCGTATATTTTGAAATGTAATTTATTCCTGTGATGCCAAGTTGAATTTTCCGTATCTCTGTCACATGATTCTTCAGAAACCATCCTAAATAATGCGGATTGAATAGAAATTTCATAAGAAAAGCCTTTATTTTAAATATAAATATTTTGAAGCATTATAACTATAACATGTTGTTGCTGAATAAAAGTAATCATTTCTTTTAAAAAAAGTGTGTGTATATATATATATATATATATATATATAAATATATTATTTTTTTTAAGCTTTACTTATCGTATTTAGCACTTTTCCCACCTAAAAATACTCAAATCGGGGAAACTTGATGAGCAATATTAATAATTAAGCTTGTCTTAACGGCTCTACTATGCATTTTACTTGTGTTAATGCAGTACACCATGGAAAAAAAGTGCCTTCAGAGGTACAAAAGCTTGTCATTGTGCCAGTACCCACAAAGGTACACCTTTGCACACTTTCTGCCATTAAAAGTTGCAAAGTACTGTACTGTACATGAATAGTTCACCCCAAAATTTAGATTTGCTGAAAATGTACTCACTCTCAGACCAATCAAGATGTAAATGAGTTTTTTTTTTTTTTTTTTTTTTTTTTTTTTCAGATGAACAGATCTGGAGAAATTTTGCATTACATCACTTGCTCACCAATGGATCCTCTGTAGTGAATGGGTGCCGTCAGATTGAGAGTCCAAACAGATGTTCAAAACATCACAATAATCCACAAGTAATCCACACGGCTCCAGTCCATCAATTAAGTGAAAAGCTGCATATTTGTAAGAAATAAATCCCATTCACTGCAGAGGAGTCATTGGTGAGCAAGTAATGTAATGTTAAGTTTCTCCAAATCTGTTCAGATGAAGAAATAAACTCTAGATCTTGGATTATGCCTGTGGGTGAGTACATTTTCAGCAAACTTTCATTTTTGGGTGAACTATTCCTTTTAGCTACTAATATAACTTCTTTTTTTTTAGTAGACAAGGCACAAAAGTGATTGACAAGCTAATAATACACTTTTTTGACACATTTTGTCTTACAGTAAATTACAGATGTATATCAATAAGTTTCTGGATTGAGCTGAGGAAGAGCGTCGCCTACACAGTAGCGCTCAGCTGCAGAGGGGGGTGTTATATAGGAGGTATTTAACTTTCCACTGCAGTACTGATGTGTGTGGGCCAGACTAACATTCACTGAGATCCTTCTGCCTCCACATATTTCTACATCAATGCTTTAACAACCAGAGATGCAGTACTACTCATCCCTCAGACATAAAAACAGAAACTCTTCTTAGCACAGTAATTCACTGATGTATTGCAAAAATACTGCATATTTGACCATGACAGAGGCTTTTCTAGAGGTGAATTAGAAAGATTTAATGCATTCAAGTGGCTCTTTATGTTAATTCACTTATGCAAGTCACACATTCCCCTGCATATATCTGTAAAGATTGTTATTCAGGAAAACAGATGCATTGTACTGAATGCATACAGGTATTGGATTATTTATAGTGGTCGACCGAAATTGGTTTGTTGACAGCCAATGCCGATATCTTGCGCAGTGGGGCCGGTATAATTTTTTATTATTATTAATATTTAAGAAATTTGAAATCATTTGACGATGGATTAAAAATAAAAAATAAGAGTAAAAAAAAACTTACTTGAAATAACAAAGTATTTTTCACAAATAAATATTAAATAAAAGGAAGTAAACACTGTAAACAACAGGGCACTCCATATTCTGGGAAATTTGTGTGTGTTGGGAATCCTATTTTTCAAATAAAGCCACGGTAACACTAATTTTACATAGGCTACAGCGCACAGAAAAAATGACACGAATACGACAGTGGGCAGATGCATAGAGCGCAGCATAATTGGAAATCTAGAGTTAAAAGTTTAAAGCATTCAATTCACACGGACCTACCATCACACAGAGAATGGAAGAATGTGTGCCATTCTCAGCACTGTCAAAATAAAAGTCCCACATGGAAAAACATCGGCCAAGCAGAAAAACTTATCGGCCAATTTGATAAATGCCAAATGCCTTGGGGATATATTGGTCGACCACTAATTATTTATTATAATTTAAGATACTGCTGCACTTTTCATTAATCTTGAAATAATGTGTCCCAGTTTTGACAAAAATTAGCAGCTTTCTGTTTTTAACTGTTTTCAACAGTGATAATAATAAGAAATATTTATTGAGCATGAAATCAGCTGTTAGAATGATTTCTGAAGGATCTTGTGTCAAGACTGCAGTAATGATGCAGAAAATTCAGCTTTGGATCATATGAATAAATAACATTTTAAAATGTTGCAATAGAAAATTTTCAGATTATTACTGTTTTTGTACTGCATTTCTGTGCCCCAAACCTTTGGTCAGTGTGTGTGTGTGTGTGTGTGTTTGGGTGTTAATCTCAAGAGACCCTGATCAATTTTTAATTACTTTTTGGGTGGTAGAGGTTTGCAAAGTCATTTTTCACTCACCAAGCTTGTCAGTGGCCTCTTGAGAACTTAATATCATGCATGGAGCATTGCAAAAAATCTTAATTCCCTCCACGATGCGGCAGTGTTTACTGCTGTCTGAAGGGATCACAGTTATGAGAGACTCTGCTGAATTTGCTTTTGTTGTTAGTCTGTAATGAAATGCTTGGTCATCGCTCCCCATGGGCCCGTCCTCATTAATCTGAAGGACTGAGGCTGGCACAGAGCAGCAGGAATGAAACGGCTGTTTGCTGTGCCATGGCAATCAGCGACACGGCTGTCTGCAAATATTTGCAAGTGCTCCGAAATGCCTTGTTGAGATCTGTCCGGTAATGAGATCACAGAGCGCTCCGGTTTGAAATATCAGTTCTAAGAAAGAAGAAGGAAGAGTGCTTGACAGCATTTCTGTTTTGGGTGGCACTTGTTTCAAGCAGAATGTAGGTTTTTGTGATGCAGGAACAGACTCTGCATGAATTTAAAGGGTTGTTCAGTCTGTTGTTGGGGAAGAAATTTGAAACTCATAAGTTTAAATAGTTAAATTACAGCTACTCATATTTATATTTATTTATGACCAAAACTAGGCTGTTTTGGGTGGTTAATATATAGTAGGTGGATGTAAAAGTGTTTATTATATTATTGTTTTATTTTTATATTTATCCATTTTCTGCATGCATGTTAAATCAGGCTTCTATAATGCACCTGATAACTGGCTTTATCATGGATCATTGTGGTTTATATTTTAGTCTTTCTTGTGTAGTGAATGGCAAGGTTCTTGTTCTATGGGCCACTAGGTGGCACTTCCTTTCTGCAGTAGTGTGGCACCATTGAGGCAAGCGCATGGCTGCATATTTCATTTCTCAGTATCCTTTTAAAGGCAAGAGATGTCAACTGAAGAATTCTTTCAACATCCAGTGATGCCTTAAGCATGGACAGACTGTAACGTATTGATCCAGTGAGCCCCAATACACGAATGATACACTGCTGGCATTCAAAACATTGCACTTATATGACATTACGTTATACTGTGGAGTTCAAAACTGCTGGGTAACTTACAGTATTTGAACATTATGGGTTTAGTGCAAACATTTATGCCTTTCATTTTGATGCTAGTAATATTAAAAGTTTAAAGCAGCATAATATACTGTACAGTCAACTGGTCATTTTGAAATAAACCCATAAGATTCCACTGTGTCCTGATCAAGTGTCTGGGTTTAATTTGCAGTAATGAGTGGCTTGCTCAATGTTATCCCTTATGTAACTGTCTAGCAGTGACACAAATCTGACATTCTTGAAATGATCTAATTAATTAAAAACTAGATGAAAGATGTACACAGGCTTATGTGCCACTGGGTTTCCCAGAACATTCATATGAATTGCTGAACTGTCGATTAAATTAATGTTTGGAGGTGCAAGCTCTGATTACATTCTGCCAAACTGAACAACACTATCTAATTAATTTTTTTGCTTAGATTTTGTTCATAATTAACAAACATAGCATGCAAAACAATATCTGAACATTATGCTTGACTTGGCAAAGTCTGATTCCATGAAATGCTGAAAAATATGAGTTTTTGGAGGTGTAGTACATACAGTATGCTGCCATTTTACAAGATTCCCAGGAGACATAATAAGGGTAGTTCATACAAAAATGCAAATTCTGTCAACATTTACTCACCCTCATGTTATTCCAAATGCATTTCTTCAAATGGAATCAAATGGTTACAACATTCTCCAAAATATCTTCTTTTATGTTCCACAGAAGAAAGAAAGTCAGGTTTGAAATGACATGAGTGTGATGACAGAGTTTTTATTTTTTGGTGGACTATCCCTTTAACAAAAAAATAAAAAACAGATATAAAAGAACTTGTTAACATATCAAAAGTCCTATTAAATCAAAGGATACATTACATTTATCTACATCTAATGCAAAAGGGTGGACTCATAAAGCCTTGCTGAACAAAACAGAGAGAGAGAGAGATGTTTACAGTAGAAAACCCTGCCTCCTATGCCTTATTTCCTGAATGATCTGCATTAATATTGAATTTAATGCTTCATTACACCCACGCCTTTATATGGAAAAAGTGGATGATTAAAGTGCTCTGTCAAGCATCTGTCTTAAAGTCGTTTAAAAGAATCATGAGCTGTATGAATAAGTGATGGAACAGCCGCTAAGCAAGCAGCGCCAAACTATTAGAGGGAGAGAGAGGGTTCTTATTCTTTATTCTCACCTAAAACATTCATATACTATAGTTGGCTTTGATACTGAGTTTCCTCCTGCAAGCTTTCTCATATCTACACTTATTTACAAAAAGAGGACACATCCAGACATAGCAACAGTATGCACAAGATGACAGGATAACGGTCCGATATATATATATATATATATATATATATATATCCAAAATGATAGATAAATATTTGTTTGTTTTAGATGGATATATACACATCTGAATGGATTATTAACTAAAATGATAGTGACTTAGAGAAGTAATGTTGAGTTTGCTCTACTTGATAATTATTCTTCCATTATTCAAAAAGAAGATCTTCTCAGTTTGATATTCAGACGTGTACATGCAAACAATTGACCTCCTTTCTATGTGTGTGGAGTTGTCATTGTGTTTTGTTCTAACAGGGACTATTACAGACATTTAATGTTTCAGGCAGACTATTCTAATTGATGTTAATCAAACAAACAGTCTTTGTAGTTGAACCGTTTTGTTTAGTTTAAGTATGTTGGCCCTCAAACACTAATTAACTGGTCTTGCTGGCTGTTTACCAAAAGCCCTTTCTACATGAGCTTTCATTTCAGAATACATCTCCTCAAAAGCTGCTCTCATACTGACAATGACACTACAGCCTATCAGCACAGATTTTTTTTTTAAGACATACACTCTAAGAATATATATAGAATATTAAAGGGTTCTATCGGGCACATCAGACTTGGAACCCTTTGAGGGTTCCATAAGTTCTAAATAGGACCTTTTAGGACTTTTCCCATCATGGGATCATTTGATGTCTTTAATACATTAAAGGGATACTCCACCCCAAAATGAAAATTTGGTCATTAATCACTTACCCCCATGTCGTTCCAAACCAGTAAAAGCTTTGTTCGTCTTCGGGACACAATTTAAGATATTTTGGATTAAAACCGGGAGGCCTGTGACTCCCATTTACTGCCAAGTGAAATACATTGTCAGTGTCTAGAAAAGTATGAAAAGCATCGTCAGAATAGTCAGTCTGCCATCAGTGATTCCACCAAAACGTTATGAAGTGATGAGAACACTTTTTCCGCCGTAGCACCATTTGGGAAAACACCCGACGAACGCAAACTGCGTACACTATTCTGTTTAAGCCACACCACAATGATATGTTTTCTATGTGAATTTATGCTTTGATTTGAAAGAAAACAGTGCATCCTTATCCCTACCACTTTGGGTGCTGAGGCCATTGTTTCAGATCGCTAATTCGCATTTGGGAGTCTATCCATCCACTGCAGCTGTCATACTGAGACTAGATATGTGAACGCCCCTTATCCGATTGACAATCCAGTGACAGGAACGCACATTTCAAGACAAGACAGTAGCCTATAAGATGTATTTTGAATGTCCGGAGTCATGAGAAATCGAGTCCACCCTCAAAATTGGGTCTGCTTAGGACCAAGGCGGTAATGTTAGCTGTTCTAAAGGCCTGATCGATGATAGTCCTCAAATAACATTATAGTCCGTCTCGTCCTGTTAATGAAGACACGGCATAAATTTAGTCATAGTTTTTATCATCATATATTAGGTTTAGTTTATCAATCATTCAATCTTAGTCACAGAAAAAATGTTTGTTAACTAATAATTTTTGTCCTCGTCTTTGTTGACGAGTTGTCGTCTTTATCCCCACAGCCGATGCAGTCCGACAGGACTCGGGCAGAAATCATGGATAAGTTAATGATTTATTAAAGCTGCAGTCGGTAACTTTTGACGCTCTAGCGGTTAATAAACAGAACTGCTTGCGTCTTGCGGAAGAACATTGTAGCCGGAGCTACTTCTCTCTGTTTATGTCTATGAAGAATCACAAAGGTACTGGGTTACTCCGCCGCGGTACCCCCGAAGCAATCTCAAGTAGTGATGCACTATAACACTTCTTTATTTGGACTCTGATTTATTGGTCTGTATAGGCCAGCTGACTCCTTACGGTGTTTCTGAACTGTAAAATCAAGAATAAGCTTTTCATGTTCAGTGACACATCATATTCAGAACATGCTCATAGTTAGTGACAAGATCCTTAAGATCATCAATCATATTCCTGAACTCAAAGAAATAGTTTTCAGAATCCAATATCACACATTTAATAATTGTTTATGTAAAGTACCAAATTAGCAAAATAATAAAACACAATATTATTATATTATGATGCTCAGATTAAGAACAATCTCTCCTCTCCCATCATGGAAACCACGCCTACATTAATCAGCCCAGCTGCTGTGTTTCTTCTCTGTGGAAATAGATTCGGGAATGGAAATAACAGCTGCCCAATTATCATGATTAGTTTTCCTAGAGTTTTTAACAGATGTATGGTTCTACCACATCACCCTGTCACACATATGCTACTGCTGTAATTGATTCTCTGCAAGGTTAATGTGAACATCTGAGGGGCTTCCAGCAGAGCAAATGATTCCTCACAATGCCTCACTCGAGTTTTATTAATGTTTTTAGTGAAGGGAAAAATGTAATCCCTGTAAGATTTTATCACAGATGTTTTAATATATGAGGTGTATTATTAAAGAAATTTGATAACAGAAAAGGTTTTACATGTTAAAGCTTTTGAGATGTCAAAAATCAAATGGATGTAATATAATAAATTGTATTTTATTTTTTGTCTCTTAAACAGTTTAGGTATATTAATATACTGTGTGTGTGTGTGTGTGTGTGTGTGTGTGTGTGTGTGTGTGTGTGTGTGTGTGTGTGTGTGTGTGTGTGTGTGTCTGAAAACCATAAAACTTTTTTTTTTTTTTTTCTTTGTTCTTTTTTATGTCATTACATTGGTTGGAGCATAAGAAACAAATGTAGATTTTATTTTATTTATATATATATATATATATATATATATATATATATATATATATATATATATATATTTATTCATATATATATATTTATTCATATTTTATTCTAAGTCCTTTGTAGAAGACTTCAGGACTAAGTTACCAATCAGTTTTTAGTGTTCAAGTGTTATAATGGGAGTAATAACTTGACAACATTTTCATAAGAATATCTCAAATTTCATATGAATATTGATCTATAATTTATTTCCCTATTGACTTGTTGTGTCTCCCAAGAATGCCTGATTAACTTCTCGTTTGTCCTGTTGTCCTCTTCAAAAGTCATCATGCCTTGTTTAACAAAAAGTCATATTCCGATTTGAAACCACATAACATTTTTCTGAGATCTTTATTTGCGACAAACAACTAGAAAATTAGTCAGGTTTATACAGAATTACAAAATATGATCATATTTCCCTGAGGAATTAAATTTGATTATTCTGTCCGTCAATATCAGTAATATTTAAAGACCAAGGAGAAGGTGCGTTTATTATGATCAAGCCTCCAAACATGTCACAGGATTATTAATATAGCATATTTTACGCTTTTGTCAATACTTTGTGAAAAATATGCATTCTGTAATCTAAAAGGTATGCATTTGTTTAAATTCCCTGCGCGAACCATTAAGTTAGTTTACATTTTATTTTAAAAGTGCGACCTTTATGGAGTTCCTTTTGTGTTAGTGCGCGTGTTACGTTACGATTGGTCAAAGTGTTTATGAACTATTAAAGCATCACTTGTCATTGTACCGACTGTGTATAAGCACTGAAACAGTCAGGTTTATTGTTGTTCGTTGAGGTTGAAAGAGCGGAGGTGACATTTGGTGACTGACGGAATAACCTCTGAGCGGACGACGACGACGATGATGATGATGATGATGATGATGATGGGGCGCGAGCACAGCGCCTGACGTGTCTCTCTCTTCATCATCAGCTGGCTGTAGTAAGGAGCTCGCGGTGGCAATTTCTCGCGCTCTCTCATTCCAGCTCGAGGGCTGTGCCATGCGAGCTCGTGCGTCTTCGCGTGCCAACCTCGCGTGCGCTCGGAGAGTCAGACCCCGGCGAGATGCGGGAATTATAACGAGAGCTCAGATGTTTGGAGGTTCTCCACTGGATTGTTGGTAAATGTTCCTGCCCCACTCTCTGACGACCATGCTTTATTTCCAGCTGGTGATCATGGCGGGGACGGTCATGCTGGCATATTACTTCGAGTACACGGACACGTTCAACGTGCACGTGCAGGGATTCTTTTGCTACGAGACCGCGTACACGAAACCCTACCTCGGACCCGAGGACACGAGCGCCATCCCGCCCGCCCTGTTGTACGCGGTGGTCACTGGAGTCCCCACACTGCTGGTGAGTCGCTGAACACAGTGGTTATTCCAGTCAGTTTATAGATAGAGTGCTGTGGAGTGACCAGATGATATTGATTATCATTGATGAATGTCTTCAAGTGATTTACATTTATTGATAGACTAAACGAATTCGTTATTGCATTAAAGCAAATGAAGCTTGAGATTCTTAACTGGTGGATGTGTAAGTGCTATTCCCAGCGCTGTCAAATGATTAATGGCGATTAATCACATCCAAAATAAAAGTTTTTGTTTACATAATTGCATGTATGCTGTGTAAATTTATTATGTATATATAAATACAAACGCATGCATGTAGCCTATTTAATATATTTTTTTTAATTATTAAAAATAATTCTATATAATATAAAATATAAGTATACAAATGTATACACATGTAAATATTTTCAAAATATATAAGTATATGTGTGTATTTATATATACATGATAAATATACACCGTACACATACATATATTATGTATACAAAAAGTATTATTTTGGATGCGATTAATCGCGATTAATCTTTTGACAGCGCTATTATTGACTGATCATTTGATCTAGGCTATTTTAAGTGCATTCACAATTTTTGCTTAAAAACAATGATTGCATCAATGCAGATCAGATTGATAAGTGATTTCATACTGACTTGCCTGTTAGGTGTTGATGAATCGATAATTGATTGAAAGCACACCAGACTAGGAACTGATTTATAAGTTATTACTTGATATTGATCAAGTAAGAGTTTATGATTTTTAAGTGATTTTCATGTTGGTCTTCAATTATATGTAATAATACGTAATTTGTAAATTAATAATTACAAAAGACTAGAAGACTAGATATTTTCTTCAATATTGATTAACTCTGTGTTGAGTTTTTTGATATTGATTTTCAGTTGTATTTTTTGCATTCATGGATTATTAAAGAAATGATAGCATGGACACAAATCAAACTTGAGATGCAAAACTCGATTTTGATTAATTAGATAAATGATTGCTTGGAAGAAGATCCGGCTAGAGTTTTATTAGTGGTCTGATATTATTTTTGCCATTTTTGCCAATTTCCTTGGGTTGCAAGTGGTTCTATAGTAATCAATGTATGATTTGTTTTAGATTTTGATTGGATAAGTGATTTTGCTTGATTTGTGTTTTGATTTTTAGAGGTTTGCAAGAGAGGTTTAATAAAAATACTTCAAAATGTGCTATTTATCATTGATTAAGCAGCGTGCAAGTGATTGCATTAATGTAATTCAAGCTAGAGATACATAAGAGATTGGTTTAATAAATAAAACTCTTTCAGAATATGTGCAACATTGCTGTGTGATGCTAGCAATGCTGTCTGAGATACAGAAATAATGCACACCATGAGTCTTTAAGACAAAACTTGTGTGTGAGTCATACCTAGTCGACACTGCTGTTCATTATCACTTTCACATTCAAGTACATTCTAACTCTGTCGATTTTGTATGTTTATTTGTAATTTAAAGGATATTTCTTAAACCATTGAATGGAATACTCATTTTCATGCATGCATGACTGTATAATTAAACAGATCCAAATATGTTTACTGCACATGTTCCATCTTGGTAAATCAGGATAACGAGTTTTCATTATCTATGAATGCATAAATTAAGCCTGCATATCATAAAATATGCTCTCTTCATACCTAGCTGAAGACGAAGCCTTTGATGTTAGATCTCATCAGACATTGCCCCAATACTGAATGCTTTCATTAGCTTGACTATTCACTGACAAATGCGTTGTTGCTTATAATACTTGTTCACTGAAATCTGCAGATAACAGCAAACTGTGAATATAGACATCTCACATCTCACTGTCTGTAATTTAATGTTCACCAGGCAGCCCACATTATTTCATCAGTAGCAGTTGACTCAATCTGAAGTGCCGCTGTGCTGGACCTTTGCTGCTCTGTCAGCTCATAGTGTGGTTCTGTATTCATCTAATGCATTTAAAAGATGAATGGCAGCAGATAAAAGGACATTTTATTCTTAAAATATGAAGCTCTCCAAATTCTCTTTTGGTTCATTATATATTGATTTTAGGATTACATTTGATGGGACTCTATCATTTCCATTTTGAACTATTTCTTATTTTTTGTTTTTGTTAAATGTAAAAGAGATGCCAGGAAGATCAGACTGATCTCGCAATCAAAACGTACATATTTAGACATAAATTAAAACTGTCCAATACGTATGTGCCTTTACGTATTTACAGTGCCGTTTACGTATTATCTGGACGTAATTACAGGTTTGATATGTTTTTAAATTATGTAAAAACATCCTCAAATACATACAGATAGAACGTGTTCTCTGACCAGTCAGTTATCCATAGAAATTTGCTCATGAAGCTGCTTTTTAATGCGTATCTGATTAATTTTTTTAATATTTATGTATATTTTCCCTTTTTATAATTTTTTTTGATAAATGTAAGATCCCTATACCACACCCGAACCTAAACTTACCCATTTTATACAGAATGTTAAAAGAATAAAACATAATAAAACCCAATTTAGGAAAAATAACATTAAAACGTTATTTCGAATCACTAATGTTAATCCTACACCTACCCCTAAACCTACCCATAACCATTTCTTAAAACTACATAACGTTACTGTTATAAATAAACAACTTTAATCAAACAAAAATAACGTTAATCATTTATTTTTTTGCGAAAATATCAAAAGTGGTACCAAAAGTAGTTCAAATGATAATGAGCTCCAGTCGCAGTCCTCTCTGGAGTTAATAGTTTTTATAGGGTACAGAGCAGAATTTAATTTATTAATCCATGAAATTATGTATCTGTCTTCTCTCCGTGAAGGCGCACTGGCGCAGTAATGTATGATTTCAAATGTCTATCAACTGAAACACGACTTGTCGCAATCTTTGACGATTAGGTGAGAACCAATGAGCATTCGATATCAGTGCTGTAAACCATGTCGTAACGTTTCTCGAGGGTGGCGCACTGGCTCTATTTTCAAATTCGAATCATAACGAGCGTGGGCTTTGACTTTGACGGTCACTGTGGCTGAGAATGAAGATGAAGATCGATTAATAAAGGGCTGAATTTGGATATGTTCCTTGCAAACATCTGGATTCTGAAGATATGCAGTACAGCAAACAAATAAAATGGATGTGATTTGTAATTTTATGCTGTGCTTTTGTGTATCTATGGTTGTATTGTCAGTCATTGGAAAGGGAAAAATTGCACCGCAAAATATTACAAAAAATGGTTAAACAATTACATAAATTGTATTCATTTTAAGGTTTCAAAGTGTAGTCTCGTTTAACATTATGTAACGTTAATCCCCGAAATGAGTTTGCAGCATGAACAGAAATGTTATTTCCTATTAAGCAGATGAGTAAACTGCTATCAATAAAAACATGTATTGATATGACCGTTAAATACAACAGATTTAAATCATTAAAGCCATGATTTTAATATTAATACATGGGAATTCATATACATTCACACTTTACGTTAGATTATTAACGTTTTTTTAGCTGCTAACATGTAAGTGTTTGTACGTTTTGTTACTTTTTCTTAGGGCTGATCACATTCAGTGGACAGAAATAAAGCTTCATTTGAATGTGTGTGTGTGTGTGTGTGTGTGTGTGTGTGTGTGTGTGTGTTTGCATTCAGAAGATTGGTACCCAACCCAAATGTAATTCTGGTTACACCTGCCATAAATAATGCTTACTAGCCATGAAAAACTATATTATTATTATTATTATTATTATTATTATTATTATTATTAAGAGACACTGGTGAGATCTTGTTTACACAAAATTACCCAACCAGAAAATTTACGTATAAAGACTGCTTATTTTCAGTGATTCCCTCCTCGACTGCTTCCAGACTCTATAGATGCATTTTTTCATTTACAGTGCTGTCAGATTATAAGTGTTGCTACATGGCAGCTAGGTTGTTATATTTTTTTCCCCAACACCTTTCTGAGTGGCACAGACAGATATTGGCTCATGTTTTTCTAGACAGAATAAATAACAATCTCGGTCTCCACATTGCAATACTGTGACCCCAGCCAAAGTTGCCGTAAAGAGAAATGAACTCCATCTCCACAAAGTATTGCTCATAAACTCCACGGCACACTTGCACTGAAACCATCACGCTGTGATTTGTAGTGTGAAAGGCTTGCGGTAAAGATATGAGCTTCAGAAAGAGATATTGCTCGGTTTGAGCCGATATTGGCAGAATGACATTGATGCGTTAAGGTGCGGATTATGGGGGAAAAGTCTCACATACGTGAATGATTAAAGAAATCCCTCAACATAATAAGTTTGCTGCTGGATTTGGATACGATTGTGCGATATCAGACTTTTGGATGAGGCAGGCTTGCATTCCCATCACATCTTCATTTAAAAACAGATTACAATGTAAAATCCTATTTAATACTGATAAATCTTCTGATAATGAGTGGAATTTTACGATCACTGCCAAATGTGCTAAATCACAATAAAGCCCACACTTCAACAGAGATTATAATGAGCAAAGTTTGAGTATAATTGTTTTACCCAGACATTTAATGACTTTTGCAGATTTACTTGATAGCACAAGGCCGGGTCTATAGTCATGGCAAGATTAAAGGAATACTTCACCCAAAAAGGAACATCTGTTGAAAATGTACTCACCCTTAGGCCATCTGTGATTAGATTAGTTTATTTCTTTATTGGAACAGATTTAGAGAAATGTAGCACTACATCACTTGTTCACAAATGGATCCTCTGCAGTGAATGGGTGCAGTCATTGAGAGAGTCCAAAATGATGATTAAAACATCATAATCATGTCTTGTAAAGTGTGAAGAGATGTTTGTAAGAAACAAATCATTAAGGTCTTTTAACTTGGGCTGTCCTCAACTAAAGGTTTTTCTGATCAACATCAGAAAATGTCTAAGGCATGCGACAATGTGATATGTGCGACAAACATCTTCCTAAATTCGTAATGAGAATCATTTATATATTTGCATGCTTTTGCCAAAAAAAGAAGCACTGAGATCTTTTTGTGGGTTTCTGCCAAAATAAAAGCCGAGGAAAAAGCAACAACTCCATCAACATTCATAAATGTTAGCATTGTAATTTTACTGATATTCTGTAAAAAAAATAAATAATAATAATAATAATACTGATATTTATAATTGCCCTACAAAACCTCTATTAATACATTTATTATAATGTTCATACATAATGTTTTAAAACTATTTGTACAGTAAAAAATAAATGTCAGTCTCAGAATACAGTCTCAGACAAAACAGTAAAAGGCACATTTTGGCAATTTAATTTATGGAAGGCTGAGAGGGTGACGACATTTTCAGCAAAAGAAAAAAAAATTCTGGGTAAACTTTTCCTTTAATATACAATGTGCCAATAATTTTAGCTCATGATTTCCAAGTGCACTTGTACGTAAACGTCTTATATTGAATACCAAACAGATTCTCATGCACATTCTTTGAGAAGTCCCCTATCATCATGCGCCCTTGAGCAAGGCACTTAACCCGGATTGTTCCAGGGGGACTGTCCCTGTAATAAAGACTTGCTGTCACTAAGGACAAGAAAGCAATTATCACATGACTAATAATTAAATAATAAGCTAATATAAGCATGCACATATTTCTCTGGCTCACTTTTAGAAATAAAGCTTCCAATTAGGGTTTTACAGCTTAAGTAATTTATGTGAGTCTCATAGAAATGTCTTATTCATAAGAAATAATATTTAAATAAAGTCCTATTGTTAGTAACTTTTTTGCAGTGACAATTTCAAATTAAGCACATTTTACACACACATTCTGTGAAATAAATTAAATGCATTGCAAATATAATGACAATTAATTAATGATTGAATTAATATGTTGTGCACATTAATGATTTATTGAAAGATTATATATTAATAGTCTTAAATATGCCTCATAATTTTTTTCTCTTTTATTTTCTTTTCTTTTCATTATGTGGTGAAATATGACCCAGACACATTCATGAAAATTTCATGAGATTCATTTACAATTAACTTTTTGTTTTGTCAATTTTTATTTATCTATTTTTTTTTTTTTAAGAAAGCTAACCAGTGTTTTACTGTCAGGGGTTTCATCTTTTGTATATACAATAGGTGCGTATGTCTATGTCTATATATATATAAATATATGTGTGTGTGTGTGTGTGTGTGTGTGTGTGTGTGTGTGTACATATAAAGTTATTTCTATATATGATACATTAATGACTTTGTAAGGATTGCAGAAGGTACAGTTATCAATGAAAATTATTAAAGTGTTAAAAAAAACTTTATTTCTTTAAGTGAAGCCTGTGTTGTCTTGATCTCTGTCTCTCTGTGACTTTGAAGCCATTGAACACTGGCAAACCACTGATACAGATGACAGCTGTCTGCTACTGACATGCAGTCAAATGTGATAGATCATCTTCTTCTTTCATAGCGACTTGTTAGTGATTTTGAGGCTTTCCATTTATGTTCCTCCCTAGAACTACTACTTTTATATCTTAGTATACACTTTTATATCAAAGTAGAGTTCACAATTGAGTTGTGACTGCCATCAGAGACAATTCAACAACCAGTTTCCATGACTGAAAACACAATTTAATGGCAAATCCACCCTTATGCTTTCAAACAAATATAGTATGTAACTGCATCCATTCAGCATTAAATTATCAACACCAGTAAATTACTTCACAATTGACAACAAATCATGCTTATCCTGATCATTCCCAATTAAATTTGTAATAGCACTAATTATATTGAATGTATTTTTTCTGACAAAGACTTTTTTTGAGAGTGGGTATCAATAAGTAAAGTATCTAAAATTACAAAAATGTGGTTTTAAAATCGTTTAGTATTCTGCAGTGCTCCAATAATGTGGGCGGAGTCTCTGTCAGTACTGACCACAAACAAAGTCACTTTAAGCAAGTCAGTTCACTTGGCAGCCATCTTGGTAATGAAGGTGTTTTGTTGTTTTGACTAATGACACTTTGTTGTAGAATTTTATAGATCGTAGAGAAAGGTCTTCTTTTACAGCCCCGATATATTGGTTACAGGGGTCAAAGACGAGGCGTCCCATTTTTTGGTGTCCGCATGTTCTTGTTAAATTTCCAAGGGATTTTTCTATAGATAGGAAGCACATCAAATGCAAGTGAAGTGTCATCTTCAATGTTTCAAATATCATTTGTGAAAATAAAATGTCAAAATAGGGGTGAAATAATATTCTATTGTCAGTCAGCGTAACAGATGTATTACTGTAAAAATGAAACAATGTAATTATTCTGACCTGTATTAATTAAAATCAATCAATAATTAAAAAAAGTTTACCAAAGATTACCAAAGTGTGAATTTTATTTAATTTATTTTTCTTGTGGAGATGAACTTCCATATGAAGCAGACCAAACAGTAATCTCCTTGTAATCAAAATTTTTTTTTCTTAATCCCTAGTTTTCAGAGATTTATCAACATATACTCGTTTGGGTTTGAATCTCATGTTTGTGTCTAGGTGGTTTTGATATATTTATAATATTCTGTCAGTTCTCTTTTTTTTATCCCACTATTGATACTGAATTCAGTGGCTGAAGGGTTTCTGTATCAAAATGGTGATTTTAAAAATGTAATGAGGTTATGACTCAGTTTCACTCAGTTTAGTTTCACAGCATTAGCATATTCTCCTTATTCAGTACATCTAAAAGTCCTCTAGATTTCTCTCAGCTCTGCGAAACAGATTGAAAAAACTGAAAATGGGCCATGAGTATGAAATAGCTGTTCATTAACACAAACTAAACAAATATCACTTCATTGTCAACAGTGATCATCTGGGCCCTACAAATCAGCGAGAAACCAACAGATGTTCATGTCTGGCTAAGTGTTCAGGACTTCACGCTTGAATCGGTGTGTATTTAGTGAGTTTTAGTCTGTTAGGTTGGAAATGGATGAGTGTACTGGCTCACTATCAGGCTACACATGAAGATTGTGTTTTTCATTTAACAGTTTTAGTCCAACTTTGTGTAAAAATAAGAAGCCAGGAAATTAGTTCTGCTGCATCCTTTGGATGTTCCTTCCTCTTCTACAGGCAGCACTTCAGGTTGACAAGCTTGTCTGAAAACATACAACATAAGAGAATGGTGTAATGTTGAGGAATTCCTGCTCAGGTGGACGACTGTAACCTCGTGCTTAGAGCTTAACCTTGAAGATTTAACATTCTTATTCTGATGCAGATTAGTTCTTTGTGTTGGGTTTTCGCTTGAAACCATCTGTACAAAAATATTTTTTTAATCGAATGGTGTGAAAGAACCATTTTCAGAATATTAACGGGTTTTAATCAGTTGTAACAAGTAAAAAGTGTTAGTGTACATGTGACAGGGCCATTTAAAATGGAATCTAGCCCTTAACCACTTGTCAGTGTAAACACTCTGTTTAAAGCTCATTTCATTAACCTACTTTTATACCTCCTGTTGTTATTCAGACAGTCATACTGTTTTAGTTGCTAATAGTGGTTGCTATGAAAGAATCCTGTCCATCATGATATTACAACATGCTCAACCAATGATATGAGTTTGGGGCAGGGCTCCTGTGCCCATGTGACCAGTGGGAGATAGAGAACATGTTTAGGGAAATCTTTTTTGTTCTTTTTTTTTTTTCAGTTCTCTTTGGTGACAGAAATGGCATGCATCACTTTTAAAATCAGCATGATATTGATTTCATTATTCAGTGCAAGAAAATTATGTCTTCATAAAAGTCATTAATGAATCTCTTAATCTGTCAAATAAATTGCATTCCTTCACCAAGCACATTCAAGTCACCAAGCTCACTCAAGTCAAACACAGTCCATTTTTCACATCCCAATACATTTCTAAAGGATGCAAACAAGTCATTTTGTTTTTTGAACAACTGAATATCCTTTTTTTTAAAGTCAAACTCTTTATTCTCATTGTACTGGCACAGTTCCCAACCATACCCCACCCCCCAGTGATATTGTTGCATTTAATATATAAAGAAAAACACAAGTATACATATTTATATTGTCCATATATGCCACAGTAAAGTCTTAATTTCTCAATTAATTAATTAATTTCTTAATTTTTAAATTGGCTTTTTTTTTCAAGAAATATTATATAATATGAGATTAATCTAATTAATCAGCACCTCATGTAAGTAATTTGATTGACAGGCCAGATTTAAATCTGTTTCCTGATGGATGTGTAGATCAAACAGAAGCAATGATGTGTTTCTCAAATGGCTATGATTTATTTCTTTCCTGATCCTTTTCTCTTCTGATGGTTGCTCATAACCTGGATTCTGCAGTATGTATGTGTGTAAAGGCTTGAGCGGTTGTGCTACTGATTTGAAGTAAGGAGGGGGGCAAAGAGGCCACCAAACACTTCTGCTTCTCTACCTAGATTTTTATGCAGTTTGAGAATGTGAGATTAAGTCTCTCAGCTTTTGGAAGCAGAAGATCCTGCTTGCATCTATAAGCCCCAAAAGCAAACCCTCGAGGAGCTGGACGAGCTCTTAAATCACTCTGACAGATCAGGAAGAGCCTCAAGCTCCTCATGTGTGTTCTAATCCTGGTCTCGTTACCTCAGTCAAACCCAGATCTCTGCACTAATGAACAGAAGAAGAGAAATGTACGTCTCATTAGTTTCACTGCAGATAGAGTTTACTTTAAAAGCCTAAAATCTTTATGGAACCTAAAATCCAGTTTTAATGATGACATAAATTAGCTCAATTTACTTGATTTAATGAAGCGATGATTCAGTCCTAGATGAGACTATATGAGATGTCTTTCTGAAAGTCAATTTTCTGAATGTGTGTGATACTAGACAACCTTATGAATTGGAAATTGAATGGATTGTAGAGGAGGGGCTAAACATGAGAGGGCTTGGTGACATCAGTGGAGAAGGATTTATCTTTTATCTTTACCATTTATCTTTTTAATAAATGTCGCTGTTTTCATAGTTTTTCATTTAAAATTAAAAAAATGGTATCTGGAAACAAAAAAATCGTATAATGCACTATGTAGGCAGTGAAGAATAACGTTAACAAATGATTATAAATCTAACTGACCAAATTATTCAATTCCTAAAGATGAAGTATGCAGTGTGAAAAGGCCTGTAGTCAAGGCCAGGCTTCTGTCTACAACAATATTGCAACACTTCTTCTAATAATGGATGCAAATATGGGCAGAACGAACTTTAATTTGGATTTATGGGATAATAATAGTGCCCATTCTCATAATGAGCATCAGCACAATAAAACAGAATACATTTATTATGTCAGTCATTTGCAGACGCATGACCGGCAGGCTTTAAAAATGCAGCCAGAGACTAATCAATATCTTGCTTTTGTTTCAGGCTTCTGAAATTGGGTTTCAGTTGTAGCTTTCAACACACTCATAGCTTCTTGGGTTCTGTGCTCGGTTATATACAGATACAATCAAAAATTATTTTAATTGTGGGGTATTATACATGGGCCGTTAGGACACCATCTAGTAATACCTTTTTGCACTAATAAGCAACACTCACATTTTCTTCATAAAAATGTGAAAATGAATTAGTTAATTTGATTTCAGACATTTGACATTTTCTGATGTTCCGCTCTGTTTCAGATCACCGTGACCGAAACGGTTTTGTTCTTGATACAGTACACATCAAAAGATCTTGACAGTCGAGAGAAGACCATCGTGACCGGGGACTGCTGTTACCTCAACCCATTAGTGCGGAGGACTTTCCGTTTCCTTGGTATGTCACGGCTATTCCACCTAATTTTATGGAATTTTGTGCTTTCAGCCATGGCATTCAATTTACTGTGGGAATTACTTGGATGTGTTTTGTCCCTCTCAACAGAAAGAGAGGTTGCACCAACCAACAGTAAGGCCACTAATGTCAAAAACCCTTGTATTTTAGGTTAATACCTGTGTAGGAAGGTGTTTGAAACACTTTTATTTTATATCAGGGACATTTCAGCCAAATAAACGCTGCCCCCCATTTACACTAATGTCTGACTTCTGTAAAACACAAATGGAGGAATAAAAATATCTCGGAAAGAAAGTTCTTAATAGGATAAAATAGCTCCTTAATAGAAAAGTAGTCTAGTATGACTTGTGTGCTCTATATTTCTATATTCTGAAGCCACACTGTAATGTTGTTTGAGGAACGGACTGAAATATAATTTGGTATTCATAATAATAATGAAAAGTATGACTAATGTACTCAGTTGGCTTCAGAATGCTTGAAATGAAACGAATGGACTACTGTTTTGTTGCTTTTGTTGCACTTTTTGACCTTTATTGGAGTTTAACAGCTGTGGTCACTTTACTATGTGTTTGTTTTATGGAAAAAGCAGAATACATTTTTTCTAAATAATGAATAAAGTAATAGATAAAATAAATGAAGTCTAAAAAATGTAACGCAGGTTTGAAAATACATGTGGGTAAGTAAATGATGACACAATTTTCTTATGGTTGAAGTGTTCCTTTAAGGTTTAATCAAAATGCTAAATTTTGGTGCATCAATATTGGGAGCACAACCTCTACTTCTATATGATCTACGTGTGTTTTTTCTTTTTTTGCCCTCAAACCTCACATGCTCTACAAAACCATGATGGTAAAGTCTATCCAGCCATGTCTATCTTCCTTGCTCTTACAGTTTAATTTTTTTCATTTCATTTCACTCAGTTTCTCGCTCTTATGCTTTAGTGGTTTTGTGAGATAAAGTAACAACGACGTCATGGATTATTAGCCTGATCCTCAGAGAAAATCCTCTTCCATTCATTTCTGCATTAAATGGTTCCCATTCACCACAGATGCTCTCATTTTCCGGTAGAATATACAGTACTTTAGTCATACTTTCACAGTTTGCTGCGCCTAGTCATCCAAGCTGTGGGATTATTGGACATCTGACGGCATTAACAGTCTTAAAGACAAATCAGATAAGTAGAATTGTTCCTAAGCCTCCTACAGGGCGCTGAGAAGATCACCTGTACTTTACTGACAGCACCTGTCACTGTTCAGCAGCAGTCAGTGTGGCCCAAGGGAAATCAGATCTATCTGAGATCCTTTTTATTTTTTTGCTCCTCAAAAGCATTGTCATAATTGTTTACAGACTTCATCTGTGACATTTTTGTCTTTAAAGAGATTTAGCAAGTTTTTCAAGCTCAGGAACTTTTCTAAAAGGGACAGTTCACCCAAAAAGTCCATGTGTATGATAATTTCTCTCCCTCGTGTTGTTCCAAACCTCGTCAGAAATGACTAAAACTTCAGTCATTATTCGTTGGAAATCCATTGCCGTTCTCAAATCTCATTTACTTTTGACATTAGTGACATTCACTGTTAACAGAGGAAATCTTAGATGTTTGGATTCAGTAAGAATTTATATATTTAAATAAATTAATACATTTATTCAGTAAATACACATTAAATAGATGTGAAAAAAATAAATAAAAGTGACAAAATAAAAATGCTATTTTTTTTTTTAACCAAGAAAATTGATAACAGTTTCCACAAAAATATTAAGCAACGCAATTTGCGATAATAATAAATATTTCTTGAGCAGAAAATCAGCATATTAGAATGATTTCTGAAGGATCATGTGACACTGAAGACTGGAGCAATGAAAATTCAACTTTGCATCACAGGAATAAATAATTTTTTTTAAATATAAAGTAGTTATTTTAAAGTGTAATAATATTCCACAATATTACTGTTTTACTATATTTTCAATCAAATAAACGAAACTTGAAATACACTACTATATGTATGTAAATATATTCACAATATAGCACATTGCCTTGTTGCTTCTACAAAATGTAATAAAAATATAAAGGACAAATCATGCGTTTATATCCTATGTATGTTGAAATGATTCATTTTAACATTATTTTAATAAAAACATTCTTTGTGTGTTGCTTTTTATTATCTGATTTACGGTTTTAGTCCTTGCAAACCTAAACCCAAAAGATAAAGCACCTAGAAGATGTCATGCATGTTTCCAGCCAGTGGCGGCGGCTTGAAATGAAAATATTTTGAAGAATGATGTCTCGTCATGTTCTGTTGGAGGTTTAATGGTGCATCTCCACTGAAAAGCATCAAATGAGACCAGTTGCTTCGTGACCTGGAGTCACTGGCTTGTGTTATTTGCATAATGAGTCACGCTGTGATGTTCTTTGGGAGAGATTCAATTTAGAAAATGGCTGTGGGTCATGGTGTACTCTCGGTTAGCTTAGGGAGGCTTTTTCCGTAATATTTCCCCATCTCTCTCCCTGAGAAGAACTCTTGGTTCACATTGACTCTTCATATCATAAATGATTATGAATGAAAACTGAAAACACTTCAAAGCAGTGTGTTTGTGCCAGTAAAGCATCATTAAATAGCTCCTGTTCTTCCTCCAAGTTATATCAATGAAATGTTAAATCTGATGTTATCTGAAACAATTTGAACTTAAGCTGAAATCGTTATGAAGGTAATGGAGTTAAAATGTATTTTCAGAAAACATTCAAAAGACTCCTGGACAGGAGTTTGAATCAGTTAAATCTTCCTGAATCGACTCACTGAATCAGAGTGGATACGAATAAATGCTAGTTGATTGAAAAAATTTAAATAGATTCACAGACAAAAATATGTTCCTTTGGTGTCCACACAGTTGTTGAGATCCCAGTGTGTGAGGAAGTGTGAATAAGCCATATTTAGCTCAAGTTCACTCGAAGACAGAATGCAGTTTAGGGACAGTCAGCGTCAAATTTATTATGTAGCCAGCATGACAGAAAACAGGACTGATGTGACGCCTGCCGTTGACAGTATAAGATGGCCATTTTATGCCAACCTCAACTGGCATTCTCAAGGCTCTTAGTAAAACAAGATCATATTTTCCCTCCAAACCATCTGCCAAACTTGTTTTGCTATGCGTCACGTAAAAAACTCTGCAAGGCATTCCTCTGAGTGACTGTATTTACGGAGGGAAACATGTTAAACGGGGCTTTGTTAATGTTGTCTGAATACGTCTGCCAACAGTTGTGAAAATGACTTCTTGTTGACACAAGTCTTTGAATGGCTATAATAATAGCCTTGTCATGCCTGTCATTCTGTTGAGCTGAAAAGATGTTCCAAACAAAAAGAACATGACATTTAGGAGTGAAGGAGAAAAATGGAGCTCTTTCAGAAACAATGGTGACTTACTGTTCCTTGGCTAATATCTACCATTGTAAAACTCCTCAAAATACATGGGTATATTATGAAGAGGAAGACTTATTTGTGATGTGTCCATCATGATTTGGGGTTCCTCAAGCTCTGTGGTTTTCGTTTTGCTTCAGGATCGTCAAGTGGTGAGCCAACAAAACCATGAACCATACTGAATGAAGTCTTTCTCACTTTCTCTGACTTTGCATTGTTTCGTTCAGATTTTTCACAATGTGGGTGTGTTTGTAGGGCTAAACATATGTGTGTGTGTGTGTGTGTGTGTGAGTGTACTTGTTTTTCTATTTTGGTGGGGACTTAAACCTGAATACACACAGACTCATGGGGACTCGTGTCATGGTGGGGACCTAAATTGAGGTCCCCACGGGTAAACAAGCTAATAAATTACACAGAATGAAGTTTCTTGAAAATCTAAAAATGCAAACACCATTACACCTATGGTGAGTCCCCACAAGGATAGCTGACCAGACATGTGTGTGTGTGTTAAGTGTCAATTTTTTTCGAAATTGAGATTTATACATAATCTGAATAAATAAGCTTTCCATTGATGTATGATATATTGGGATCAGATAATATTTGGCCTAGATACAACTATTCGAAAATCTGGAAGAAAAAAAATCTACATACTGAGAAAATTGCTGAAATAACTCAATTGTTAGCAATGCATATTACTAATAAAAAGTATTTATATATTTACAGAAGGAAATTTAATAAATGTTTTCATGGAACATGATCTTTACTTAATATCCTAATGATTTTTGGCATAAAAGAAAAATAGATAATTTTGACCCATACAATTTTTATTTTTTTGGCTATTGCTGAAAATATACTCCAGCGACTTAAGACTGGTTTTGTGGTCCAGGGTCACATATACTCTACCATTCAAAAGTTTGGGGTAAGAAAATACTAAATAAAAATGAAAAAAATTGCATGCATTAAATTAACCAAAGTGACAGTAAAGATAATTGTAATGTTATAAAAGATGCTGTTGTTTTGAACTTCTTAATCATCAAAGAATCCTGATTTTTTTTTTTTTTATGAAAAATTTTAAGCAGCAAAAACTATTCAACATTGATAATTATAGGAAAAGTATTATATAATCATAATAATATAATAATTTTATACTAAATCATGTAATTGTACAATCACTATATATAATAGTGAATTGATTGGAATCAAATATAATTGAATTTGGCTTGTCAATCACATGCTCATCCAATGTTTGAGCTCTTTTATTTGAGGTATTATGGTTTGGTTTACAGAGCGGCAATGAGAAAGACTCAATTATTAGGTTCGGTTATGAGGTTATTTTCTCATCAACTCAGTACATTAGCTCCTCTAATGCGTCCTCACAGCTCAGCGGCTAAATGTGTGCCTCTGTGGAGATCACCTAGGCTTAGTTGTATCTGTCCCCTTGATGTGCTTAAGTAGGATCTGGTACACACTGTACTAAACGAGCCAACATACGTAAACAGGCTGAGCGCGACCACTGCATAATTGAACCAATTTTCCAGGTTACGTTTGTGAAATACATGTTTTAAGTTCTTGATGAATTCTCCCAATGAATAACATACTTGGATTCTACTCAGTGATTACATACCGTACTTTCAATGTCATATGAAGGCAAGGAATTTTTAAATCAAATATAGGAAGTGTATATGGGAGATATGGTTATAGTGAATTCACAAAAAATAAGAGAATTAAAGTTTAAGTTTTCATGTTTTTTTTATAGAAACTGGTATCTGGATCTGTTTTTCTTCTGCATAGGTGTATACATGTTTGGCCTTTTCACCACTGACATCTTTGTGAACGCTGGTCAGGTGGTAACGGGGAACCTGGCCCCTCATTTCCTGACAGTGTGCAAGCCCAACTATACAGCTCTGGGTTGCCAGCAAGCTCTTCGCTACATCAGCCATCAGGAAGCCTGCACTGGCAACGAGGAAGACATTCTACATGCACGCAAGACCTTCCCTTCCAAAGAGGCAGCGCTCAGCGTGTACGCTGCTGTCTATATGGCGGTGAGTATATCATAAATCCAAAACATCCTCATTGGAAAAACGTACCTGTGGTGACGTTGTTGCAAAATATTGCATTGCTTCTTGCATGTCTTGCAACACTTTCAGATCAGTTTTATCTAAACCAGGAGTCTGCAACCAATGGCATGTGTGCCAACTTAAGGCACAGTATTTAACCAGAACAATAAAAAATGTCCCTTCATGCCTGAAAGTTTGCCGACCCCTGATTTAAACAGATGAACATGAATCTGGCAACATTTTATCACACTGGTTGTTGTACGTATCATGGCGGTTCAGTTAGAAATGACATGTGCAGTTAGTGGAACTTAAACAGGTTTAAAAATAACGCACCATCAACACCTGTACCGGGTGAGCAAACAAGCAAGTTTACAACATCAGAAAAGCCATACATGTGGAGTTTGCTGTATGATGCAAACATCAAAATATACTATTTTACAAAGCATGCATGAAAGTTGGTAAAACAACACACTGGTAAAAGTGTGTAGAGGCCATAGCATAATATTGTAAAAAAAACTGTTTATAATTTCTGTAAAAAATTACAAATATTATGGTGACATCGTGTTGGATGATTAGATAAGCAGGGCCAAGCCTGGTCAGTACCTGGATTGGAGACCTCTTGGGAAAACTAGGTTGCTGCTAGAAGAGGTGCTAGTGAGGCCAGCAGGGGGTGCTCACCCTGTGGTCTGTGTGGGTCCTAGTGCCCCAGTGTAGTGATGGGGACACTATACTGTCAACAAGCATTGTCCTTCAGATGAGACGTTAAACCGAGGTCCTGACTCTCTGTGGTCATTAAAAATTCCAGGATGTCTTTCGAAAAGAGTAGAGGCACGATCTCAGCATCCTGGCTAAATTTGCCCATTGGCCTCTGAGTCTTACCCGGACATTTACTCGTACAGTACCTCATTGAGTCACCAGGTACACGCCAGTGAATGATTTTACTTCGTATTTGAAAGTAATCATCTTTTAAATGTGTATATATTATTACTTTATATTTAGAGTACTGAGTGCACTTTTCTCTCAAGCCATACAACTAGCCTGGCTTAGCTTTCGATTAGCATCATACGTAATTCGTGATATTTCCATAAAAGCAAGATATGGATGATGATGGCAGGAAGCCATGAACTTCACATTTGGAGTTTTACAAACATCATTGGTACACCCAACCACACAACAACTCTTTGGCCTGTTGTAAGGTTTGTCCACTTCCTCGATCCAATACTTGTACGGCGGTTTGTTTTCCCCTAAAAGTGGGCGTGAATCTGTTCATAGACATTCTATGATGCTGCGTTGGTGGTGCGTATGATTAACACTAATATTGGACATAAACGAACACGTTAAATATAAAGTATTTAAACAGGTAAGTTTATATATTTGGAGGAAAGTTGAATTGAATTGATGCATCAGTCATACAGCGCTCCGGACCGTGCACTCCATGATGAGCCTGACACACCGCCAAAGAAACAAGAATGAGATGCATTCTAACATAACTGTGGCATTAAACTCCGTTAGTGAGGGCTTGTTTAAAATATTGCACATTTGCCGTTCAGATTACTTGTTAAAGTGCAATGAATTACCTAATGTCTGCAGACGATGTACGTTTGTTTGTGGTTGGAGACTCCTTCACAGCTCTAATCCTCATTTGCGCTCGTGTGTTTGAAATGCGGTGCTGAAGTGAAATAGTTGGGCAATTTGATAGCCGAATTATAATAGGCCGCCTTATAAATAATAAAAAAAATAATTATTATTGTTAATATTATAATTTAATATATTAATAGGAGAATGAGCATATTATCGTCTTTACTATCGACAAAGGCATCTGCTATCGTCGATATTTCGGACTGTCGCTGATACACGATACTGTTATCTATCAGCACAATCCTAATGTTTAAGTAACTTGGACCCTGTCATGTTATTTGGCAGTCCTTGAAAAGTCTGAAAAAGTGGTAACTTTATTTACCTAGGTATATAATTTCACACTTGTCCGTGTGTGAAGACATTGTGCAGTGCAAATCCGTGAATGAATGTTCCGATGTGAAGTAAACTTCAACGGATTTACCCTGTTCAGGAAGTAGGGAGCAATGAACACTGTGTAGGGACCATGTCAATGCGAACACAGTTCATGCACAGAGCTCACTTCTAATGAGCTGATTATTTGAGAGCAGGGGGTTGTGAGGACTGGAATTGAGAACCGCTGCTCTAATGTATCAGAGAACTTTGAATTTTTGACTTCCTGTAAGGTGTCTTTGAACAGACATGTTTTTCCAATCCAACGAGCGATCAGTCCTGCTTTGTAAGTACACTAGGTCTTGAAGTATGGAGATGTTCTTTTAAGCATGTATGTTCTGGAGAATCAAAAGTTAGCTAAATTCATGATTAATTAGAGCCTACTGAATATGTGACTGCTGTTGTTGTTGTTGTTTTTGGTGAAGGCTGATTTAGTTTGTTACATTGATAAAGTAGTTTGTGTGTAATAAGGTTTAACAGCTTCAAGCAGTTTTAAGTTCATGCAGAATGCATTATTGAAAAATTGAGGTATTGAGAGAAATCATAATTATGCATATTTTTAATTTAGTACTGATACGTAGAGATTAAAAATATCTAAAATAAAAAAACATGCAAAACCGTTCAAAAGTACGATTTTTGTTTTATATTTTCAAAGACGTCTCTTTTGTTTGCCAAGACAGCATTTATTTGATCAAATATGCACTACAACAGTAATATTGTGAAATATTATTACAACTTTTATTACAACTGTTAATATATTCATACTAATCTTATGATTTTGCGTTCAAGAATGCTTAAAAAATTTACGATATATTGAAATTAATGAATACATTGATATTTATTTGAAATAACTTTTGTAACATTGTACATTTCTCTACTGTCACTTAATGCATCTTTGCAGAATTCCTTTTTTTCTTTTTCTTTGTTTAGAATCTAACTTAAAGAGTTTTGTATATATAAAATTGATTATTTTCCCCAATATTTGTGTATTCTTTCTACTTAACATTAGGTGCTAAACCTAACACCCTTAAATTCTTAGAGTATAGTCGAGAATCTTTGAGCTGAACAGGCTAAGGCCCCGTCCACACAGAGACGCGTTTCTGTGAATACGCACAAATTTTTTATCGGATAGGCATTTCGTCAACACGGATCTGCCGTTTTCATCAGGTGAAACCGCTATTTTTTGAAACCAGGTCCCAGAGTGGATACACTTGAAAACGCCGTCTTTGCGTTTTCGTCTGGACGGCTAATCCGTATATTTTCTGAAACGATGACGTCATCAGCCCACGACTCCCCCCTAGTCAGACACCTCTACATCATGTAACAACAACAAAAACATGAACAAACACTGAACGATTGTCTTTTTATTAACTAACATTAACACTGATTAATAAATGTATTGTTCCATGTTCGTTTGTGTACCACGCGCAAGGTTTATGAGCATAGTCCAAGTCTTCTTCTCTGTTTTTAGTGTATCTCTGTGTCAGAATTACAGCGCCACATACTGGTCTGGCATGTATACTACATCCTTATACGGTTTCGTGTGGACGCGGATATTTCTTGAGACGAGGAAAAAAAAGATCGGATTGGGGTAAGCTCCGTCTCCGTGTGGACGGGGTCTAAATTTATGTTACCATTTGTGCTGCATTGATGTATAGTATTTAACTATAATTTTTTCATTCGATTTTGGACATTTTGTTCTCACTTCATTTAAGTAATAAAGAGACTTCCAATTGGTCTTTCACTTATGAGTCTGCAGTCTTCAAAACTCACTAGTTCACCATATAGGGCAAAAAGATAGTTCACTAGCTCACTAGTTTTTGGAAGAAGAAAAAAACCGCAAATACACATTAACACTTCAAGTTTGAAGAATGAGGTGGCAAATGAAGTCAGAATAGTTGGCAGGATATCGTAAGTCAGTCCATTTTCAGAGTTTAATGACTTTGTCAGACTCCCGTGGGAGATGACTTTCCAAAAACTAAGGCAAACTGAGACAGTTTGAAAAAGTATTTGAACAGATAATGTGATATTATCAATCCTGAATCCTGAGAGATGTCACAAATACAATAAAAATGTATTTTAGGCTTTCAGATGATGTTAGTTAAAGCATATCAGAGCCAATGCCCACTCTGCCCGACAGGAAGGACACACAGAATTTGTGGCCTAATGGTTAGAGAGTCGGACTGACAATTGAAAGGTTGTGAGTTTGAGTCTCGGGCCAGCTGGAATTGTAGGTGGGGGGAGTGCATGTACAATTCTCTCTCCACCTTCAATACACGACTTCAACCCCCAACTGCTCCCCGGGCGCCACAGCATAAATGGTTGCCCACTGCTCCGGGTGTGTGCACTTCGGATGGGTTAAATGCAGAGCACAAATTCTGAGTATGGGTCACCACTGAATGTCACGTCACTTTTAAGAATCACTCAGGAAAGAACTTCACTGCTGTGCAACAGTGTGTAAAATTGATATTTTGACATCTTACTCTCTGTAGCTTTGAGGCTTTGCCCTTGACCTGTGAGATGACCTTTTGTCTAATTCTAAAAGACTACATGGTTTTTGACAGAAGCACTAAAGGCAGGTGACTAAGAACTCCTCAATCGCACGTGCAAAATGTAGGATACAGGAAAAGTCGACATGAAACAATACTCACAACCCATTTTATTTTTGTAGTCTGACATACTCCTAAGTGAAACAGATAAAATAGGGATACACTGTTATTAAATTACAGTAGCATTTAAAAGTTTGGGGTTAGTACCATTTTCTTTTTTTCTTTTTTAAGAAATGTATAATTTTATGCAGAAAAGAATGCACTAAATATATCAAAATGGACATTAAAGACTTTTACATTGTTGCAAAAAATTATATTTAAAAAAATGCAGTTTCTTTAGCTTTCTATTTATAAAAGAATCCTGAATTTTTATGTAATTTATATTAAGCAGCATTTCTTGAGCACTATTTCACATATTTACTGTATTTTACTGTAAAGAAATGCAGTCTGGTTGAGCATAAGAAACTTCATTTCAATTTTTGTTTTAATATTACAGACCCCAAAGCTGGCTGATATAAAAATTCTATATAGTTTTGTACAAATATATTGAAAATGAAATACTTAATACTGAAAATCAATCATGTTACATGCTGCAAGTTAATTTAGGCATCACAATATTATAATGTACTCTATTTGATATTAATTTTGAGATTTTCTAAAGATTATATTTAATTAGCATTGTTATTAAATTCTTTGTGTTTTTAAAGATTAGTTAAGAGTTGAAAGTGAGCATTAGATGACGTCAAAGGACTGCTTAAATTAAAAACCTTCATATTTCTGTTTTTAAAACCTCCAGAATGCCTTGCCACATACACATACATTGAAAGTGCATTAACTGTATTTTGTATGAGATTTGAGTCTGCATTAATTTGTCTGATCTTTCTGGTTTATATCCTCCCAAAATACACAGTCATACTGAGATTTGAGGACACCAAAAATGCCTGCTCACCCCAACTCCTGCAGACAGAATAAAATCAGGTCACAATGTGACAATGACCTTTGAATCCAAGAGAGACACTGAAAGAGCGAGACTGCACTGTAGCGTCTCCGACTCGTGCAAGGTAACAATTACTGTCTTTGTGTGGCATTTGCTCAGGAGGGATGGTTGATTATCTACGACCTTCAGTGCTGACATACATGCATACACCAGAATGAGTCGGCAGGACTGTCCCACATTTGTCCACATTTTCTCATTCACTTGCAATGACGTGACTTACAAAGTCACAACACAAATCTCTCTCTGGATGGATAGGCCTGTTTTGGTCACTCCGTCTTTAACTGACTGATCATGAGTGCTGGATAACTGTTCACTTGCGCATGAGCCTCCCTGAGAGCATACACACTCACACACACACAGTGACATGCCTACATGTACAGTACAGACCAAAAGTTTGGACTAGGGGTGTCCATGGTTAACCGGTTAACCGATTAACCGTTAAAAATTGCGTAACCGAGTGAAACATTTTGCTCGGTTAAGTGACATCAATGGCGTGCATTGAATTTAGTTGTAATACATTTTTGCACCACCAGAGACCGCCAGAGCGCTCCCAGACATTTGTAATGTCCACAAGAAGAAGTCATTTTTCTAATATGAAGCGGGCAAAAAAAAGTACAGCGTTGGAGCACTTTAAAATTGAGAGTGACGGGGCAAAATGCAAGTATTGCAATACAGTGCTTAGATATACTTCAAGTACAACCTCGTTGTTGTAATCTCAACAGCCAACACCCGGGCATCATTAGGCCGGTCAGGACTCACTGGATGCGTGGCGATGAGCGAAAGCATCTCAGCTGCGTGGCGTGTCTGTTTTTAATTCGGCTCCCATGTTAAAAGGTTAGAGCTTGCCGACTGCCTGCGTGAGACGCGCGGCTCGACGCGTGCATGCTAGAAATAGAACTGACGCCTTGTTGGAAGCGTTTCCAGGCAAAATATAATAGGAAAATATGTTTATATGTCATTTTGTACACAAATACATATTAATTCATGACATTTTGATATTTGAAAGTCTATAGGTTGACATAAATTCAGATATAAATGTAATAAAAAAAAATAATTATCGATTTTCAAATATTGTACCTGTCAAACATATCATAGTCATAGCCTTAGCGAGGCGGCCGCGGAGCCTGCTTGTTACCTTCGCCTAAACACGGAAAGTTACATAACCATTACTAGAGCCTGTTCCTTTATAACATAGCCAAAGGTGGGTGTATATTTGCTTTATACATTTTAGGCTTATTCTCAAATACAGATTGTGTTAGTGGGCGGGATTATTAGGTAGTTTTAATAGGACAATTTGACCGGAGAATTAAAATTTTGTCGGACATTTCTTTTTTTAATTTTTTTTGGCCAATGTCTGGAAATTACCGGACAACGGAAACCCTGGCGCACACTATGGTTAACCGATTATTAACCGCTAAGGGCCTCGGTTAACGGTTAATGAAAAACTTGAAAACGTGCAGCCCTAGTTTGGACACACCTTCTCATTTAAAGAGTTTTCTTTATTTTCATGACTATCTGTCACACTGAAGGCATCAAGGGCTATTTGACCAAGAAGGAGAGTGATGGGGTGCTGCACCAGATGACCTGGCCTTCACAGTCATGTAAATAAAGAAAACTCTTTGAATGAGAAGGTGTGTCCAAACTTTTGGTCTGTACTGTATATCCATTTCATCCATTAAAGGCATAGTTCAACTAAAAATGAGTTACTCAACCTCAAGTTGTTCCAAGCCATAGTTTCTTTATTCTGTTGAACACAAAAGAAGATATTTTGAAAAATCTTGGTAACCATTGACTTGGCTACCTGTTTGGTTACCAACATTCTTCAAAATGCCTTTTTGAATTCAACAGAAGAAAGAAACATATAGGTTTGGAACAACTTGAGTGAACAACTTTTCAGTGAAGCCATCTCCACATCCTAAAATCTCTGTATTCTCAACCTCCAAACATGCAAATTTGCTAATGGACTCTGTACACTTAAAAATAAATGTTTTCAAGGGGGCCTTCATAGGAATTGCCATAGAAGAGCCTTTTTTGGTTCCCTTTCAGTTTTCAGTTTTTCTTAGTCCAAAGAATGTTTTTTTTTTTTTTTTTTTTTTTTTTTAAACATCTAAAGAGCTTTTTCTACTATAAAGAAACTTTTATGGAGTAGAATGTTCTATGAATGATAGAGGTCATGGAACCATGGAAACCTTAAAGAACCTTAATTTTTAAGTTTTGAAACCATTCTGCTTCCTTGTGTTATTCCCCTCTTTTTCCATCTGATATGTCTGAATACTTGAGGAGGCCTTGTATATTTACAAAGCAGCTTTACAGTAATTCTACATATGACATTATGAATGTTTCAGCAACTCTTTTTTTTTCTTTTTTGAAGTATCAGTAACAGAAGTTAGATTGTAAGTTGGTCAGAGCACATATTTTCTCCTAGTCAAAAATAGATGCTCGCAAACAAGTCAAGTTCACCTGAGGATGTAACCATAACAACAGTATGCTGCTAAAGTGCTTTCTGTCACTGTGTTTATGCTCTTTTTGCCCTATATGGCAACTGGTGTTCGTTTGCATCCATGATTGTGGAGTTCTTGAGTGTCTGTGTGTTGACATAGTTTGGTTTGAGATGTGAAAGGTTTCTGTCATGAGGTTTGTGTGCTCGGATTGCTATGCATTTTGGCGGATATTTACAATTTATTTTAATGACTAGATATCTATCCAACCAGTAAAAAACTTACTTTCTTTCTCTCTGATTTCAGATGTACATCACATTTACAGTGAAAGCCAAAGGAACTCGTCTGGCTAAACCAGTCATGTCTTTGGGCCTGATGTGCCTGGCTTTTCTAACTGGTATTAACAGGGTGGCGGAATATCGTAATCACTGGTCTGACGTCATTGCCGGCTTTATCATCGGTGTGGCCATCGCCACCTTTCTAGTAAGTTTTGTTGTATATTTCTTTTGGGCCATTTGTGCACTAGACTGTATTTTGGGTTCCATGGAAAAGCTGGAAATATCATGGAATATTAATGTTAATGTTTTTGTAGTTTTAGTTAACATTAACAACACTGATAGCTAATAGCTAATATGTCATGAAAATTGGAAAACATTTAATATGATAGAAAAAGCTTTTTATGAATACTTTAAATTAATAAACAAATAGAAAAGCCATAGAAACTCATTGGTAAAAATGTATAAGAATCCTTCTCATGTCTTGTGATGTAACATTGTATTGTAACAAGCAAACTATCAGGGTGAGTAAACGATGACAGATTTAATTTTTTTGGTAAACTAGCACTAGCGACAAATGTGGAGTTAAATGGTCGAAGTCCAGAGCAAATTACATATAACTCATTTAGTAAGGATAACAGGATAAAAAAAGGATTGTGTTGGCTGGTGGGAAGCTAAGTAGAAGAACCGCTCATATAATGACATTCTAGAGGACAGCTAAGCTCATGCCAACATCCAGAACCTCTGCTCCAGGCCTCGTATTCCCTTAAAGCTAATTGTGTTGTGTAGAAGAGCTGCCAAATGCAGGAAGATGGATTTCACCCTCATGCCACCACCCACATCTGGACACATCATGATGCAGGTTTTCTCTCAGGGCACAGGAGATGAGAGCAGAAGATAATGCATTTGTGGAGACACAATGTCTCCTGCTTTGCTGAACTGCATGTATATATTTTGTTTCTGAAGGGACTTTCTGGACTTCAGCTTGTAGAATCAAATTGATGGTTGAATCTATACGCCAAAGTTTAGAAAGAATGCCACATTTTAAGACTAAAAGGTAGCAATGAAAGGAAATCCATGAAATTCAACCTCTCGTGTGGTAAATTCAGCATATAATGATCCAAAACCCAAGCTCTCTCCACCATCCTGAGCATGCAGAAACCTCTGGAAAGACTTGGCACATGCAGCAGAATAACACTGGAATAGGAATTTTATTTTATTTTTTTCATGCTAGCTGCTAATTAGGTTGACTTTCCACAGTGGAATGACTGTGTGGAAAGTTACTACAGTTAGAAAGGTTCGGTAAAAATGTAATGCTTTTTATATTGCCAGGATGTAGAAAAATTGATCAAAATTAACAGTAAAGACATTTATAGTGTTCTAAAATCTCTTTTAAATTGTTTATTTGAACTTTCTATTTATCAAAGAATCCTGAAAACTTGTATAAGTTTCCACAAAAATATTAAGCAGCTCAACTGTTTTCAATATTGATAATAAATCAATATGTTTCTTGATCAGTAAATCAGCTGTTAGAATGATTTCTGAGGAATATTGTGACATTAAAGACTGGAGTAATGATGCTGAAAATTTAGCTTTGCCATCAGAGAAATAAATTACTTCTTTAAATATATTAAATCAGAAAACTTCCCAATGTTACTGTTAATGTGTTTTACTTTGATCAAATAAATGCAGCCTTGGTGAACTTATGTCTTCTTTCAAAAAAATTTTTATTTTCTGCAGACCTTTGAAAGGTAACGTATTTTCTTTCTTTTTTTCTTTTTTTAAGTAACGCCTTTTTCTTTAATATTTGAATCTTATTTTTCAGTAAACATTATTAATATTTACTTAAGTGGAATTGCTTCATAAAATATATTAGACTTGTTTTCAGTGATAAATTAATGTAATCATATTTTTCATTATAAATTATGACAAATTTTAATGCATAAAATGTATTACCATATTTTGGTAATAAAATGTATTACAATTTTTTTACATATTGTAATGTTTGATAATATAGCACTTGTACTGTATTTTTTATAAAATAAATGCATCCTTAGTGAGCATAAGAGACTTAGCAAAAGTATTGCTGATCCCGAACTTTTGAACCATTAGTACACACAAATTTGATGCTTAGATTAAATTCCCTTTTCAGTTTTTGCGAGATGTTTTCTAGTCTTGCTAAACTTAGGGCTACTTTGAGTTTGAGAAATAGTAATAGTGATGTTTGCCTTAGCAAGCACAGCTAATGAGTGAGTCCACTGCGTGTAATTAATGTTTAAGAATTCAGATGTGTTTTCTTTATGACAGCCTCCAGCCCAATGTGCAGATAAGGCCAGATTTAAGGATGAAAGATAATAGTCCCAGTAGAACAGATAAAAAGATTGTTCTGATGTAGGCCTCATTGGGACAGAAATACCCACAGGCGAAGGAGCCACGAAGACTATTTCTTGACCACACAGTCACAAAGGAAAATTTTAAAGAGCTGTGATTTCCTAGTGGCAACGTTTTGGTGTCATTTCAGGTTGAAGATTTAATGACGAAAGACTCTTTGTCGAGTGATTTCCCCCTTGTGATTTCATTAACGATCAGAGAGTGAACTAAATAGTTTAAAAACATTTCATAAATCCTGTCTAACTTCATTACAGTCGCTGTCAAGATAAAGAAAAGTATTCCTGAGTGAACTGTCAGACTTAGCTCTTTTAATGACTATTTGATTGACTTCAACTGTTAATTTGTTTTATCTATCTATCTATCTATCTATCTATCTATCTATCTATCTATCTATCTATCTATCTATCTATATACATATATGTATCTAGCGTTCTGTCATTCTATCTTCTGATCTATCTATCTATTGTGTATTGTTGCCGTTCTATAGCTCCATCATCCATCTATGCAGATTTTTTGAGCAAATGTAACATTGCAGTCATGTATTCTTTTCCATTGTTCATATCGCTAGCTTATCAGCCTCTGGTCTTGAGGGTCAGACAAGTGTTTAGACCTGCTGCCAGGCCATTACGAATCCATTTTGGCGACTAGAATTGTGATTTATAAAAGTATAAGGGTGCCGTTCTGTTGGAGGAAGCGCACAAAAAGCCATGTGATTCGCTGACATGCTCCAGTTATTATAAATTGCATGTCCTAAGCTTTCTCATTGCGTAAGGAGCCGCTCTTTAAGATATCGGGTTCATTTACACCACGATGGGTTAGTGATTTAAACATGCTCTGTTCAGCTGGAGATCCAGAAGCTGCATATATATGACGGATGAATAAAAAACTGCCAACAGAATATGTGACCTACTTTGGCCCCTGGCTGCTGTGTTGGAGCTTTTTATTAATACCTTCAAAAGATTTTGCACAGGAGTCAGAAAAGGTGGACATTCAGCAACATACAAATACACCTTTGGATTGGAGAATTATATACAGCAAGCTTTGCAAACAAAACTCTTTCTATCTGTCTGTCTGTCTCTCTCTATCATTTTATCATTCTGTCTATCCGTCATTCTGTCAGTCTTTCTAATCTAAATGGGAACAGTTCTGCATGGTAGCTGTGTTCTTCTTTATGGGTCGAGGACTCTCACATGGCTGCTAACAAAATTACTGTTATTTCACTCTCCTCTCTTCCTACTGTGACACGCGATTGTCCCTGACTGTGCGCTACACAGTAGCTTTGTATTAAGTCTGTGTGATTTAATATTATCCGCTCCATTGACAGTGCAGCTGTATTGTGTTGACTCTTGTCAAAAAAAAAAGAAAAGAAAATTCTGTCATCATTCACTCACCCTCAGGTTGTTCCAAACCTCTGAGTCTTGTTTCTTCTGTTGAACACTAAAGAAGATATTTTGAAGAATGTTGGTAACCTAACAGTTGCTGGTTGCCACTGACTTCCACAGTTTAGAAAACAAATACTTTGGAAGTCAGTGGCTACCAGTAGTGGTCAATCGATATATCACCAAGGCCGATATAACAGTCAATTTTAAAATATCGGCATTGCCCAATACGTTTTTGTGCTTGGCCAATGTGTTCAAGGTGGGACTTTTATTTTTACTCGACTTCAAATTAACTTTAAACTTGTGATTTCAAATTATGCTGATTTATGCATTTGCGCACGGTCACATTCATGTAACTTTTACTGCGTGCTGAATGTTAAATGAGTGTTGCCTTGGCTTTAGTTATGATAAAATATGATTCCTAATGCACACAAACTTCCAAGAATACTGAGTAGCCTACTCTGTTGGTTAAAGTGTTTACTTTCTTTTTTTTATTTATATATTTTAAAAACTAGAATTATAGAATCAGGGAATTGTCATCTAAAGTATAAGTATGTTTATTTTTCACATTTATTTTTAATATAATTCATTTTCAAATTATTTCAAGTTTCTCAAACATTAATTAAAATAACAAATTATAATTAAAATAAAAAATATGCTTCTATATATCAGCCATCGGCCACCCTGCTCTCTACGGTATCTGCTGTTAAAAAACCAATATTGGTCGGCCAAAAGCTACCAGCATTTGTTTGGATACCAACATTTCAGGAGATTTGTCCCTTTAAATAATGTTAAATTTTTCATGTTTTCAGGTGGTGTGTGTGGTTCATAACTTCAAAGGCAAACAACTACTGAACGAGGATCCCCCAGAGGACCACCTGAGCAGCAATCCGATGGTCAGCTCACCTAGGGTTGAGAGTCCGCTGGAGAAGTACATCGCTTCACAGGTACAGAGCACAGTGGACAAAAACACGCTTGATATCTGTGCAACCATGCTGTCAAATGAACTGTGTGCAGAGTGTTGAACCAGCTCCCAGTGGTCCTAAGTGTGTCAGTTTGTGCGCTCACATCAACAAGATGTGTATTTGTGCGCACCTGTCCCTCAGGTGACAGAACAGAGAATGGATGATGAGTTGTCTTCGTCCCGCTCTCTGAAAGGCCATCTCCTGAGTTTATTTAGCTGGATCACACCTCCAGAACACAAGGCAATAAACGTATGTGAACCTGTGTGAGGAGCGCAGGCTTCCAAAGCTCTGGAGTACAATGACACTCCATTAAAACCCAATCATGTTCATTTCACCTGAACAAGCCAATTACCTGTATCTAATTAAAGCATACCCAGAGCGTTGGCATATCCCTCTCGATGTCCTGTGCAGTTCAGTCTTCATGGTTGCATCTTATCTTCTTCTGAACTTAAAGTGAATGGGCAGATTAGCCAATGACTTTCAGGAAGCTGGATTTTTATAGTTGTTTTTTGACTTAAAACACCATAATATGTTTTCAGATATTTGAAAAACAATGCTACAGTCAGTTATTCTCCTTTGAAAATGTGCGTTCCGGGGGGAATGTCAGTCTCTGTTTTGGTTTGTGAAACCCGCCCACTGACAGTTTACCCAGCTGTATTTTGGGACTCCGGGCCAACTGGCGGAAAACACAGCATATTTAATTTCATTCATCGTCAAGTGCGCTCGTTCCTGTTGGTGTCATCAATCTGGCAACCTGTGTGTACATCAAGTCTGAGGAGAGGCTGGGTAAAACAAAAACAAAAAAAACCCTCTCCAATATTTTGAAATTGCACTCCAATACCTAGTTAAACCCCTCAGTGTCAATCCTTCATACAGCACCTTTAAATATATTTTCCTTTTTTTTTAGGGTGCAATTGATTGACCTTCCAGTAAAGAAAATTATAATTATTGATTATTTTGTATTGTGTATGTGTACTTATTTATAATTGATTATTGTAATATAATGGTTGTGACATTTTGTAAATATTCAACAATTACATTAATATTAATAATCATACTTTTAGTACTTTTTTTTAAGATCCTGTACATCCCCTCATTATTTGCACTTGGCTTACTATTTATTATTTACCTTCATTTTTTTTTATGTATCCCAGTTATATACAGTATATTATGCTACATTATAGTATATACAGTTTTTATTTATATTTTATTTATTTTTTGTTTGAATGTTTCCTGTTTTCACCTAGTTTTAACTTAAACCTGTACTAACTTAAAAATGTAACTTAAATATTTTTTTTTTGTGAATATAGATATTTTTTCCTTGTTAAATATCTAAATATATATATCTAAATATATATAATATTAAAATGTTAATTTTAAATATTTAAAAAAAATATATATGGTTTTAGTTAAATATAACAAAAAATGGTTTTATGATGTATCATAAAATAAATGTAAGATTTTTTTTTTTTTTACCCTTTGCCGATGGGGTAGGTTGAACACCTATAAGCTGAAGGTGTGTTCAGTATGTTGGTGTTGAGTTGGATGACCTGAAAACCATCAGGAATTCTGCACCTCGAACAGAAGTGGAAAATGCACTACTAAGCCCTCAGAGACTTGAAACGTGTGAAAATCCTCCGTTCCTGAGGCGCACCCAGGCAGCCGTTATCCTCCATGGCAGAGAGTCAGACCTTGTGTTCAGCTTTTAATTAAGCCACAGGCCACCACTGAGCCCCGTCAGACTGTAATTAAGCTGCAATTGTGACCCTTTAAACATATTTATTTATGCATTCATTTCACAATCTTGCAAGTAAGTATACGAGAGAATCATTTAATCCCAAATTTCTCTCTGCAGTATATGAGGGATTAAATGTTGCTCTTGTTTGCTTATTCAGCTGCAATCAAACTGTTTGGGAACAATGTTGGTTCACAGATGGTTTGATGAATGGCAACAAATGAAATGTGTAGGATATTGAGGGCTCTTTCCACCAATAAAAATTCTAATCTTCTTTAGTCAAGGGTGCCGACTCAAGATATTTATTTGTGATATCCCTCCATCCTTGTAGATGAATTGTGGAAGCAATAATGTCCCGTGAGCTTTCTGGGACAGAAGACAGACGATTCCACTTTGCTTTCTGCTGAAATATCCCCCAGACAGATTGCTGTCAGAAAGCATAATGCCGTTGAAAGTGGAAAGACAAGGCAAAGAAAATCCACATCTCTGTTTTGTCTCTTCAAATCATAAAGACTGCAGGATCATTGGGAATGTGCCTGGAAGCAAGAAATAATTTGTTTGCCAAAATCTGCCCCATATTCTCTGCTGAGGTCATCAGCGATATGACCTGCGGAGCGCTTTTCTGTGATCATTCTTCATTCTGAATCTCTGATGAACTCACTCCATTTCCGGCTGTATTATTTATGAATTATCTAATGCAGCTTGTAGTTTCACTGCCATGTACTGTTATTAAATCACTTGAAATTCAGCTACACCTCCAGCAGAATCCCGTTCAATGCCCATTTGTATGTATGTATATCTGTGTAAGAAACAAAGCATTGCATTTCATAATAAAGTTTTGACCACCAGTCACACAGCCATCATATCTGATAATATCGATCGATAATGAATCGATCTTTATACACACACACACACATTTCATTGCATTTCTAAAGTGATCATGTGGAGTTCGAAATTCTGGGACTCTGAAATGCTTGTATTTTTAATTATATATATATACAGCATTTTTAATTATATATATATATATATATATATATATATATATATATATATATATATATATATATATATATATATATATATATATATATATATACTATATATATATATATATATATATATATATATATATATATATATATATATATACTATGTATATATATATATATATATATATATATATATATATATATATATATACAATATATATATATATATATATATATATATATATATATATATATATATATATATATATATATATATACAATATATATATAACAATTTGAGTAAAATGTTTAATTAAAAAATTAATTATTTTTTAAACAAGAATGCATAAAAAAACTTTGCATTACAGTGATAAATTACACAAATATACTAAAATAGAAAACGGTTATAATAAAAAAATTTGCTAAAACAAAATGCAGCCTTTGTGAGCAGAAGAGACTTATTTCAAAAACATAAAAAATGGGAGTGTAATTGCAAAAAATTTAACTAACATGTAGGCTATGTTTTTCTTTATATATATATATATATATATATATATATATATATAAAGAAAAACATATACGTATATATATGTACATCTTTTTTTTCCTAGTTAAAATGTATACAGTAAACATCCTTAAAGTTTAACTTAACAAGAAATTGCGTCTCAGAAGATATCAAGACTTGTTTAAGTGAATATATCTAATTTAATAAATGTATTTGAAGTATTAAGAAATCATTAAATATATTTATAATGTTTATTTAGATGCATCAGAATATTAAATAATTTATTCTAGTTTATTTTTCTTACACCATTGGCAAATATCTTGTTCGTGTTGTAAGCATTAATGTTACAATTTCAAGAGGTTAATTAAAAATAAAAAAGGTGTTCTTACTGGAAAAACATTTTGCAGTGATTTTAGGTACAGTGCTAAACAGCTGCTGCTAGCAGTCACACTTGTGTGAAGTGCAAATGTTTTTCTCTTCAAACCCTGTTTTCCAAGCAGATTTAATGTGTTTGATGTGCTTAAGTTTGACAGTTTTTTTCCGTCTCACTCTGTCAACAGAATCACATCACCTTCGCTGAGATCACGTGACCTTGAATCGCCGGTGTGGCAGACACATTGGACATCCACGCTGTTTACCGTCCAGTCCTGATAGTCCCTGCTCAATGCTAGCGCAGTGGTCATATTCTCTATGGTGTCGTTTTGGATCGCTCTGCCCTTGCTTTGTGTGTGTGGAAATATTGGTCCTGTCAACTAATAACTGTTACTTTCACGCAACTTATGACTGAAACTGCACTTTACATTTCCCAGACCGGTTCTGTTGGCTTTCTTGCAGACCGAGCTTTCATCCAGAGCTCAGAATATCTCAGCTGCTCGCATATGTGGAAAGGGTATGTGTTTGTGTTTGCTTTTGAGAGGTTTATGGCTGATGCAAATACCTACCTATGGATTTCAAAATGGACTTAACTTGTAGTTATGGATGTTTTTTATGTCTTCATATATTCCAGAAAATGTTTCTTCCTATATACATTTGTTTCACTTTTAGTGGTTGCACTGAATGAGTGCAAACATATGGAAGCCTCTTTCTGCTTTCTGAGTAAAAAAAAAAAGAAAAATAGGGAATTGTGACACTATTTTCATAATGTAACTTTTTTGCTCAAATTATTGAGAAGTTCCGAAACTTTTCTAATAATTGTGAGTTTATATTTCACTTTATGAGTGACTATCAAAAAAAAAAAAAAATCCTATATTTAATAAAATTTTTCCTATATTTAATAACTGCAGCTTTATTTAGCATAATTGTGTGACAATATGACTTCATTTTAACAAAAAAAAATGTTTTGTCTTAAATTGTGACTTTTCACAGTGTGATTTATTTCTCACATATTGACTATTCTTGACCATTATTTCTTTTATTTTTTACTCTGAGGCAGAACTGGGCTTCCATACATACATAAATACACTGTGTCCACCGAAATAAGGCAGAAAATAAGCTAAAAATATCTGTTGAAAGCTCACATAAAAAAATACCAAAGCTCAGATAAACTCAAGTACTCGCCTACTGTATTGGCAGAAAAAAAGCAGTTCCAGATCCATCGGTTAGATAATTTATGAGCCTGACAGTGAAGCTGTGTTCGAGTTTGAGTTGAAATCACTCAGCTGTGAAAGACAGATCATCTGCTAAGACAATCACCAGCCATCTAACTAGAATAATGAGTCAGTCCATCAGAGGCGTCCATCTAACCAGTGTTCAACATAATGACACCCGCATGGACATTTCGCACTGTTTTAATGGCTAGCATCTTTTGTTGAGGATTGTAATTGTTAATGTTAAAGAGATAATGAGTCCGAAAGACACATCTACTCCTGTGATCATTAAAAAATGAACCGTGATACCTCATGTGTAATATTGTGTAAAATTGTCTCCTGCATAAAGATTCAGTGCTGCGCTAATTTATATTTCAGATCTCCGGCTCTGTGTTTCAGTCATGTAGTGGTGCCATTTAAAGAAATATTGTGGGTTATTTCACATAAATGCTATTTCTTTCGATTCATCATAAAAAGGATTGCATCACAACAATTAAGAAATGTAGCAAGACTAGAAATGATTCTGAAAATTCAGCTTTGCATCATCAAATTATGGTTTCAAATATAATGAAATAGGAAACAGTTATTGTAACAGGTAATAATATTTTTCATCAAATAAATTCAGCCATGGAGGACATGAGAAAGAAAAATATTATAAAATCTTATTGACCTCAAACCTTTGAATGGTAGTGTATGTTATCCACAAGGCCAGATCAGATCTGTTAGCATGATAATATTCTTCAAGGATTTTATTTTATTTTTATTTATTTTTTTGTGGCCTGGAGTAGTGGTCGACCGATATATAGCAAAGGCCGATATATCAGAAAAACTTATCGGCCGATATTTGAAAAAAAAAAAGTTTTTCTGATTGGCCGATGTGACTTTTATTTTGATGGCGCTGAGAGCATCTCAGGTGAGTGTTCACAGCTCCGTTCTCTCTTTTGTTCGCGGTCGTCATTAACAGTTCTGTCTAATATGGATAGGTGTCTAATTCTGTCTAGTGATGGTCGGTTCATGTGAATTGAATGCTATTAACTTTAAACTCATGATTTCAAATTAAGCTGAGCTTAATGCATTTGCCCACTGTTATATTCATGTCATTTACTCTGTGTGCTGTGGGTAAAATTAGTGTTACCCTGGCTTTATTTGAAAAATGATTCCCAGTGCACACAGACTTCCAGAATACTGAGTGCCCTGTTGGTCAAAAAAAAATTTTATTTGTGAAAAATACTTTGTCATTTAAAGTATAAGTATGTTCATTTTACACATTTATTTTTAAATCCATTGTCAAATAATGTAAAATTTCTTAAATATTTTTTTACATGTAAAAAAGATATCGGCTTTATATCAGCTACCAAGATATCGGCATCAGCATCGATTGTCAAAAAACCAGTATCGGTCGACCACTAGCCTTGGAGGCTCTACGAAAATAACCCAGAATATTATTTTAAAGATTTTAGCCTTTTGGTGCTTCATAAAATACATGGTTCCCCTTGTATAGTACAATGTTCTGCTGATGTGACCAATCCTGAAGAGCAATAATGTGATTCTTCATATCTCATGAGAAAATTCCCATTTGGCTTCACCTCAAATGGTATGTATATTTTTTATTAATATATGTAAACATATATAATATATTGGTGTGATATGGTATATTATTGCTTATGCACTAATCACAAAAGTCTGGGATAGTTGCACTTTATAATGCAGAAAGTAAAAAAAAAAAAAAACATGCATAAATATTGTTAAATGAAAGCGATCTGCGCCTGCAGCACTATTACAGTGAAAACCTACATGGTGTGTACAGTGTAAATGCACATGACTATAATTTTTGTCAGAGATTATCGATGTTTATTTTCTTATGTTTGTGCTGTATATGTATGTGTGGCTGGGGGTTTGTGGGTGTACGATGGCATACTGTAAGTACATATTGTACTGTATTTATCATTAATATTCTTTGAATCGTAGCTGTAGTATCACTGGTTTACTGTGTACCAAATAGATGTTTTTTTATTCGTGCTTACAGTATATTTATTTTATGTTCTGTTTTATAGCTTGCACAGACTTCTAGGTTGTTAAGAGATGTTCTTTCAACCTCAAAATCTTTTTTAACATAAGATTCCTATATTTTCTTCTGCCATCCCATCTTGAAAATCACTAGGAAATGGTTTATTTGGAGACTGTAGAAGGATTTCCTACCAAATTTATGTGAATCCATCTCTTTGACTCCTTTCAAGGCTTTGAATTCATGACCTTTTACACTGTAGAGACGATGAAGTTTAAAGTTCGAATAAAAAAAAAATATTATAAAGCCTGTGGTGTTTCCTTTAACAAGCACTTCACTGATGTGTATGTACTATACAGTCTTATATTGAACGCTCTCAGCAGAGAGCCCTGTGGCATCTCTGGCCCCTGACCTCTGGAAAATTGGCTGGTTTGCTCTGGAGAACCTCTAAAATATGAGAGAAAGTGATGTTGTGCAGAACTTGAGGGGATTCGGTGTTCTTTGGGTATCCTGACAGACACTGGATGTCCTGAGGAGCAAAAAAACAGACAAGCAATCAGAAAAGATGGAGCGATTCGACCAGCTCACATTTAAAACACTCACTCAACAGGTTACTTTTAGGAAATTTTATCTAATGTAGGTATAAATCCTGATGGGTAAAAATCAAGTTATGTTGAGTTTTTGAAATGCATCACATTATTTTAAGTAAAATGTTTTATATATTTTTTTATATTTAAATGCTGCATGTAATTTTGCCTTTAACATGGACCTTTTGTTTGTTACATGTTTTTTTAACAGTTTCTAGAATGGAAACTGCCAGGTTTTCACAAAAAAAAAAAAAAAAAACCCGCCCAACTGCTACTCGAAGCTAGCCCAATCACATTTTGATCAGGTCCCCGATAAAAATTGCGTTAAGGGGAATAAAATACAAATTTTTTTGGTGGGGTTCCCTGCTAAAATTAGCCTTTTACGGGCTAAATATCACATTTGGGGTTGCTTCAACCTGCGGCCAGAAAACAAAACAAAAAAAACAGCCCAATTCCGCGGGAAAACCACGAACTTGGCAACACTGAACTGTATGCTTTTTGTGACTCTTCAGCCGAGTAACCAGTTGGGAAAATCTGTCAAGAGATACCTAGGTCACACTTCACCCCAAAACCTTAAAAGGAGCCTTAGAATGTTTTTGTATTGTGACACTTTTAGCACCTTTTACCCCCCAAATTCTCATTACTATCAAACGCATAAAAGTAAACATATAATAAAATGAGCTGTAAATGATGCCAGAATGAAAATTCTCAATAGCACAGGGGTATACATATATATCATGAAATCTAAAATTGTGGCATGTAGATTTTCTCCAAACTAACTTCACTTTTCTATACCAATTATATAAAGTAATTTCCCCTTGGTTATTGGCATATTTGGTTGATTTCAATTTGATCTAATAAATTTTAGATTTAATTCATTTCCACAGTAGATGCATTTAATTTTCATTGTCTATTCATCTAATTCAGTTACACATTACTTCAGCAGTGTTCTAGCATGCACTCAAAAAACCAAAGAAGTCTAAATTACTCGTGTAATACTTTGCTGTGAACAATAGCTACCAGTCCGTGTCCCAGCATTCATCTGGAATCAGACAGAGGCTGATTGTGTAACAAAACATTCATTTCTTTTTACCACAAAACAGGTCGATATCCTTAAAAACAATCAATCCACACTGCAGGTTTCCCAGCGAGAAGCAGCAGCCTTATTGTGTTACGTGTTGTTTTGATTCTCATTCGATTCACATTCTTGTAAAAATTGGCCTTTGTGCTTTAAAGTCGAGAAGTTCAAGTCAGAACATCGATCAACTGATGTCACCGAGAAAGAAGTGGACAGAAAACAAATGCGGGACCTTGAAAGATGAAAAAAAAAATGGAAGAGTCTGGTTTTTAGACAAAAAAGTCTGTCGTTTGAGAACATCAGTCTTACCCCAATTGCATCTGAAAACTCTCTCTGCTGTCCTTGCTGTTTCCTGTCAAGGTTCTGTGTGGCGTCTCGCTGGTCTCCCCCTGGACTGTGTCTCAAGCGTGGCTGTAAAGGGCTACAGAGACATCCATAGTTATTGTGTAGTGTTGTCAGACTGTAGTAGCAATTGTGCAGGTCTTTGTGATTCACCAGTGGTTTGAGCTTCTGTTCCCTATGGCTGCTTGTCCCTCTGTAACCTCTTACTCGCGGCAGTCTCCGGATCACCACTCTGGGTCTGACAGTGGTCGGCAGGCCATTGGCGGGTGATGATGAACCGAGGTGGGCCATCTTAGCCAGGCGCTCATTGCCCCATTCGATTTTCTGTCCAGATGTCTTTTTCCAAAGAGCTTCAGGACTCTTTGTTTCATGGTTTGCCGAGACAAATCCAACACACCTCCAATATGTGGTTTCCTCTGTCATTTGCTCATGAGGAGATTCTGGAATCCACTCTATCATTGGTAGAATCCCACTTGCCTCGACTATATGTACTTGCAGTGAGTTTTCACTGACAGTACTTTGTATCTGGATCATTGAATCATTAGATACACAGTTCGGGTCTGGTGCACTTGGTCTTTCAGTGGTAATGTTCGCGTCTGAGTTGGCAGATTTAGTGGGGACACTACTGATTTGAGATGCATTCCATCTTGAGTTTGCTTCATCTGATGCATCCTTTGTCTTAGATGCACCCGACCTGGGTTGAGCAAATAAATGAGGAGACAAAATGATGTTCCTCTCATCCAAGTAACTGCACTTATGCCTTAACTTCTGTTTGACCTCCTGGTATCGGTAAAATGAATCATCATCTGTTAAACACAGCAATGAAAACAGTAATATTGTGAAATATTAATACAATTTAAAATGTCATGTATTTCTTTGATGTTAAAGCTGAAAGTAAAAACAAAAAACAACCTCTGACACAATGGATGCAGCATTTGTAGTTGGCAGGAAATATGTTAAAATGCATTAACTTTTTTAATTTACAATAAAACTAGCTAAATGGTATGATAATATTTTACATTTACAATTAAATGTGTAATGACTGAGTTTACAGAACATTCATAAATTCAAAACATAAAAATGACACACCTTACAGTTTGTTTATGTATTAATCATTTTGCAGAAGCAGTTTTAAAAACCCTGCATCTTGCTCTGATCAAAGCGATTTGAAAGCATTTGACTTCATAGCTTGTAAATATTAACGTCCCAGGGTGACTTGAAAGCACCTTTATCATTCTTAGGCTGGCACAGTGAATGATGGGAAATGTAGTTTGGTCACAATTCCTTGTCCTCATTAGTCAGCCACATACTGTAGGAAGTGTTTTCTGGAAAGCTTTATTGCTATTCTCCATTGCTACCCCAATGTAAACGTAATAAACTACACTAGTTCTATTCGTGCTATTTATTATTGTTGCTAACACTCCTAGAAAAGAAGAACTGGAAAGGCTATTCTGATGATGCATCACCTGCTGCAACACACCTGCCAGGAATTTTGAAGAAATCCTATAAACTCTGATTAGCTTGTTTAGGGCTGGAGCTAAACTGCATCATATTGATTCTACACCTACATTAGAATCTGTTTGAAAGAATCAAGAAAATCAAATGTCTGCTTTGGGAACAAGTATATATCCTCACAGGATATTTAGGTAAATATAAACGTTCTTATTTAGACTGTTTAACAAGGTTATGTCTGTATCAAAGATGTTAAACCCTCTCTCTTTCTTGTCCATGGGGCTTTAGTTTGAGCCCTGTTAGGCTGATGATTAATCACAGGTCCGGTTTTTAAATGTCAGGTCTGAGCCCAGCGTGACCCGGCTCTGATCGATGTCCCTCTGTACGGATATCTTTCAGAAAGCTACACTGACACTGTGGGACGTGCTATGACTCACAGTGAACTCAAGAGAAGGTGAGTGGTGGAGAGTTTCAAAACGTCTTGGAAATTTAACCTTTGGAGAGCAGAGAGAGATACTGGGGTCTCAACTAGCGAATTTTCCCTTATTTACTTATTAATATTACATGTTATAAATTACCATGCTGAAATGTTTCTATATTTATTGAATTTCAGAATAACTTAGTATTTGTTTTGTCCATTTTTTGCATTAATGACAACATTACTCAAGCTCCATGAACTCCACAAGTTAAATCTGATGATAATGTTATCCAGAATGACTTAAAAGTGATCCAGAAAAAAATCTTGTGCTTTCAGTGAAAGCAAGAACATGTAATTAAAGAGCACAAGGTCGGTATGACTGAGAAATGATGAAGAATCCTACGCCTTTTAAATATTTTAAATTAAATTTTCACTTTGGTCTTAAGCTAGTGTAAACAACATCTGGCTAATATTTGCTCCTGTGAGACTTCTGCATAATATGCAGCATGAGTGAGTTTTTTTTTTTTTTTTTTTTTTTGCATTTTGAGAAGATTCCAAATACTGGAGTTTGGGGAAGATATGCACGATTTTAAGCTTTGATTTTCCTCAACAACTTAGAATGTTATCACACAAGTGCAAAAAGTGCACATATCAAATTAAAAAATTACATGTATGCATTTAGCAGACGCTTTTATCCAAAGCGACTTACTGTGCATTCAAGCTATCAGATTTTTACCTATCATGTGTTCCTTTGGAATCAAACCCCCGACCTTGCACTTGATAATGCAATGCACAACCAATTGAGCTACAGGAACACTATATATACATATGCTTAAATCATCCAGAGTAACCTTAGAATTTAAGCCCATTTTTAGTTTGTAAGAAATTATAAAATACATACAAAATTCTGTCATGAAAATCTAGGTGGTGCAAGCCAATAGGTTCTAACTCAATCTGATATAATTACATAATTATTCATGTGGCACAGCTGATTGGTTTTAATTGCATCAGCAGCCAATAAGCTTGCTGCTCAACATTCAAATACTCTGCTAGTGCTGGCTGTACCCTTCACCTTCAGCTCCACCTGTATAGATTTTCTATTGGGATAAATTCATGTTATTTATGGGAGTTATTTCATATATGTTTTATGCGCGGCACCATTTTTTCTTACATGCTCACAAAAGCTTGTCCATGGATGAATTGGCAGGAGCAATCTGGTAAACTATTAATTATTTCTGAAATATGACATGCATTTTTTTTAGCCTGTACAGGATTATGCACAGTTTGCAAATGATGAACTCATGTAGTCATTTGAGGCCTTTGTTTTTTTGAGAATTGAGTTTACATGAAGAGGCCTTATATGGACGCGCCCTGGGAGTGTTTATTATTTTTAATTTGTTTATGCAAATTACTAGTTGCAGGGACACCTGCTCTGCCATGAATGATGACAAGAACACATTTGTGTGTACACGTGCCTGTTGTGACTCCCTCAGAGATTCAGTGTGAAAACATTTCCTATATGCAATATGTGGGAAATTATTGGTGAGCAAGGCCCGATGTTACAAGTAAAGAAATAGTTCACCCAAAAATGAAAATTAACTGATTTAGAAAAGTTGCATTACTGTACATCACTGATTTATGAAAATGAAATGAAGGTCATGACATTTTGCCAAGTATGGTGACACATACTCTGAATTGGTGCCCTGCATTTAACCCATCCAAGTGCACACACACAGCAGTGAGAATTGAACACACCGTTAACACACACCCAGAGCAGTGGGCAGTTATAGATCCAGCACCCAGGGAGCAACTGGGGGTTCAGTGCCTTGCTCAACGGCACCTCAGCCATGGGTACTGAGGGTGGAAGAGAGCGCTGTTCATTCACTCCCTCCCATCTACAATTCCTGCCAGCACCGATAATCAAACCGGCGACCTTCTGGTAACAAGTCCAGGTCTCTAACCATTAGGCCACAGCTGCCCCAGTCAATGGATCTTCTGCAGTGAATGGGTGCCGTCAGTATGAGAGTCCAAACTGCTGATCACAATAATCCACAGGAATTAACATCTAGTGCGGTAAAACGTTGTGTGTTTGTAAAACAAATTTATCATTTTTTTCTCCAATTGTGAATCAGGAGAGAAATATGTACAGGTCAAGCACTGTTACAAAACAAAACCCTTTTAAACCAATGTTGGTGGATTTGGATGACAGGTGATGGCCTTTTTCACTGAAGGAAGCATTATGGATTATGAACTGGTATTTCTCCCAGAAGCGATGTTTTTTTGTTTTTTTTACAAACACTAAGTATTTTACAAGATATTAATTGATGGACTGGAGTGGTGTGGATTACTTGTGGATTATTGTGATGTTTTTATCAGCTGTTTGGACTATCATTCTGACGGCACCCATTCACTGCAGAAGATCCTCAGGTGAGCAAGTGTTAAATTTCTCTAAAAGTAATTTTCATCTTTGAGTGAACTGTTCCTTCTTTTTATCAATGGTAGAGAAAATGTCAAAGCAAAAAGGTCCATTGTGGTGAGTTGGGTTGGTAATTGGGTTGGTAATTGTATCAGTTGCAAGAACTTTATATTGTTTGAGCACATATGATTCGATACCAGAGTCCTGTTGTGAGTGAAGTGTCATTTGTACATCTAATAGTCAGTGGTGGCTTTGACACACTCGAAGCCCTTCTTGAGCTCCAACATGAGGCTGCTTGGAAGTTTTACATACTAAAAAGAAAATGCATACTACATTTAATTAAAAAAAATATATACAAGTGGAACTGAGGTTTAATGCTGGATTTAATGCTGTGAAAACACTGGCTATACAAAGCTGCTTTTAAGATGGCAGGTGCCCTCTAAAACCAGTAAATCAGACCAATCTAGACGGCTTGGGCTATTTTAGAGCTGAACTTCATGTTAGCAATGTTATTGCTTTGATTATTACTTTCATAATTTTTATTTACTGGTATTGTGATTGCATATTGTGATGCATTTATAATACACTGTATATTCTGGTATTCCTGTCTTATATCAAATTCTTACAACACTAAATCATTAGGCTATTCAAAGTGTATACTTATTTAAAACAATTGAGTCTCCTGAGCTACTAAAAAGCACCATTTGAGTAATAAAATACAATTTCAGCAGTCTGCTAACTGAACTGAATTACAGGTTTAAGTAGTTTTTTTTTAATGTAATTGATGAAGTTGCATACAGTACATTTTGTGTCTTGATTATATAACTGTGTGCCAAGTATCCCATTACTCCGGTTATTGTTTTTTCAAAAACTGCTTTAGCAACAAATTTTCACCCTCCAGTCAAAACGATTATTCAAAGATCAAACAAACATCATAACCAGTCAAAACAGAAAAACACTTGCAAATTAAGCATCCGGCCTCATGTCTCCGTGTGTAGAGAAACCTTTAAATGCTGAGTTATTGGCAGGAAGTCCCTTTCAGCCTTTCAGTCCCGATACACACTGCGATGTGATTTTGAGACATGCTGGGAAGCAAGCTAGAACCAGTAGCAGACAAATGTTTGCACCACACATAATGGACGCCTCCAGATCCCCATAAGGAATTTCCCATAACAGCAGGTGAAAGTTATGCAGATCGCACACAGGAAAACGCCAGTGTCGTCCATTATCTCCTTTCCTGCTGCTTGAACTTAACCATGTTTAAAGGAACTCAGTGGGACTGTCACTCAGGACTCTGATTAGGACTCTGATGGGGCATTAGAGCCATTTCAGAGAGTGTATTGATTTTTCTTTGGCAGCATTTTACTCTTTCCAACTAGATTCATTACAGTGTAAGCCATTACTTACAAAGATTCACTGACTGAATATGAATGTGTTCGTCTGCTTACCGCTGATTCCGTCATCTGTATCAGAACATTCCCAAGCGCTGCATAGATCCCTCTTCTCACCTTTTCTGTGGAAAGTTTTTGAATTCAATGCATAAATGACCAGAATTATATATATATATATATATATATATATATATATATATATATATATATATATATATGTGTGTGTGTGTGTGTGAAACTTGTATATTATATTCATTCATTACACACAGACTGATATATTTCAAATGTTTATTTCTTTTAATTTTGCTGATTATAACGGACAACAAAGGAAAATCCCAAATTCAGTATCTCAGAAAATTTGTATTTTATTTGTGAAAAGGTTCAATATTGAAGACACCTGGTGCCACACTCTAACCAGCTAATTAACTCAAAACACCTGCGAAGGCCTTTAAATGATCTCTCAGTCTAGTTCTGTAGGCTACACAATCATGGGGAAGACTGCTGACTTGACAGTTGTCCAAAAGAAAACCATTGACACCTTTGCAAAAGGAGAGCAAGACACAAAAAGGTCATTGCGAAAGAGGCTGGCTGTTCACAGAGCTCTATGTCCAAGTGCGTTAATAGAGAGGCGATGAGAAGGAAAAGATGTTGTAGGAAAAAAAAGTGTACAAGCAATAGGGATAACCGCACCCTGGAGAGGATTGTGAAACAAAACCCATTCAAAAATGTGGGGGAGATTCACAAAGAGTGGACTGCAGCTGGAGTCAGTGCTTCAAGAACCACTACGCACAGACGTATGCAAGACATGGGTTTCAGCTGTCGCATTCCTTGTGTCAAGCCACTCTTGAACAACAGACCGCGTCAGAAGCATCTAAAGACAAAAAGGACTGCACTGCTGCTGAGTGGTCCAAAGTTATGTTCTCTGATGAAAGTAAATTTTGCATTTCTTTTGGAAATCAGGGTCCCAGCGTCTGGAGGAAGAGAGGAGAGGCACACAATCCATGTTGCTTGAGGTCCAGTGTAAAGTTTCCACAGTCAGTGATGGTTTGGGGTGCCATGTCATCTGCTGGTGTTGGTCCACTGTGTTTTCTGAGGTCCAAGTTCAACGCAGCCGTATACCAGGACGTTTTAGAGCACTTCATGCTTCCTGCTGCTGATCAACTTTATGGAGATGCATATTTAATTTTCCAACAGGATTTGGCACCTGCACACAGTGCCAAAGTTACCAGTACCTGGTAAAAGGACCATGGTACCCCTGTTCTTAATTGGCCAGCAAACTCGCCTGACCTTAACCCCATAGATTTTCTGTGTATTGTGAAGAAGATGTGATATGCCAGACCCAAGAATGCAGAAGATCTGAAGGCCACTATCAGAGCAACCTGGTCTCTCGTAACACCTGAGCAGTGCCACAGACGGATCGACTCCATGCCACACCGCATTGCTGCAGTAATTCAGACAAAAGGAGCCCCAACTAAGTATTGAGTGCTGTACATGCTCATACTTTTCATTTCCATACTTTTCAGATGGCCAAGATTTCTAAAATCCTTTCTTTGTATTGGTCTTAAGTTTTATTCAAATTTACTGAGATAATGATTTTCCTTTGTTGTCAGTTATAATCATCAAAATGAAAAGAAATAAACATTTGAAATATATCAGTCTGCGTGTAATGAATGAATATAATATACAAGTTTCACTCTTTGAATGGAATTCGTGAAATAAATCAACTCTTTGATGATATTCTAATTATATGACCAGCACCCATATGTATGTAAAATCCGGAAACTGATATATTTATATTACACATGAATTTTATTTATTATTATTTTATATTTAATTAAACAAAGACATTTGGTAATAGTTCAACAAAACATTAAATCAAATATATATTTAAAAATTGTTACAATCCTTTTTTTCTTTTACTTTCTTGGAATACAAAAATGTTCATTATGCATTTCTGAGCTGCTCTTAGTCTAAATGACCATATCAAATTCTGAAGTTTATAATGACATAAGGGTGACTAAATTACAGAATTGTATTTATTTTGGATGAACTACCAGTACTGACTAAGAGTTATGAACCATAATAGTCAAATGAAGCAAATAACTGTACCTTTTATTCTTCTGTTTAGTTTCCTTGAGCTGCATGTTGGCATGGTTTGACATGGTCATGTTTACACACAATTCCATAATTACACACACAACAGTAACCAGGAACTTGAACAGGCTTCAGTAACTGGTCAAGGTGACGTATGACAGCGGCCTTCCCACTGCCAACAGCTGATACCTAAACAAAACTTACCAAAAATCTAATGGTAAATAGCTGTTCTTAATGTATGTCATGATTTTTTATTTCTTCTGAAGAGTGTGAGGAGAGACATCTAAGACAAAAGAGGACTCCATTGAGCTTTTTAGCTTTAAAATGGCAGTATTTGAGACCTGGCTCTGAAAGATGCTGAAAGAAAGAGATACAGAAGCATGACGAGTGAAAGGAAACTGTGGGCTTCCCTGCGGCTGTCTGATCCATCTGGTCACTCAGGCATTCATATACTTCCCTTCTCCAAGTCTCCACGAGGAAAGCCCAGAGTAGAGCTGCTTTCTGCCAGCCCGGCTCAGATGCTTGAGTCAGGGAACAGCTACTGCTGATGGCAGGGAAAATGAAAGCACTTTGTTTGCTTTTACATTTGTAGTGCACTTACTTTCAAACCAAATAGCAAATTCATATTGCTGTGGAGACATTAACACAGTATTGGAGACAATAGTGATTAATGCTGCGGGGTGTGTAACTTGAGCACATTTGGTAAAAGTGTTGATTCTTGGATTGGGACAAGTTTGGGCTTGGTTTTCCTCTTTCCATAGAGTATTCATGTCCACATGGACAGACTTCAGTGGTCCAGGGAGAGGGATCTGATAATGAAACTGAATGAAAAACTGTGCCATGTCAGTTGATTATCTCTCAATCTTTCACAGGTGCTTAAAAGGTGACTTAAGTAGTGCTGTGTTAGCCAAATTCACCAGATCGCCATTTCAACTTTGAGATGCAGCTAATGCTTTTGTTTAACTAAAAAGAACTGGCTCATAAGAGTCATTTGTTCATGAATCAGGCTACATTGGTTGCACTGTATGCTTCTGATTCACTAAAAAGAACCTGTTCATAAGAGTCATTTGTTTATGAATCAGGCTACATTGGTTGCATGTTATGCTTCTGATTCACTAAAAAGAACCCATTCATAAGAGTCATTTTGTTTATGAATCAGGCTACATTGGTTGCACTGTATGCTTCTGATTCACTAAAAAGAACCTGTTCATAAGAGTCATTTGTTTATGAATCAGGCTACATTGGTTGCATGTTATGCTTCTGATTCACTAAAAAGAACCTGTCCATAAGAGTCATTAGTTCATGAATCAGGCTACATTGGTTGCACTGTATGCTTCTGATTCACTAAAAAGAACCTGTTCATAAGAGTCATTTGTTTATGAATCAGGCTACATTGGTTGCATGTTATGCTTCTGATTCACTAAAAAGAACCCGTTCACAAGAGTCATTTTGTTCATGAATCAGGCTACATTGGTTGCACTGTATGCTTCTCACTAAAAAAAAGTGAATTGTGAATCGTGAATTGTTCTACACTAATTGTGCTACAGCGTTATTTCACTAAAAAGAACAAGTTCAGAAGTCATTTGTATGCGAATTGTACTGCATTGGATGTGCTATTTTTTGTTTCACTAAAACTAACTAGTTCATATGTAGTAACACAAGTAATTTGTTTGTGAATCAGACTATGCTAATTTATTTCACATTTATTTGTGAGTGATTGTACTCTTTTTCTTTACTAAAATTACCTGTTCAAAAGAGTAATTTGTTCATGAATCATACAATATTGGATGAACTATGTTTTTGTTGTACTAAAAAGAACCAGCTTGGAGAAGACGCTAGAATTAACCCTGAAGTACACAATTTTATTTTGTGTTTTATCAACTCCTCAATTTATAATAACAGATTTAATCATTTTTATGTTGCATGTGATCAAGCTGTGAAGGTAACCCAGTTTAGGATCCAGCATAATGAACTGGTTGCTTATTTTCCCTTGAGAGAGAATAAAAACACACACCACAAGCCTTCTTTCAATCAACTTTTCAATAACAATTTCAAACCATTCCAAGAATTCATAGATGATTCCATGACATTAAATTCACCTATGATCTGTAAAAGCGTACTTTTAAATCCATTTGCAATTTATTACACTTTATGATATTAGTGCACCGCATTCAAATTCATATTAAAGTATCTAAAACAATACACTCATTTCATATTCAAAGGCAACAGGTAAATTCTTTTGATCTCTGCACTTCAATAACATGTAAACAATTCTGGAATGTCAGCATCATCTTCAATATTTGCATAAAGATGCAGCTTCAGTAACCTGAATGGAATAGCACAACGATTACTTAAGTCCAATGCAAGAAATGCATCTATTCAGAGTGCATTTGTCTTTATTTCTGAACTAAACAAAAGTTTTTTTTTTTGCAGCTCTGGTAAGAGGTAAACAGCATTTGCATTGAGCTGCAAAAGGGCAGGACATAGGAATCGCAAACATCATATGGATAAAATCCTCACTGATGATGCAATAAAACCATAAAGTGTGCATCTTTATTTTCCAGGAATTGCATTACTTTTTCCATCTCGTGTTGTATTCATATAAACAAAAATGAAAAATAGTTTTCAGTATAAAAGATTTGGCAAGTATATATTTTTTCCCCTATTATCAAAAGTACTCAAACGTGGGTCAAACGTACTGACAGAGAAATTCCCCTTTCACTGCAGTTTCTCTGGGTGAGCTGGTGAATGCTGGGAGATGTTTGGACAGAGTTACTGTCCCTTCTTTTTGGTAACTCAGTCTCTAGATATGAATCTTTTTGGTTTCTGCAGGAATAAAAGCGTCTTTGGTTGTCCCGTTCAGATAAAAAGCACCTTGAGAGATTAGGAAGAGTCAACCTTTCCATTTCCTTCAGCATCGGTCCTTTGAGACTGCAAGAATGACTCCCATACAGCCAGACACTGCAAGAGAACAATGGACACATTAATAATAAAAAAAAATAAAAAAAATAATAATAGAAATAGCCATGGGAAGCGAAGTAATAAATATAATACATGTAATATAATAAATAATTTAAATAAAAATTATTGAAATTATATCATTTTAAATATCGTAATTATAATACAATACATAATAAATCTAAATTCTATAATAGTTTTACAACGTACATTTACATTTTTATATACTAATATTCTACCATACACTAATAATAACTACTATAATTATGAAAATATACATTATATTTATAAATATTATAAATTAATTATAATTAATAACAGACACCAGTATTCAATGAATAACACAATATTCAATCATTAAAATATATTAATCTGCAAGAATTATCAATTAAAACAATAGTATATATAAATATATTCAAATATATAAATAATTATAAATGATATTAATATAAATAGTATAATTAATATATAAATTATAAAATATTTATTATAATAATAAAATATATAATAATTATAATCTGGGATGGATGGATGGATGGATGGATAGATATGCATACAATTGGATTTGGACTGATTGTATTAAGATTTTATATAATTTAAAAAAATTTCATTATTATAAATAAATTGTAAATAAGAATCCCTAGATTTGTATTTTATTAAATGTATTTTTCAAAGTAAATGTGAGTGCAGCAGTATCCATATGCAAGTGATATTTAATGAACATTCTCACATCAGTAAAAACTCTTGACTGCAATGAAATGGCTAGCCGTTTAAACCACGTTAACCATGAGGCCTGACAAGCGGCTGCCATTTGGTTTCCAATTTCATCCACAAGCTGCGGTCGCTCCTCATCCTGTGTGCCATTCAGGTGTCAAGATTAGAAACCTTGATAAATGTCCTCACTGGGACTCGTCAGTCGCGGTCCAGGCCCCTAAACACCTCACCAAAACCCCTCGGATGCCACATGAGAGCGTGTTTGATAGCAGAACCTCTGGAGGCGCATCAGCTGAGGCTCACCGACTGTCAAAAACAGTTCATCAATGCACTCCATCACCACAGGATTCAGACGTGATGTGACCTCGGTAAACGACTTTAGACAGGCGGTGTCTGAGGCCGCTGGACCAGAGTCGCCCTCCAAATCTCACTGGGACAAGACTATATTTGTCTCAGGAAGGAGTCGACGTCTGTGTCGCTCAGGTTTAAGATATTGATTAAACTGCAGCTGGTTAAAAAGGCGGTCACTCTTTAGTGTGCCATTCACTTTTATTCATAAATACAGGATTGGAACGAAAGCATAGATAAAGAATGGTTATATTTTGTTTGGTTATATTTTGTTTGCTAAAGTTTGGAGAAATCTAAATTGCGAATTCATAGAGCAAAAGACCAACAAAGAATAAAACATTGTTAAATTGAAGTAATATTGATTATGGTTACGGGGTGTTAAACATTACGCAAAGCCGAATTGCTTTAAAACTGATCAACTAAAAAAAATATATAAAAAAATATATACTTTCATTTATTTTCAATAATTGTAACTATTTAACTTTGTTATGAAAAAATAAATCATGTATTAAATATTAATATATATATAATTATAATTAATAAGACACTAACATTTTTATTACATTTACATCATTTACATTTACTAACATTCAAATCTTATTACAATATCAATATTCAAATATGATGAATAAATAATTTAAATAAAACAAATATATTATAATTGGTACCATTAAGAAAATGTATAGTTATATTACTTAAACCAAAATGTTTTATTCTGTCATTTTAGTTTTTTTAATTGTAATTTAATTATAATATTTGTATTTATTATAATTAAATTACAATGAATAAATAAAATGGCAGAATAAAAATTTTGGGGTTGTATACCTTTACATTTGACCCTTCTAGCACAACTTGGTCAAATGAGGACAAGAAAAATGAAAATGTCTCATTCAAAAGGTGGAAAATGCATTTTTCTGATCTCGGCAGAGAATGACTTTCGCCATTTGTCGCGAGTTAATTACTTCAGCTGAGAAAACGGTAAATATGGAAGGGGGAAAAAGAACCGAGAACAAAGAAAAGTTGAACACAACTACCTTTTAAGAAAATGTTTCTTTAAGCCTCAGAATCAACAACAAAAGATGTATTTACAATGCAGTGCACATAAGGACACAGTAAAAACCATCTTAAAACAAAGACACAAGACAAACCCATGTGACCATTCCAGATCACTGACTGGGTGAGAAACACTGAACAAAAGAGACTTGAACCTATTTCAGCAGTCTGGAGAGTCTAAGGGTTTGGTTTGCAAAACGTCCCTGTCTTACACACGCTTACTAATCGATCGGGTCTCTGTAACGGCTCTTATGTTTCTGGGAGGGTCAATAGCTTGCCCCAAGCTCAGATGCTAGTCCAACCGCGCTCAGCCAAATGTGGCGCTAATCAGCCAGTGATGCATGAATAATAACAATCATCAACACAGACACACCTGAGACGTAACTGCACAGATCAGACGGCGAGCAACACCTCTCTTTCAGCTACACAGGAGGAGAGAGACACGGTCGAAGGGCTGGAGATGTGCAATTTTAAACATCAGTTGCATCAGCTGTTGCTTTAACTCTGGAAACAAGAGGAATGTTTCTGCCGTCTGTGTATGAAAACCCTGCGAAGGCTCTGTGCTGGCTGAGTTCTAGCTGACATTTAATGACAGCATCCTCATCTTTGCTATCATTGCAGCAACAGCCTTGTTGCTATGACATCTTTTTTGTACTAAACGCCATGCAAATGGTGAACATCCACCCACACCAGTATGCAGTTGCACTGCTCCTTATATTAGAGTTTGCATTGTTAAAGCTTGATGCGTTCAGGGAGGTGAGGTCTGCTCATTTAGAGTAGCTTCCCCAACACTGGTGTGAATAACAGTTTTCAGGCAGCACGGTTGACTTTTGAGTCTGCTTGCATCTGAAAAATCCCGTTAGATGTCTCCTCAGACTCTCCAGAGACCAAACAGAGAGTCTGTCATATTCGCTATTGCTATAAACCCATTCATCTGTTTCTGTCAAACAACAGGTTGTTCTCTAGGGCCTCTGAGGGCACAGCAGGTAACCGAGATCACCACATCTCGAAAACGTTGAAAGCTTAACACTTTTTTTATGTGGTGCCATTGTAAAACACCTTAAACCTTGAGGTCATTATTTATGGTTTAAGACTGAAAAGCAAAAGAGAGCTTTTTCAAAAAAGATAAATTAAGCAGTGTACCGGCTTAAACGCATCCAATCTAGTGAGCAATGTCAACATTTATAGACTTGGCGTGCAATTACTTGTCAGCAGGGATAAAAATGAGAAACTACCACCCTCTGCTGGCACATATCCAGGGCGGCTGTGCAAATAAATGCGGGCAGATGGCCACATGCATCCCTGTAAAATCTGTTGGCGGTTTGTCCAAGTCTTCAACGGGAACTGTTTTTACCACCTCATCGCTGTGAGTGCTTATCTCTCATGTCTGAGATCTTCACTATTTTAAAGCTTGATCAAATTTAAAGTAGTAATCGACAGCCTCAAGTGGGTTATTGCTTTTATAAAATGGCAACAACAAGATTATAAAAATAATGAAAATGTAATATTAATCCGAAATTGTTTTTGACTAAGCAAACATCTCACCTTTTCATAGTAGCTGACATTCCTCTCTGCTGTGTCGATGAAGGCTGATCGTAGGTCAGATCTCATGACCTTCTGCCAGCGGATCCAGTCGCTCTTGAGTGCATTATTCGCCCCCTCCAGCCGGTACTCCGCCTTATCCAGCTCATCGCTCATCTGAACACATAATGATTGGCTGGTTAGCATGGTCCAGTTAGCCTCTGCTGTTAGATATCATAACTAGACCATCTGGATACCAAACAGCTTCTTTCTCTATTAAAGGCCATTCACAAGTAGCCAAGTATTCAGATTTTCTGATATTCAGTGTTATTCAGAAATATTTTTAAGATGTAATAATGCAGTCAAGTTAGACAGTTTCTGAATTTAGTAGTAGGAAGTTAGTCATCCAATTTTTTATATCAACTATGCACTCTGTTTTGTCAATTGGTATGTTTCATCAGGCCTCAAAGAAATATAAAGCTGACTATTGTCAGCGTAACGAGTTTCAAGTTTAGAAATTATATCATCAAGAAGTGCAACGGTCCTAATACAGAGCCTTGCGGAACTACATACTGAACTGAACTCTTAATGTACTGCTAGAAATTGATAACAGCCAGATAAGTATGATTTGAACCATGCCAAAATGCAATTCACATAATGCCAACATTATTTTCAAGCCTATCCAAAAGATTATTGTGGTCAGTAGTTACAAAGTCAGCACAAAGGTCCAGTAAATTTAACCGGGAGATACAACCGCAGTGAGATAAGAGCAAGTGAGCTGCCTTATGCTGTTCTCCTTAAACTTTTTATTCAAAGAATACGGATACAAAATATAATTGTTTCCACAAATATTAAGCAGCAGAACTGTTTTCAACATTGATATTAAGAAATGCAATAAAAGTTGTCATTATTTAGTCTGTTTGTTTATATATATTGAAAATATATTATTTATTCTTCTGAAAGGGCTGCATTTAATGTTCAGAAACCTAATCTAAATCTGATCTAATCACGTCTGGTGGTCACAACCCTAAACCTGCCTAACTGTACAGGATTTCTATAAGACAGCCTAGTCAACTAATCCTTCAGATGACGTCCTGACTAACCAATTTTGAAAATATGTAATTTTGTGCATCCCTAATCCTGACCAGTGTCTCTAGAGATGACAAGTCATGTAGCGCTGAACGGACAAGTTAAAACCAAGATAGCAATGCCAATATTATTAGAGTAGCTCTTCTGCCATCAGAGTGCAGACGTGCAGACGTTTTTAAAGTGTTGTAAAAACTTTCATTACTGAGGAATATAACTCCTGTAAAATTGTGCTGCGCATGCAGGAATAAATTCGATATGCTGATATCAACTAGATCAGTCGCTGTAATTAAGTTAATTTGTTTCTTGGCTCCCTGCAAGTTGTCTCGAAAGTCTAATAGAGTTGTTCAAATAATGATGCCAAGCATATCTGACAACACTGAATCTGCTTTCAAACCAGACTATCAAAATTGTCAGTTACTCTCCCCCCAAATGTAGTGATCTGCATATGTACCACTTATGCTTCTTTTCAAAAGTTTGAGGTCAGTCAGTTTTTTTTTTCCCCCAAGGAAATTATTACTTTCATTCAGCAAGGATGCATTAAATGGATCAAAACTGAGAGTAAAGTAAAACAAAATGTTACATATATTGCGTATACTGTGCATCTTTGCACAATTCACAATTGCTTTCCTGTCACTGCGCAGCTCAACAGTTTCTGTGTCTAAACATAGTGAGAGATGAACAGCAAACATGCCCAGTGGTGTCAGGAATGACAGGCCTATGGGAACGGTGGCATATCAGATCAGTGGGCCAAGACTGAGAAGAACATTTATAAAACAGAGAGCAGGATGTTTGACAGGTAAGCTAATGAAGGTCAGAGGTAGCTGTCTGTCAGAGTTCCTTCTCATTTTCATTGTAGCGTGTGTTCGCGTGATTCAGATGTTAGGCCGTCTTGTAGAACAGTAGTTGTGTTTGGTGAATCCACGGATTGCTCTAGAGACAAGACATTGTCTATAGCCACATCTCACTTCTGACAGGCAGGCCAGATCATTAGTTCCACAGATCTGATGTTGCTGTCACTAAAACACACATTTATACACAAAGCAAAGCAAACTGACTCTAACATCCACTCTTGAAGAAATTAATGAATCATCTTGAGCAAACTTGGTTGAGTCATATTAATATTCAAGTTAGTCAACAATACTGAAGTGTCTCATTCATTTGGAGGGAGATTCCCATAAATGGGACAATGATCTTCTTCAATTTGTTTATAGTGACCTTTACTGCCCTCTGCTGGAAAGAAAGCACATGGAGGCATCCTACTGTATTTTTCTCAATTTAGAGTGAAAGTAAAGAGATGACAGGAAATTATGTGGAAAAGAGGGTGCAGCAGGATTAGGAAGTGATGCAGACCAGGTTTGGACCTCTTAACACACATATGGAAATCCCAGATCAATTTGTCTGGAGAAACTCACTTAGTCTGCTAGCAAACATTATGACAGAAGCAGAAACATTGAGATGTTTGCATTGCTTGTTCATGCAAAACTCATCTGTACAGTTCTAGTGTTGCTCTGTGAATACTTTCTAAACTTAACAAAAGAGGCCAACTTTAAGTCTCTATGATATTTTATAAGACTATCACACTAGCAAAAACTAAAATGAAAACAAAAACCTAAAATGAAAATGGAATTAATTTCATTTTAATTCAATTTAATTAATCTGGTAACTCAAATAAAGATTAAAAACAACACAACTGATTTTTTTTTAAAATAAGTAAACTTTGGCAGCCCTAAAATACTAAAAAAAAATAAAAAATAATAAAAAATAAAATAAAAAATGCTTTAAGACAGCATAACTTTATATATAATAATAATTAAACTAAGCATTACTACTAATTGCGAAAACAACAATAAATAATTATTGGGGTTCTCCAAACAACCAAATCTTTTCCATTATTCAAAATAAAAACATATAATAATACCTCAACACCAAACCCATAAGGTAAGAATTATAACTAAGGGTTCGCTCAGCCTGATGGATCTATTGCAACCGACCCTGATCTCCAAAAAAGTAATAACACCTCTCTTCAACAATCCACATGATGTCAGATTTCTTTCACGTCTGTAGACAAAGTGGAGGGCCGAGTTGAAAAAGGTCACATGCACCACACCTTGATTCCGTAAGAAAAAGCCTACTATACTAACTTGCTCAGCAGAGTGAGATATTAGGTAGTTATCTACTCAAATTTGCCACAGCATGTTTGACAGCATTTTAGGGAGCGTGAATGTTGACATCACACTCCACTGGCCTAAACTAAGCCAGAAATGTGAAGGTGAAAACGCCCTCTTATTAAGGTGTGGTCGCTTCAGAAAAACAACGTCAAAAGAACCCTCGAGTAGATAAAGCCAGAAGCAGTAAGTCAGGCCAAGCCCAAGCGCTTTAGAGGGGACTTATTACCTCCTTAATCTCGCCCTTAAGTTTCTGCTGTTTCTGTTGTTTGACTTCCTCGGGGGATCGTCCCACCAAGCTGTCCCATGCTAAACTCAGCACCTTAGAGTCCTTCAGTAGACACATGAGCAATGGACACATGAATATGAACACATCTGGAATTGAAATCACAAAACCTGTTTCCCGCGGGAATAACATTTCACACTATAGAATTTGAGAAAGGCTATATTGGGTTTATAATGGACATTGGTTAAACGCCTGCAAGCAATCATTCATCATGAAACTTGCTAATAGCACGTTATTAGGAAAGGCGATTTGCGAAGATTCATTAAAAAACTTTATACTCACTGGTGAAGCTGATTCATGAATAATTTGTGCGAACAGACACATTTAAGTGAACGCGAAGTGAAAGTGACATACAGCCCAGTGTGTATGGTGACCCATCCAAAGTGCACACACACAGCAGTGAACACACACACTATGAACACACACACACAGAGCCATTTATTCTGGGTAGAGGGTGCTAACTACCGTATTTTTTGGACTATAAGTCGCACCTGAGTATAAGTCGCATCAGTCCAAAAATACGTCATAACGAGGAAAAAAACATATATAGAGTCGCACTGGACTACAAGTCGCATTTATTTAGAACCAAGAACCAGGAGAAAACATTACCGTCTACAGCCACGAGAGGGCGCTCTGAGCACCATCTCTGGCAGCATAGAGCGCCCTCTCGTGGCTGTAGACGGTAATGTTTTCTCTTGTTTCTTTTCTCTCGGTTCATGTCAAATTAATTTTGATAAATAAGTCGCACCTGACTATAAGTCGCAGGACCAGCCAAACTATGAAAAAAAGTGTGACTTACAGTCCGGAAAATACGGTACTTTTTTCTGTCATTTAACTAGTTTAAAATTAACTTGTAGCTTGACCAAAGTACAGTTTTAGAGAAAGTTCCCCAACATTGCTCACTACTACTGATTGTTAAGTAGTAGCAGTTTTATGCAAATCTTATACTATGATCCAAAGCAGAATGTGGACACGTGCGTTTTTGCATAAGGACCATGTACAAATGCATTTTATGGCTTATCGTTTCTTCTCCAGACTGTGAGTGAATGAATCTGGAGCATATAGTTCTTTGGTTTAAAAAAATAATAATCAGGCCATTGGGGATACCTTCTCATTTTGGAAATGGCCTTTTGTAGTAAGCAGCGCAAGTCAGCAGGCACCGCGCTCAAAGCACGTAATTAAATTGACAAGAGAGCTGAGATGCTGCTAAGCTTCCCTGGACACCATTAGTACTTTGTCCATTAATGCCCTTTCAGAGCATTCAAGCGTCCTTTCCCCTGATATTTGATTGAATTGACAAAAATAAACTCAAAAAGCCAAACAGACTTAAATATGGCAATATTAGCTTGGGCAATACGAGTAATATTTAAAAGCGTCCCACTTCAAGAGCAGTCCGGCTTTAACGGACATCTACAGCGATCTGGAGATAGTCATATAATCTCTCTAAATTCCTTTTGCAGCTCTGTCTAATGAAAGCCAGGACGACAGCTAAAGCTCGGTTTTATTAAAAATAATCTCCATGAATTTTCAGAGGAGCACTGGATGGATTACGTGAAGAATTTGAAATAGTCAATAATAGACCTACCGCGTCTCTGTCTGCCTTCTTTGTGGCAAGAGCTTCAGCCTTCCCTTCGAAATCCGCCTGGATGTTGTCTCGCCTCCTTAGTACTGCCTGAAAACCCATGATCGATACTCATGAAGTATGAAAATTGTGATCAATATATTTTAATGAAATTTAAGGCTGGATGAAATATGCGATTAGTCTTGGGAAAACATAACGTGGCTGCATTGATCTTAGCTTTGCATCAAAGTTTATTTTAGACGGAATGAAATGCAGCAAACATCATATCAGTTCAAACATGATTTTTATACTAGCAGGTCATTTGCCTCGAACAAAATAGAATAGAACATTTGAACTAAGACAAATAAATAACATTCTGCACTTAAAGGAATAGTTCACTTAAACATTAATATTTTGATGTCATTTACTCACCCTCACATCTTTCTGAACCATGTCTTTAAAAGTAAAAAACACTTCAAAAGGTTTTTTTGTTTATTTTTGAATGAAGTCTCTTAGACTCTGCAAGTCTGCATTTATTTGATCACAATTACACAAATTTTGCGAGAAATTATTGCAATTTAAAATAACAGTATTCTATTTAAATATGTTTTAAGACTTAATTTATTCCTGTGATCCAAAGCTGAATTTTCAGCATCATTAGGGGCCGTTCACATATCGCGCCTAAAAACGCGTGGAAAACGCTAGGCTATGTTCACCTGTTCCTTCATCTTGGCTGAGCTTTCAATGTTGTTACGGGAAAGGATGAAGCTGAATGTTTAGTTCTTGTCACATGACCCGCGGTGCGTTTACGGTATTCTGATTAAGGTAAGTTGCGGTGCGGACGCGCCTGGAAAAAACGGGTGCGTCGCACCGCGTGTGCGTCGCAAATCGCGTCGCTTCCATTATGAACGTGCATACCGCGCGCCTACATTGGAAATAACTAACTTGCGCGTGCAAAAGACGCGATATGTGAACAGTCCCTTACTCCAGTCTTCAGTGTCATCTCTCTAATATCCGTATTTGCCACACAAGAAACATTTCATATCAACATTGAAAACGGTTGTTCTGCTTACCATTTTTGTTTAAACGATGATTATTTTTTTTATAATGACCTTGATGGATGGAAAGTTCAATATAACTGCATTTGAAATAAATATATTTTGTAACACCATAAATGTCTCTACTATCACTCTAGATCAATGTAATGCATCCTTGCTAAATAACAGAACAAAAAAACGTTAATATGATCAAAGAGGTTTGGAATGATATAAAAGTGAGTAAATGATGACTAAATTAGGATTTTAGGGTGAATGATTCCTTTATGAAAGACAAAACGGGAGCATCTTTTCTGCTGGTCTACCTTGAGTGTGTCGGCACAGAGGACGTACTCATGAAGGACCGGAATCAGGTGATCATTGAGATGTTTGACCTGCTCCTCTGTCTCCTTATAGCATCTATCCTCACAGCCTGCCACGTTCTTCAGGGGCTCGGCCAGCTCCTCCTCTGATTGTGACCACAGCGTGTATGTCGGCCCACACTCCTTCAGCTCCTCCAGGTACTCTGTGACAACAACAGAAGCATTCCCATAATTACAGCAGCTATAGCCCACACAAATACGTTTCCTAAATGTCAGTCAATTAAATAAGAAAGAGGAGATGGGACCAGATGAGAAGATCTAGACTAGATATGACGATTCATTGAAGAGTGTGTGAACGAGACAAAAAGTCCAACCTTTCTGCTCTCTGATGATCCTTTGAGTAATTTTATCAAGCGAGCTGATCTTCTGACTGAAGGCTTCTGCGTACTCCTGCATGTCGGTGAACTCCTGAGGACGGTTCCTGACCCCTCTGACCGCAGCAGCGACGGCTTTGACCGTCTCACCCATCCGGCTCAGAAATCCCGGACCTTGTTTCTTATGAGAGGTCAGCTCCTGCACAGAGAATCAGTGGAATGGAGTATGATATTACTGAAGGGTGACAACAGCAAAATAACCCACATCTGCAAAAGCTAATGCTCTAATAGCTGAAAATGTGTGTATATTTTCATGGCGGCCAGTAATGGCAACACCAGTGCAAACAGCTAATAATACTAATAATAAACAGCATAATACTGTATGTGTTTCACGTGTTCGATTAATCGTGCAGCCCTAACAGAGAACTCAATAAAAATCAAATCATCTTACCCCAGTTCCTGCTGTGAGAAAGATCTTAAAATCTTCACTGCTGGAGAAAATGGGATGTTGCGCTATTTTGTTCAGAAACTTGTGCAGCGCCCTCCTCCTCGTCTCGATGAAATCTTCGTTAAACCTCTCCACCATTCCTTTCATCACAAACTTCTCCGGCAGCGGCTGACGGGACGCAATCAAGTCAATGTTTCATGAGAGTTTTTAAACACCGCAACCAAAACCATTTTAAATGGACTAGACCTTGAATTGTTTTGAAGGGGGAGTCAAATGATTTATGGCATTAGTAGAAGTAAAAAAATATATATATTTGCATGGAAAAAAGGAATATTTGGACTATTTCCCTAAAACCTTATCCCATAAACTGTGTTCATAGAATCCTTAGAATGTTTGACAAGCGGGAGACTCACAAACTTGACCTACATGAACAATGAGTGTGGGATGAGCTTCTTCCAGACGTCCCTTTAACCACAGGAAGTCCTGGTATCTTCTTCGCACCTCAAACTCACTTGAGTCAAACTCGCTCCGTGTGGTCTGACGTGCGGGAGAATGATGGAAAAATATGAGGTTATTATTTAAAGAACCTGCCTTAGTGAGTCTGAGCTCAGATTGGCCGTACCTTAGTTTCAACCCGGTAAGTTATATACGTCTCAATAGCTGTTACGTGACTCTCTGGGTTATCGACTGTGACAAAAATATCTTTGGTGTCAGCATCTTCCTCTTCTTCCTCAAGCTTGTACTGGTTGATCATTGAAGCAGGGGAGGTCTGCATGGAGGCGTTGAAAGAGCTGCCGTCTGTTAGAGTCGTACTCGTATCCTACTCAAAAAAACAAAATAAAAAATATGCATCAGGCCATGTGAGGGACCATCAACACTAAACAGCATGAGAGTTTAGACATCCATCAAACAACACGTGCATTTTGTGTTTTCAACCAACTGGATGTGAATTGGCTTACAATGATGAATTACTATGGTACAATGCTCATAAAAATAATAATACCCTGGTATTTTTTAAAATACCTTGGAGAAGCAAGATTTTTTTAAAAAAAAGCAATAAAACAAATATATAAATATCTAGGTTTGGGTCGTAAGATTTTTAAAATAACTGCCTTATGCTCGCTCACAAACTCTGCATTTATTTAATAAAAAAATACAGTAAAACTGTACTATTGTGACACTGTATTCTAATTTAAAATAACTTTTATATTTGAATATATTTTATAATGTAGTTTATTTCTGTGATGACAAAGCTGAATATTACTCCAGTCTTCTGTGTTGCATGATCCTTCAGAAATCATTCAGATTTTCTGTTCGCGAAACATTTCCATTATTATCTATATGTTGATAATTTTATTGAAGTAATATACACGATTTAATAATAAAAAAACTAATATATATATATATATATATATATATATATATATATATATATATATATATATATATATATATATATATATATATATATATATATGCTGCTTGAGCTTAGAAAAATTAATTATGTTGCTTAAAGGCACTTTTGAAAATATTTATATTTAGACTCATATGTACTTATCGTAAACTTTCATAGTTAAGTTATTCAACCTAAAAAATGTTTATAAAAAATGCCACTGTTCTGCTGTTGTTACTAAGCCACATAACCACCGTATCATGCCACAACAGCGTTTCATTATAACCGGACGTAATATTGCCCTGAACTTGATTTGAAAGCTGTTTGTGTTTTGATCACAGTGAGAAACAAACAACTGATTTTCCTACTGTCTTGCTGTCTTTTCCTGCTCCAAACACTGACGCATGCAAATCCCTCTCGTTTAGCCACAGCTGCTGGGAAAGAAGCCTAAGCGTCTGTTTTCTGTCATAACAAACTGGCCTGCAGTCAGCACAAACTGCACTGCTGCTTTACCCAACAAACACTGCACTGCCATTCACAACCATTCACTGCTGATACTGACTACAACACCAACCAAAGAGTGAGAGAGAAATAGAAACAACGACAAATCAAAGTTTAAGAATAACTTTAAACTGTCAGTCTGACATCAAAGATTGTTGCTAGGGACATCAAAGATTGTTGCTAACTGCATGCTGAGAATAGTTAGGGTGATGGTTTAGTTGCAAGGGTATTCTATCTCTTGCTAGGCAGTTCTAAACACTTGTTGAGTGTTGCTATGGTGTTCTAGCCTCATTTACTAGTTACTGTTCTGTTAGGGTGTTCCGTCTAGTTTCTAGGGTGTTCTAAATATTGCTCGTTGTTGGGGTGTTCTTACTGTCTACTGGGTGTTTCTAGTGTTTTCTGCTTAGCTTCTTGGGTATTCTGGCTGGTTGCAAGTTGTTGTTAGAGTGTTCTAACTGTTGCTTAGTTGCTACATTACATTTACATTTATTCATTTAGCTGACGCTTTTATCCAAAGCGACTTACAATTGATATATATGTCAGTGTCTTAACCTTCAATTGCTAGGGTCGTGGCCTAGTGGTTAGAGAGCTTGACGCCTAATCCAAGGGGGATTGGGTTCGAATCTCGGGCAAGCAATACCGGGACTGGGGTGTCCTTGGGCGGGGTGTCCTAGGTCAACGGCCCGCCTACTGCTCCCCGGGCGCTGCGGCATGGATGGTGGTTGCCTACTGCTCCGGGTGTGTGTATGTTCGCTGCTGTGTGTGTGCACCTTGGATGGGTTGAATGCAGAGCACGAATTCCGAGTATGGGTCACCATACTTGGTTGAATGTCACATTGGTGTCTCACAGTGGATTTGAACCTGGGTCTCTCACACCAAAGGCATGTGACTTATCCACTGCGCCAACACCACCCCTGTTGCTACTAGGCATGGCTAGGGTGTTCTAACCATAGACATATAAATAACTAGACGCCGCTCGACCGCACGTCAACGTCGCCGCCATATTGGAGCGGGCAACTGTCATAACTCTCACATCAGGACAGAAGAAAACATATCTGACTCATCGACAGATTGGACACCTACAAACCGTCACACGATAGTAAAAACAGATCTCGGGGTGTTATCTTTCACAGGTAAGACTCAGCTGTTCTTTCTCGATGTTTTTGGTCATTTTTAACTTTATGTTGACAGCTTAATTAACCACCAGTGTCAGACGATTAATAATATCGCTAGCGTAGTTAGCAGTGAAGGAGACTTCATAAGAACTCAGAGTTTAAATGAATTCTTATTACGTTTTAACTTATATTGCCATTTATATAATAAACTAAATGGTGTTATGAGCACAATATACAGAGTGAGCCCTTTGACTGTCTAGATTAATGATGGAGCTAATGATTCTCTCTTTAATTTCACTACCGTTACTTATTTACAAAGATGAAGTGGTAACACTTTAGAATACTAGTCCTATAGTTGATGTTAGTTAATGTATTAATTAACATGAACAAACAATGAACAATACATTTATTACTGTATTTATTCATCTTTGTTCATGTTAGTTAATGAAAATACTGTTTTTCATCGTTAGTTCATGCTAATTCAGAGTGCATTAACTAATGTTAACAAGCACAACTTTTGTTTTAAATAATGCATTAGTAAATGTTGAAATGAACATCAACTAAGATTAATAAATGCTGTAGAAGGATTGTTCTTGCTTAGATCATGTTAACTAAAGTAGTTAACTAATATTAACTAATGGACCGTTTTTCAAAAGTGTTACAGATTAAGTTTATCATCACTTGATTATAAGGATTTCATTGCTTTTCATAAAACTGTGAACTGATTCTATGTATTCTTTTTTCTTCTCCTTTAGCCATTTGCAAACAGGACAAGGACAGCCTTAAGGAAAGCTGAGGAAAGCTGTTCTCAGAGACGAGACTATACCTCCCTAGACTTGTGTTGTGTTTGTACTAAACCCAGAGCAGCCCTGAATGAATCGACAGAATGACCAGCTCATATAATAATACTATAGACTGCTTTTAAAAAGCTTTGCACAGGCTGTTTAATGCTGATAATGTACTGCGTGTGTCTTTACACAAAAACTACATGATGTTAATAGCCTAGAAATGAAAAACACAGGAACTCATAGTGAATCCAGCTGCAATATCATGATAAACTCATTGTGATGTTGTTATAATTATTATTAATTTTGATTAATATCAAGTTTTTGAGGGGAGCATCTCATATTCTGGTCTATGATGAACAACTATACTTTGAGATTTTGTTGTGCAAGGTAAACCTTACACACTCACACCTAAACATTTATATGTGTTAACATACATGGAAAAATAAATCACTGTTTCAAAATGTGTGTGTTTTCTGCATGAGTGTGTGTAATGTGCATTATAGAACATATTTTCATATTTTTGTTTTATTTCAACTTTACTGCTGAAATTAACTATATATATATATATATATATATATATATATATATATATATATATATATATATGTGTGTGTGTGTGTGTGTGTGTGTGTACATGTAAATATTATACATGTATATATTTTACTTAAGGAGCTCATTAATTAAACACAATCTGGAACTCATGTCCACAATTTTTTATATTGTGTCTGAATTTGATTAATAATTATTACACAAATAGTATTTTAAAATTACATTTCAATTTTTTTTATTTTACTCTTTAATTTACTATTAATTTATTCTTCATTTTTGTCTATTCTGTATTATTCCACCCTTGATATTACATATTCTTCTTGCTATTGTTAACCTATTGTTGTTCAGTTATTTATTATGGTATTATTCATATTATACAAATAATTTTATACTATTATAAATCTATTATATTGAATATGTTATTGTAGCGTTGTACTCGCTTTTCATATTATTCACTTTACTTTAAGTTGTACTACATGTACTTTTTAATATAACATATCACTTTTACTATATTTCTACTGTGCACTGTATCAGTTCATATTTTCATTTTCACTGGATCCATAGCCTCATCAGTTACATGTGTTATTATTTGTTGTGGAGTTCATCTGTAGGTTAGTGTGTCACTTTTTGATTTGTATTTACTTGTTTTATTAAATTTTCTCAACAATAGTAAATTATTAGTGTTTAAAGATGTATTACTTAGATTTTATCACAGAATTTCAAAGGGAATGAGCTGTGTTCTGATCTGAGACACGAAAGAGAGAAAAAAGAGAAAAATGTTGGGATTGAACACAGACAAGGCAATAAAATCAAATACATTTAATTAAATGAATATTCAAATTAAATTACATTCATATGTCACAGTTATACTAAATTAACATTAGAATTGTAAACCGAAAATAATAAACGAAATCAAGAAGTGAGACAAATGTGAGCTTTCACAATTCCTTACGAAAATTAATAATTTTCCAAACCTAACTAAATAACTGGAGGCAAAGTTTTTAACTGCACGTAGATCACAAACCTGAAATCGGTTGATAAATGTGAACGTTATCGTGTTTTTATTCAGAAAAAACCGGAGCTCCCCGTTTACTTCCATGTATTTTTAAGGCAGTCTTGCCCTCACTAACATGGCGGACGCGTTGACGTATCGCAGCAACGGCTCAGAGCGGCCAATGAGGCGTCTAGTTATTTATATGTCTATGGTTCTAACTGCTTGTTGAGAACTTCCATGGTGTTCGGCTTAGATGCTAGGGTGTTCTAACTGTTGCTAGGGTATTCTAACTGCTTTTTGAGAACTTCCATGGTGTTCTGCTTAGTTGCTAGGGTGCTTTAACTGTTGCTAAGGTGTTCAGTTGCTAGGCAATGTTATGGTTCTCTAACTGTTGTTAGAAGTTGGTAGGGTGTTCTAATTGCTTGCTGAGAATTGTAAGGGTGATGGTTTAGTTGCAAGGCTATTCTATCTCTTGCTAGGCATTGCTAGGGTGTTCTAAACGCTTGTTGAGTGTTGCTATGGTGTTCTAGCCTCATTTACTAGGAATTGTTAGGGTGTTCCGTCTAGTTTCTAAGCTAGGGTGTTCTAAATATTGTTGTTGGGTTGTTCTAACGGTCTACTGGGTGTTTCTAGTGATTTCTACTTAGTTTCTTGGGTATTCTGGCTGGTTGTTAGGTGTTGCTAGAGTGTTCTAACTGTTCCTAGATGTTATGATGATGTTCTAACTGCTGTCAGCCATTGCTATGGTGTTCTGATAGCTTGGCGGAAATTGTTCTCTGGGTGTTCTGGCCAGTTGTAAGAGCATGTTAACTGTTACTAGTGTTGCCAGGGTGTTCTAACTGTTGCCAGATATCGCTAGGGTGTTGTAACTGCTTGCTGGGAATTGTTAGGGTATTTTGCCTAGATGGCTGGCTGTTAGCGCACTCCAGACCGTCGACTGAAAGACAGGCGGACTAACTGACAGTCAGACAACAGAAAGACAGGCAGGCGAGTCCGCAACAGTGAGACAGACAGACAACCACAAAAATACAGAGGCGTTCGCATAGGCTGCATCGGTACTGAGATGGTCGATGAATTATGGCTATTTAAAACGAATTATCTTGCATCAAATGACGTTTAAGACGAAGTCTACAGAACATAGGGAAAAAACTCAGAAGTAAAAAAAATAAATAAAAAAAATAACCTTGGTATGACAACGCCTGATCGCTAACCTTCAGAACTTCAGATCAGAACAAAACAAAGATTTCACGGAGAAGTTGAGATTTCTATGTCATTTATGATGTATAATCAATTCTTGTAAGGTGTCTGTTTCACCGAACTGATCGAAAACCTGCGGTCGATCTCAGCTGAAACCAGTTGACCATAAATTACCTTACTGAAAACTTCCAAGTCATCGTCTTCGTCTAGATCTAATATTTGTCCGCTGATGTCTGTCGGAATCGCAACCGAAGAATTCCCCGATGACACGGTGTGGTCGACAACAGATCCACTCATCGTTGCTCAAATCGCTACTTTATTACAAGTTTTCTGGACCTCATCGATTTTTTTTCCGCACAACTCTCAAAAGCTCATCCGAGGCGGATCAGGCTCAACTGCGCAGAATCGGAAAGAGCCTAGAACGGAGCTCTGCGGGACGCCCACGTGAAGGAGTATGTTTACGGTATTTGGCTTGATGTTATGAGTTGGTTTTTGACCAGCAGCTTAAGGTTATTCAATTTTTGATCCGTGAAATAATACTGTTTTACATCAAATTATAGTTTTTAAAGTTTAAAATGTAGGCTTAAACTTGTGTGTGTTGCATAAATTCTTAATAAAAGCTTTATGATTATGAGTTTTGGAGTCCAGTTTATAACCTAAGGTTACTAATATGTGTGTGTAAACTAACATTTACTGTAGGTGATTTCAGATGTGGCCATGTAGATATTTAACAGTTAATATACAGTTTCATTTAATGTATTATTTATATACTACAAAATATACAGTAGGCCTATATATTCAAAAAAAAAAAAAAAAACTACATTCATATTTATATTAGTAAAGAGAATACAGTCGTGTTTTAATATAATATATTTTATTATAAATACTTTATTCATTTTTAATCAATGTAGTGGCTCAGAACTATATATTTAAGAAATGTGTCAATGTCTTGAAGTATTAAATGAAAATCCCATTCATTCAAATCAGTATGTAATGATTTCCCTGGCACTAAATTTCTGCTATGTCCTTTTGCAACCAGCAGATGCTACTGTTGCTCAATTTAAATGCCTTTGCAATGTGGCAGAGCTCTTAATTAAGACCTCATATGACAGTGGCAATTACAATTCTATATAGCTGTGCAAACGTTTAGCTATGTTGCTGTGTGGAACTATATTATGGGACAAAATCGGGCATATCTAATAAGAGACTTATTAGGAAATATCTAATTGGGGACATGCCAGTCAGACTATATTAAATTTAAGTGCTTATCATGAGGCCGCTCTAGTCATTCATTAATATAAAATATTCTGCCACAGAATTCCTCATTAGCTGTCAGTTATTTCATTTATTTAATCAAATAAAGACCATCCCCTTGGTTATAATGAATGTAGAACCTGATCATATTTCTTTGAATTAGGACTTCATCCATGATATTATCATAAATTATAATGCTCTTGAATTGAGTTTAATAGTGAAAATGGTACTAGATATTGCTTTTTATATATTTTACCTCCTTTACATTACATCATTTTGGTATGAAACTAAATCAAGAGCTCTCCTAGCATGCATCAGGATAAAATAAAGTTTGGAAGCTGACGCCTTCTCCACATAAGGACTCCCTGAAATGTTGCATATATTGCATTATAAAGCATATAAAGTATTAGAGGATCAGTAGAAAGGGCAGGCCTTACGCATGCATGAACCAGGCAGCTGTAGCTCTAAGCACAGAAAAGGTCAGCCCCACCCCGATCACATTAGCTTCCTGTCATTTTATATAATTTGCTTTCATAACCGATTTAAAGCTGAAGCTATAGGACCCTTTTTTCTCATTTTCATTTGTGCCGATCAAAGACTTTCATAACCATGTCACAATCTCACGCCATATGATGTATGAACTGCTGTGAAGCGATCTTTATTTAGCTGCTGCAGTGAGAATATTCAATGCAAGCTGTTAATTAAAACAGTTTTTAATGTAAATGATAAATAGCCTGTTGCAAAGTCATTTGTATAGTCATTTGATATAGGGAATGTATTATGTAATATATATATATATATATATATATATATATATATATATATATATATATATATATATATATATATATATATATATATATAACCTCATTAGATCAGATTCAGTGCAGACCACACCCATTCTGATTTCCTTGTCATGGTGTCATCTGTTTTTAGAAAAGCTGGTGCTGTATGTCTAAATCAGAGCTGTTTACTTCACTGAAAGCTTGTCTAACCATATATATAACACTGTGTGTGATTGAATGACATTCTGTACAAATTTGTGGCACGGTCCCAAATCCTTCCTCTACCAATCCTCCATCAACGGCAGATAATAATTACATCAGCATTACCCCACAACAGGGGCGTACATAGATCAGCTCCTTTCAAATTACATTTGCTTCCTGTTGGGCCCATTAGCAATGTCGACCAGACCATGTTAAAAAAAAAAAATAAAAAAAAAAAAAAAATTCCACTATTGCCATTGTTTCTGAGTGCATTTACTGGACCGTGCCGCAGAGAATTTCAACAGTTCTGTTAAAACCTCACTGAATGTCCCTCAGATGTAGAATAAGCTTGATTTGGGAGAACCGTTTGCTAATCTGCAGTGTGCCATAATAAACTGTGTTTTGGCAGGAGGAAAAAACCTTCACATAAAGCACACAAAACATCAAATAGAGAAGACTTGAGCCACCTGGAGCGGATGCAGGAGAAGACAATTAAAAATCAATTTACTGTCAAAAAAGCTTTGCTTTCTAATTAAATCCGCACACAGCCGCGTCTCTCTCCTTGCTGGCTGATGCACAGTTGCAAAGCACACATTTATTTATTTATTACCCCCCAGATGGGTGCAAAAGTTATTATCGCTTTTACGATATTCACTCTTTTTTTTTCTCTTTGGACTCGCTGTTTGAAACGACGTGAAATCTGACGAGGACCATTATACCTTATTTCATATGGTTGTAATCAGGCTTCTAAATGCATTTTAAATGTGACTGCTGTTCAATACCTACCAGGTGTCCAATCCAACAACTGTGCCGTCATGATCGCTCTCATTAGCAACTAGTACATGTAATAATGGCTATTCATTATAAGACACTTCTTCTTTTTTTTGTGGCCAAGCAGCTGGACACTACTTTGTCTTTTAATTCATCTATTAAAATTTCCTATATATGGTTCATCTTCCTCTGCAGATCTCCTTTAGAAAGATCTGCATGATATCAGAAAGGTTTTAATGGGTCTTTGAGGAATGCAAATAAGTGGGATAGAGTTAAATGGATTTTTATTTTTCCCTATATGCTGCCGCTGACATCATTGCTCTGAAATTTTAATAGTGAACTCTATGCATTCTTGCAGTAGCCAATCAGAAATTTCTTAATGTGATTTTCCTAACTTAAAAATACTGGCAACTGAGCAATCATGAGCAACGATGGTCACAAACATCCTATGCCAGCCATAAAACTCCAATTGAGTTGAACGGCAATACTATTTCTGAAAAAAAATTGGTGGTGAAAGAATTTTCACTCAGAAATTGCTTGTAAATTTCACAAAGAGTTACAAAGAAATGGCAAGTAACAGTGAATTGACTGAAATAGCTTTTTTTGTGTGTACTGTTTTATTTACAACTTTGAAAATTCACTTTCCTGGTCTATTATAGACCTCCTGGATGTGGTGTTTGACGGAAGGCCTTTTCTAATTGCACTCAACTAAAAGCTCTCCAGGCTTACTGCTCTTAAAAGCATGTAATCTGCAGATGAGCCTTCCGAGATTTTTTATATTATTTTATTGACCACAATTCTCTTTGAGTCAACAGGTGGATCCATAGCACTAAAAATGTCCATTTACACAGCACTTTTTTGGCTCCCTGAAGCACTTCTCATTTCTGACGTTGATAGGCAGTAACCAAACACATCCAGTGCTCTGGAGCATGTGTGGAACTCCATCACAGACTTAATGTCTGCCGGTGGAGCCACAGCGCTGTCCTTCCCTTCTCCGAAATGTCCCACAATAACCTGCTTTAATGGCACAATCTAATTAAAATAATAATAATAATCTTGAACTTTCAGTGTGTAGACCTCTAACCTGTGAAATCTAATTAAGTCTCAGTCACAAACAAACAAAAAAAGGCATTACTAATCAATCAGGCAGAAAGTAGATAAATTAGGGGAGGGGCACATGAGATACAGGGCTGAGAGGGGGAGATAAGCAGAGGTGAAAACAAGCGCAAGTGCATTCTGCACAATTCTAAATCACAGCAGCGAACACACGCCGAGCAAAAGGTGCGGCCGCTTCTCAATGCATTCATTGTTCTTGCCCATTTTAAAACTAATGTAAAGTAGTATTAAAAGGGACCCCTAATGCAAGGGCTTTTTTGAATATTCAAACAATAAAAAAAGTTTTATTTTAAACATCTAAATGGTAAAAGAATCTCATTTGAGACTTCAAGTACTTTGGTTTCGTAATTAAATTTCATTACGAGTTCATGTGTAAATTTGTTAAATGTTGTAGAAGCTGTGGCCAACATACTCCACATGTGGCGATGCAAGTTCAAATTAGATTTATATATTCCAATCATGTTCTTAATATTCCCATAACTTTCAGTCCTCCATTCACAGTTGTATCATTAAGTGGCAAAAAAAAAAGAAGCATTTTTAATAGTAGTTGTTAAGCTCTTTATCAATTTTATTTATTTTATGGACTATTTTATTATCATTATCTTTGACTAATTTTAATAATACAATTGCTAAGTTATTATTTATTTATTTTATTTTATTTTTATGGACCATTTCATGGAACGTTTCATTTTTATGGGCCATTTAATAATACTAGTAATAATAATAATACTAATATTTAAATACACGCGTGCATATAGTACACGCCTTAATCATTAGCTTTATCAATTTTTCATGGAAGAGAATTCATACATTTTTAGCACTGTTAATTGTATATTTGTTAAGCTTTTCATTTGTTAAGGTTTTAATGGATTGTGTATTATTAATCTTATTGTTTTTAAAATAAGTCATAAATAAATCAATTCCATTTACAAAAATAAACAGTAGAAGTTTTAGTTTGTTTTCCAGCACTGGCCCTGGATGCATGTACGTTTAAACATAATCATACACTAGCACATAGTTGACCTCAGTGCTTATAAACATGGACTAAAAGTCACCAAGCCTTAATATTTAATGGGTTCTTCGAGCAACATGTATTTCAAAATATACAAGAATATCTTCTAGACACATGCAGAGCTCAGAGAGAACTCTTGTTTTAGCATCTAACAGAAATCTGGGGTCAGGAGATACAGAGAGATGTCTCTAAACAGATGGGGGATGGTCTGCATATAAATATAGCCAGCCACAGCATTCATGTGATTTCAGTGATTAGGGTTATAGCTGCAACATCATCATCCCACTGCAAACACCTCCACATATTATCCCTCTCCAGTGTTGGGCAAGTTACTTTTAAAAAGTAATTAGTTACAGTTACTAGTTACTTCTTCCAAAAAGTAACTAAATTAGTAACTCAGTTACAAATTTTTAAAGTAACTAGTTACTTAAGAAAGTAACTATTGCGTTACTTTCAAGTAAAATTAAATTTTAAATGCTCAAACGTGACCCCACCTCTACCCCTCTTTAAAGGAACTTAAAATACATGTGCATGTTCAATTATTTATGATAAATCTGAATATTATAATGAAATGGACACTTAATACAATACATTATTAACAGAAACATGAAACATTGTACACACATCTAAAAAAAAAAGTTGCTGTGGGACAAAGTGAGACTAGCCTCCAATCAAATGGCATGTATGTAGATATTATGTTTATATAGTGGATCAATGCAAATAACACGATAGATTTTTGGGAACTTTTGATATTTCCTTTTATTGTTTCTTTAATTTCTTGAAGGAAAAAGTAATGTATATACTTCTATTTAGAGAAGGCTACTTTTGGATTATTTGGGCTCGTCGCCATACCTGTCTCTCGTTGACTGACTGGCTTGTGTTGTTCGTTGTGTGTCCTGTCCTGTCCGATGATGGGTCGTTCGCGAATGAGCGTTAGTGATGATGGATCGACTCGTTCGCGAATGAGCTTTTGATGAGTCGTTCGCGATTCGCGAATGAGCCGACTCTAAGAGCCGGCTTTTTTAGTTGAACTTCGGGAGCTGGCTCGCATATCTGAAGAGCCAACTCTATTTTTTTTTTCAAATTTAGCCTATAGAAATTAAATAATTATGTAATAAAAATTGAAATATTATAGTCAAAGTCATTTAAAGAGCCGTTTGTGAGCCAAAGAGCCGGCTCTTTTCAGTGAGCTGAGTCAAAAGAGCCGAATTCCCATCACTACTATGCGTGCTTTCGAACACCCGCCCAACTCTACCTCTGATTGGCTTACAATGAAATGTTACTCTACCTCAGCCAATCGTCAGCATTTATGCGCTTGTCTCGTGCTCTGCCCACTAACCAAGGAAGAACAGTAAAAAAAAGTATTTGCCTCTCGCTCAGAGATCTAGTTGGTCTGATGAAAAAAAAAAAACAGCTTCATCATCAGTTATAGTAACGCGCCGCATTTTTTGGCAGTAACGGTAACGGCGTTATTAAGATGAGAAGAGTAATCAATTAGATTACTCGTTACTGGAAAAAGTAATGCCGTTAGTAACGCCGTTATTTATAACGCCGTTATTCCCATCACTGCGAACTCTATTCCAGCCCAGCTCAATATGTTTCATCAATAACCACCACATTACTTCAGTGTCTCTGCCATAATGACGATCACGATCTCTTTGAGATGCTTCAACTTGTCCTCAAATGCATTGCCAGTTTTAGCATTGTGGTTCCAATATAGTTGCAATGATAAATGGTAAAATGCATATGGTATAGCTGTTCCTCTTTGCTTCCTCTGAATGCATAATAGATCTCACTTATAAACTTAAATTTATGCTGGGAATGTTTCTTAAGACCTGTAAAGGCTCATTCATGAACTTGAATGTTTCAAATTGTAAAAGCGTGTAACGGTGGCTTTGTTTTCATGTCCTTTTGTTGCACTTGTGTAAAAGTTAACGTTAAATACTTGGGGAAATTACATGTCTTTGTTCAGTGTGGCAATGAGTCAAGGCTTTTGAACAATAATGGGATTAAAAATGTAGAGGATTTGAGGACAGAACGTCATATTGAGGGCGGAATTGAGTTTTGTCAACTTTGTTTGACAAGTTTCGCTGTGTTTCTCTGTCCCTGAAATCAAATAAGGGGAGACCTACAGTAGGGCTAGTTAGAAATATTTCTTAGGACAAGTTTTTCTTTTAGTTGTGTGGTTGTATGCTATATACAATTTTGTATGTAGTGTAATATAGTAATTTTATAGTATATAAAGTTACAACAATTAAAACATACGTTACAACTGAACTGGCATTTATGAAAAATACCCTTGTGTTAACTTTTGGTGCACCTTCATTATCTATTTATATATAATTTATTGTTTAATTATGGATTACATTAAAGGTCATTTTAAAATATTATGAACATTTAAGTTTATTTTTTATTTTTTATAAGTGTCTATTATCTCACCAGCTCTGTGTTTGATCAAAAATTCAAAAAAATAATTATGATATGCGAGTAATATTATGAATATGATTATAATTTAAAATAACAGTTTTCTATTTAAATACAATTTAAAAGGTAATTCATTCATGTGATGGTAAAGCTGATGGTAAATGATCCTTCAGAAATCAGTGTAAAATGCTGAATCACTGCTCAAGAAACATTATTAATATCAATGTTGAAAACATCTGTGTTGCTTATGCTCAAAATAGCATTTATTTGAAATGTAAACCTTTTTAATAATATACCTGTCTTTACTGTTCCTTTTAATCAATTTAATTGAAAGTATTAATTTCTTAAAAAATAAGTCATGGTTGGGTGTATTTATATATTTTGTTAGGGTTAGGGTTAGGGTTTACAATTTACAATTATATATGATTGTGTTTACCTCACAGCTCTTAAAACTAATATTTTGAAGAACAGAAAAGTTCCTACTGTACAAGAGTTTTGAGCTAGCTCTTCAAAACCAATGCTAGAGAAAAACTAACATTTGTGTATTTGTACTTTTGACTTTTGATTGAGAGATTCCCCATGTGACAACTAGCCCCGGCCTCCCATATCAAAGGTTCAGATCATTTGCTACTTCTGTCCTCAGCGCGTTTATCTTTCGTGGCCTCCTTGTACCTTTCTGCGTGCGGTTTTACACTCTCAGTCCGCGCTGTCTCATTAGTGCTTCTCATCTTCATTTCTCCCGTTGCTGTAGCCTAGCACGCTCTCCACTTCTCTATCAGCTGCATCTTTCTCTCTCCCTTCGCATTATCCCCCGCTCTTCCAGCTTCATCCACCTCCAGATACATTATGTAGATTAAACATTGCTCAGCTGTACAGCGGAGTGTCTATGACTGCAGCACTTTGTTTTCCTAAATAATTAACAAGGCCGGTGTGGATTTACTGTCTAATGTAATACTTCCACATCCTTCTGGGGGTGAGATGGGCATCTGGCTCTTCGCTCCAGCCTTTGATGGGCCCCTAGAAGACTCCAGTGTGAACTCGGGGCATTAAAATTTAAAGCAGCACATTAGGTTTGAGGCCACAGCAGAGGCTTTTCAGTAAACAGAAGGAATTGGGTGGCATTAACCGCAGAAACGGAGGCTAGCCGGCGATAATGCTGCCTGCTCCCTAATGAGGCCTTTGTGGAGGGGGGGAAAAAAAGGCCAACCGTAATTTGGCTGCTTTTTCCTGTGTGTTTTTTATACATGCCTTGCCATTTTCTCTCTGAGGTATTGATTTCAACTTTGGCTCCATAATTAGCATCCTTTGAAACGGCCCAAAGTTGGCATGTAGCTTCTGTTATGTTAATTCGGCCCGATCGTGTGACCCCAACACGTCTGTCGGGACGTTCCCCGCAGGTCACCGTCCGTTAAAAGATGCAACCTGAATCCCAATTAAGTGCCTGGTTTCATGGCGACGCGGGTTGTATTTCGTATGAGCGCTAAATAAACGAATACCCCGAAAAGCTCCTATTTAATCAGCTTAGCTTCTGCTTTGGTGCGCCTTGACAGTCTGCATCTGGGAAGGAGTCGGGCCTGCCAGGAGTCATTTTCAAGAAGCTTCAGTGACGGCCGTAATGACTAACCATCACCTCCCATTCTTCAAATTATCATTCCAGTCACATTCAATAGCAGAAGGTTCAGCCTGTCCCATCAAAATGGCCTTTCAGCCTCAGTGGACTGTGGAGAACCCGGTCCACGTCTCTGAAAATGGCACGTTATTGTCATCGCCTTGGAAATCTGGGGTTTTTGTGGAAATGAGACTCATTTCAGATGTTTAAAACTGAGTTGTGGTATCTTCTTTATGCCATGCAAGCTTTATGCTTGAATGATGCAAATTGGCAGCATGATTCCTCTCTTTATTTCCACTTAGCAAGATATACACGAAATAGCCCTGCACTGTAATGTTTGCTAGAGTCGCACCGAGGGACCCGAAAGAACACATTTCCTCATTTTCTATTACAGAAAAGTGCCACTGGCCTCCTTTCTCGGGCTGTTTAAAAAAAAAAAAAAGACTGTTTTGCTTTGGTCTCACAGCATAGCGCCTGAATGTGTCGAGGATTCATATCTGGAAGGATATGAAGTTTTGAAGAGGTGCATCGATTCTCTGGCTTCAAAGACATCTTCTGGAGAGCCACAAAGCCATTACTGGGGCTACCTGCTTGCTCTTAATGCAAATAAGGGAACGGGATTGTTAAACCACATCATAGCAGCCTGCTCTTTCAACGCACTCTCATCAAAAAGCAAAGGGAGTGGATTCAACATCATTATTGAGCATTTGTTTGTGCACGATGGTGTCCTGTCTGAGCAAGTGTGTCCGTGCTGACGTGAGCGAGTGTATGAGTGGATCAAGGCACAGAAGAGCGTGTGTGTGCTTATGTGCTCATATTGATGAGTGTGTGTTGTAGTGACTAGCTGGAACAGGAACAGGCTCCATATATCAGTTGGTAGAAGAGAGTGTAGATGAATGGAAGAACCTTTCTCTTTGAGAGTGTACCAATGATCAGAGGTCTTACACGACCCCTTCCTTTCCTCTGGACTGACTATCTGAAAACTTTGCGGGCAAAGCTCACTAATTAGACCCCTTTTCCTCACGCTCACTAAACATCACTGCTTTTTATTGCAATTAGTTAAGTCATTAACTCGATAACGGTGCACTTGATAACGCCAGAGCTGTCTCGGATGGAAATGACAGTGTGCGTTACACGTGCTGTCCCTTTAAGAATATCAGCGGCATTCAGTTAACATGACAGTTGATGCAAAAATAAAAAAATCGGTCATTGCTTACTCACCTTCATGTCATTCCAAACCTGTATGACATTATTGCATCTGCAGAACACAAAAGAAAATATGTAACTCAGGCTCATGGGAAAAACATGCATTAACCTACATTTTTGCACAACACCAAAAACTACCTATACATATAATTCACCGCAGTTTCCATCGAAACCGAACCCTGACAGCTTTTATTCCTTTTCACAAAAATGATAATTACAGGGCCAAATTATGAAGCCATATACAGTATATGAATTTTCTGACATAGCAAACTTGCTCAGTAGCTCACCTGGTATTCCACTTACAATGTGACGCACTTGGGTAAGAGTCCTTTGCAATGCGAGTCATGATAAAAGAGCTCAAATACTAATAAAAGCAAGCTAAAATTGCACGGTCACTTCAGCAAATGCATTTTTAGTTTAAGGTAGAGTTTCCTTTTAGTTTTAAATGCAATGTGACCTTTCAGTGCCACTTACCGGATATTTAATTTCTGAGCTGCCGTGATATGTACAACAACCGCCATAATAAAATGATGCAAAATTCATATTAATCTGTTTCAGAAAAAACCGAACACCCTTTTAATGCCACTCAATGGATGATTCACTCAGAAAACGTTACGATAGGTGTGGTACAAGTCCCATAAAACACGAATTGCGATAAAAAGACCTTAAAGACTTGTAGATGCAAGGTTAATGTGATTGTCAGTAATACAGGTCGGAAACAACAGGGTGAGTAAATGACTGATTTTTTAATGTTGTCCTTTACATTTTGTCATTTTGTCATTTTCCAGTGTGCACTGAAAGCATCTGCCTGCGACAGACCTGGGCTCGGCTCGCAGTCGACCCAGACAATGCAATGGAACATGAGATCATGCAATCATGCCTGTGCATGCAAGGGGTAATGTCTGTCCCATGTCTAAATCCAAAGTTACTGCCCTCGTGAGACATGCACAGGTCTAATGAGTTTAGTCTGAGGTAATACTCAGCGTTCCTCTCCACAAAGTGAATTTCACACAGGTCAGTGGGGCATCGGAAATCTCCACATGATGAGTCCGGTTCATGATGTAATTTACTTTACACTTACGGGGGCTGTGATATTTACATTCAAGCCTCTTGATGACTGTGGAACAGATTTATTGTATGAAATTGATTGATTTTTTTATTTTATTTTTATTATTGTATTTGTTTACCAAACAGACAACACTGTCAGTCAAGGGCATGCAGGATATTAAAAAGGAGACATGTAAAAAGACATTTTTGGATACTCTTATCCAACTTGGACCCAGGGTAGCTAACATGCTAAAGCTAGTAGCAGCATTATGTTTGAAATGTTATTTCCGCTAAAAACTGAGTAAAGAAATTAAAATATATATATATATTTTTAGGCAAAACATACATTAGGTGGGAAGGTATATGATGTGTTGAGACAACAAATTATGATTATAGAGATAAAATGAATGTGGATAGCTTGATTTGGATCTCTGACTTTTGATTTGCTTACTTTGATTTCTTTTAATTTCTGAAAGTCTTGAGGAGGTGTAATATTACGGCGAATCTTTTTTTTCTCAGGGGAAAAATCTAATGAGTGGGAGACATCCTTTGCTCTTCATTTAATTTCGTTGATGTCTGGTAAAAACAACTGTGACACTGAAGATTTCTCAGCTATGGATTTTCTTTCCTATGGGTGCACCAGTATAACGTTGTATGGTTTCCAACATAAACAATAATGTCAGTTTAGCTGAAATCTGCCTATATATATAAAAAAAGTTCCATGCTGCATCTTTCTCACACGATAAAACATGTTACATACTGTGCAAATGTTCATTTCAAGGCTATAATTGTTAAGTAAAAAAAATATGAAAACCATAAAAAAAAAAAAATTGAAATGAAATGTAAAAAATAAACAACTTATTTTTTTGTACTAAATGCAAGACAATTATTATTATTATTGTATAAGTTGAAGTACTAATCTACTGTAACTGAAACGAAATAAATTAAAACCAATAAATAAAAAAATAATAAATACTATATAGTCCAGAGATGCTCAAATCAGGGCCTGCGGGCCAAACTTGATGACTTTTGATGACGTTTGATCATCACCCAGCATGAAATGTCATTAAAGCATATGATTTATTTCTTATATATTATTTCTTATTGAACTTTTTTGTTTTATTTTTGCATTGAAAGGTAAAAAACTATGTGAATTTTATATACTGTATATATATAATAAAAAATGTAATAGTTTAACACAATTAAGTTGCATGTATAATGCAAAATTTACTTTAGACCATGCATGGCCCACAATTAAATTAGATTTTCGGCTTTTTGTATTAAAATGTTTGGGCACCTCTGATAATGTAAGTTAGTAAATAAATAAATAAACATAAATATTCTATTAAAAATGACAAACACAATAAAAAAAAAATGTAAAGGTGAAAACTAAATATAAAAATTAAATGCAAAATATGAACAATAACTATTGTATAATAGTATATCAGATACTGAAATAATATTGGTTAATTTATTCTGACTGCATTGCTGTAAGTCTGTCAGTTAGTGCTAAGTGTAGCCAAGACCCCAGACTCTCGACTTCGCCTCTCTCACTAAAAGATTTAGAGTCTGTCTTATTTAGCAGTATATATTTTGAGACGCATCACAGGTGCTATCACTCATTTCATTCCACCCCAGTGACCTCCCCCTCTCTCTTTTTTCCCTCTCTCCTCCTTTTTCTGCCCCTCTATCATTGAATACTGGACTTGGTCCACTACCACCAAGTCTGATTCCCCAGCCTTGGTTGAAATAAATCATAAAAAAATGAATGCATGAATACAAATTGAAGCTGACCCAGGAAGTTGGACTTTTCGATACGCTCGCTTCCTCTCCTGCTCCGTTAGTTTTATCAGCTCTCCTCCAGGTTCTCTGATCCGGGCCAGTGTGTTCGGTGAGCCGGTCCGAGCGCTGGAGCATTCAGGGCGCAGTGATGATTCCTCACGTTCAAGAGAGGCTCACAGTTAATCTTCCTGCCTAGGCTGGGATGCGAGCGGCCGTCAGGGGGGAAAAAAGCCCTCACCCTTCTGATCACTGGCAGGGGAAGGCCAGCGTCACCCTGGCAGAGCATCAGGATTAATCAACAATGTAATGCATGCGGTGACCTCCCTCTAAAAGGCTCCTGTTTGCTTCCAAATGAGATTTGTGCAGTGCTGCTAATTATTTTCTTTTCACATTCCCGCTGTAATGCGGCCCCCTTTTACTCTAATCATTTTCTGAAAATGAGCAATTACAGTTTGGGTAAAAATGCGCACAGGAGCACAGGAAACACTCACATAGCAGACAGATATTAATGAAAGCAACCCTGTTCTGTGTTCAATTTGTCTAATGATTAAAAATACATCAAGGCACCTGCATAAATGATTCATGCTTAATGCCAAGTACGCGAGTGCAGAAATTCTTTGCTGTATTACTGCGACAACCTCCGTCATAAAGGGTGGCGTGCGGAGTGATTTCGCAGCTCTCCCAAGAGTCCCTGCTGTAATTGTCAATAACACTGTGGTGTCAGTCCATCTCTGTGAGCCATCAGGGGCGTAAATCACCCTCAACGTCTGTTTGGCAAGCCCACTTGAAGGTTCAGAGAGGTCAGATAGAGCTTGAAGGACATGACGTTGTGTCGAACACTTTCCTGTGGGGGTCCTGCAACTACACTGGTTTCAACCAATCCTAGTTGCAGAGTGAAATAATTGGCTGAATGAGAAGCATAACTGAAAACATGCTACTGAAATCTGATTTGTTTGATAGAAATGTTCTTCAAGTTTTTTTTTTTTTTTTTTTTTACCTTATTTTTACATATTAAAATCTGATAGCTTGGTATGAATATAGGTTATATCTCTGCCCTTTACTGTAACCTATAGGTTGAAATTAAAGTTTATTATAATTTATTATAATTACTATTATTCAGTATTATTTATTAGAGAAAACAATATAGATTTTTAGGATCAACCATTGATCAGAAATTGGCCATAACATGAATAAAAATATATATATATATATTATTTGTAATGTTTAATGTTGTGGTGTCTAAATTCACTAGTAGTAAACTGTTTGATTTTATGTTTATTTTTTATTTTTATTTTTTTTCTATATTTATTTCTTAGGCAAAATAGTAAAAAAAAATTATAATAATTTCAACCATTTATCAATCGGTCAAAACAATTAATTAATTATTATTATAAAATGGACAGTTCCGTTTAAGACTGTTGTAAATTACACTACAAACATACACCTTTGTTTACTTCTGTGTGTTGCTCGGCAACCACTTTGTTGGAACCATAACTTTCTGAGGAACTACATTGTTTTGTGGAAGAATAATGGTTTTATTAATATCATTACTTTATTTGCTCTGTTTTATTCTGTAAAACCTTACTACGTATATAGAATAACCGATTTATAAAAGCAATAAACCCCATAAAGCTGTGGTTTACAGTGATTTTATAACAGCTAATGCCCCTGTTATAAATTCACTGTAAACCACGGCTTCTTGGGGCTTATTGCTTTATTATGTTCATTATAATATTGTGATGCTTAAATACATTTGTAGCATTTAAATGATTAATTTTAGTTTGTGTGTGAGTTTTATTTATATTCTTAATATATATATAAAAGATATGTGAAATTTGTTTTTATGTCTGCGCATCCCTACTGCAAACCTAATAGTAAAATCTGATGGGTTGATTGAAGTATGTCGACTTCAACATTTGATTTCAATGATTTCATGCCCCTATACCTACAGCTAAACTCCGATTGCTTTAAAAACATATTCTTCTAGGACAAATAAAGTAGATTTGATTCGCATCCAACTTTATCTTTAACGTCTGAAACTGCAGCCTTCACAGAATGGCCATCTGGGGCGGAATATTTTGACCAAATATGATGGACAGGACAATACCCAGAGCAGGATCTATGTGATGCACAGCAGTGAGATAACTAAACCATGTCGCCCTTCAAGCTCTAGCTCTGTAAAAAGCTTTTTAATGAATGCAATCTACACACAACCTCAGGGAGAACACAAACACAGACACGCCTTCTGGGAAAGTTAAAGCATTTGGCTAGAACCACCTAAGCCCTGCGGTGTGCTTGTGTTTGGTTTGGTGGAGAGGTGGGGGCTGGATGAAGCCACCTGGATCGCCACATTATCAAACTGTGCGAGAGGCCATATTAGACCCCTGCAGTGCAAACATCATCCTCAATCCATCGGCGAGGTTTTAATTGTAATGGAAATTAGATTTGCGCGTGCAAGGAGCCGCGGAGTGCTCTCAGGCAGCTGGTACGATGCCATTGTACGATTGTCAGATCTCCTGACAAGTTAATGCGCGGTCTCCTCAAAGGCAGCAGCGGCTTCCAGCTGTAGCAGCACAACAGTGTGTTTAGAGAAGCGCAGCTATAGGCGCTATCAGTGACTCCTGCTTTTGACCCGACCCGCAATAAACCCACACTTTGCCCTCGCGCTTCTAGTTGACAACATACCGTAAAGTGTCACATCTACAGCTGTTGAAGCCGCAGGCATTGTTTTGATTACATCACTGTATTGTAATATCACAGCTGGAGGTTTGTATCCATCCAGAGTAGCAACCAAACAGAATTCTGTTTGTAGACAGTGTTGTCATTTATTCATTCATTCATTCATAAAAGTATTTCATGATCACCAAGGCTGCATTTATTTGACCAAAAAAAAAAACACACAAAAAACAACAACAACTAAAAAACAGTAATATTGTGAATTATTATTATTATTACATTTAATTTCCATTTATGCATTTAGCAGACACTTTTATCCAAAGCGACTTACAGTGTATTCAGGCTATACCTTTTTTTTTATTAAATTTTTTATTACACTTTAAGTTATAATATTGTAATATATTTTCAAATGTTTTGTAAAATGTAAAATTGTAAAATGTTTTATTTACAGTACGTCACTACATTTTTGTACATTTATATTTTACATACACAGCCGAAAAATTTAAATAACTTTGTTTCCTAGATACATTTTATGGAGCCCCCCACATGGCATGCAGGAAAAAAATAGTAGACTAAATCCTGCGCACGATTTACTAATTCATTCCTTCACTGTACTAAAACATGCACACGATTACTACTGTGTTCCCTCGATTTACTATTTCGTTCCGTCGATTATAAATTGTGTGCACGATTTACTAATTAATTCCTTCACTGTACTAAAACATGCACACGATTACTATTGCATTTCCTCGATTTACTATTTCGTTCCGTCGATTATAAATTGTGTGCACGATTTACTAATTCATTCCTTCACTGTACTAAAACGTGCACACGATTACTACTGTGTTCCCTCGATTTACTATTTCGTTCCGTCGATTATAAATTGTGCGCACGATTTACTAATTAGTTCCCTCGATTTGCTAAATTGTGTGCACGATTTAGCAAATCGAGGGAACGCAATAGTAATCGAGGGCACGCTTTAGTACATTGAGGGAATTCATTATTAAATCGTGCGCACAATTTATTTTTATTTTTTCTTGCATGTCATGTGCGGGGCTCCGTAAAATCTATATAGGCTAAACTATACTAAATATAACTAGGGAAGAGTGGGGGGAAAACGCCCCCCTACTGTTTTCCCCAAAATAAAAGATAAAGTAAAAATAAATATTTGTGTAACTGGGGACTATGACTAAGAGTGATGTAGAAGTATTCGTGCATTTCACGCCACCCTGGTACAAATGTAATTTTTGTTTACTTGGTTTATAATTTATGTCATTGTCAGTATATAATTTTGTGTTGTGTTGTTTTTGTTTTGTGTTGTTGTGTTTTGTTTTGTTCTCTTTGTTTTGTTATCTTTGTACTACATCCGAATATCATAACTTACCCCAAATCTATATATATTTTTTTCATTTATATTCTATACACAGTAGACAAATTAAAATAACTTAACATCCTATTGTTACTTTTGACTGTTTAACTAAATGTTTTATTAGATATAAATTTTTTCTCTATTGTGTATTTTAGTACATCTAGAATGATTTTTGACCAATCAGCATCCAGGATTCAAACTACCTGTGAATCTTGACTTGCGGTGTTTTGATGCCTTATTTTAATCAATGCATTTAAAGTTGTACATTACAGTTGAGGATATATTTAAATTATTTTTATGTATTGGTTATCGGCCATAATTGGCATATTGGCTATCATGCATTCTTACACTGAGTATGCTTCACGCAACTTGCACATTTGCCAAAGCCAATGCATACAAAGCAGATGATTAAAAGATCATGTTGGCAGCTTCATCTAAACGTCTGGACAGCAACAGGCACGTCTGTGAGACGTTATTGTTTCAAATGAGCATGTGCTGACTGTGTGGTTAGACCTGCATTGCTGAATAAATCTTTAAATAGTCCTGAATGAATTTAGCTTGTTTAATATCTGCCAAGGACCCCCCCCCCCCCCCCAATCTCCCCCCATCCCATTGGATGAAACCTGAGAAGATGAGACAATGCGTGGATTAACGTTGACCTTTGTAGTTCTGACATTCACCAATTTTACTTAATTAATGGCAAGCAGCCTTCCCCTGACCTTTTGTCATGCGAGCTGTCATTAGAAACCTTTCTGTTGACTTGAATAGGAATGCTATTTGTTAAAATAATCAGCGGTGGACTGGCCTATGCGACTTGCCGGGCCCGGCCAGCTCAATGAGCCATGACAATCTTAGAGAGCCTCATTCACACAGCACCACAGGGACCCACGGTGCTTAAAAATATCACCTCCCCTCATTACCCGTTAGTCTGGTGTGAGTGGGGAGGGATGGAATACACATTTACATATGGATTCACATCTCTGATGTCCTGAGAACATGGCGGTGTGATCAGAGGTGTCTGATCTCAGCGTGAAGGTGGTGATCATGAATGTTCGAGGATCTCTGTCCTAACTTAATCATGTTTTCACCTGTATGACAAAAGCAAGATTTGTATTTTACAAATGTATTTGATCTTATCTTGTCTTATTTAGATGTTTTAACCCTCTGGTGTCCATTAACGCATATATGCGTTTTGAGTCATTTTCTCCGGATAACCCCGAAAAGAACTTAAATTACACTCTCAGTTTTAATCGTACAGATAAGAGCAATACATCAATCGAATCTGTAAAGGGCCTACTGATACAGACATAATAACAAAACACCTTTGTGCACTTATAAAATAAAGATAACAAACAAGGTATGCTGTCTGCAGACTTTGTGTGCTCTGATCTTCATTTACAAACACGTCATTAAAATGAACTGTAACTCCGTGAAGACTCAGCGAAGAGACATGAGAGAGATATCTATAGAAATCCTGAAATGTCTACTTTTAAACTAAACAGGTTCTCCCGAAAACAAATATTCTGAGATAAAGTAATCCATATGAAAACAACGCGATGTCTATTTTTCATGTCTCCGTTCATTATAGCATCTCTGATTTAAACGTCTCTGGTAAAATGGTGATAAAGTTGGATTATTTACAAATGAATCCATTCAAATGGTACATTTCAATTAACTAATTTCATATTCTGTTGTGATGATTAGTTGCTTCAATTTAAAATTTTGATTCATTTGCATTGTCCCCCTGAAATGGCCCACAAGGTATTTTTAATAATGTGACATGATGTAGATAATTATTGCTGTTATTACAGTGTATTGTTATATTAGTGCATTCATTTTTTCATTTATAAATTCATGTAATTGAATGAATTAAACAAATAAAAAATTTAGTAAAATCATGCCTTCATTATATAATATATAACTTTTTTCTGCATATTAGTTCTAGTAGCTGTCCTATTTTATTTTATATTATTTTATTTTATTTTATAAAAGTTTATAAAGCACTTGGTCATCTAGTTGTGTTAATCTTTTATTATCGCCTTTTATTTTTATTTATTTAAAATTTACCCAACATTTATTTGAGATGTTTATGTAATTTAAATATAATTACAATTTAAAAATAACTGTTTTCTTTAAAATGTAATAACAAATGAGAAATTTCAGCAGTAACTGCTATTTTTGTTATGTGTTAAACAGGAAAATTATTCCTGTTTATTACTGCTTTGTCTTATTAGTGCATGAAAATAATACAACATTTAAAATATATAATCATAGGAAAAATCCATACAGTAAATTATGAACTAAATAATTTTGTAAAACAATGTACGAACATTATTTTTAAACTAGATTAACTAGATTTTTCTGTGAATTAGTTCTTACATAAATCTTTTTACAAATCTTTTTACCCTTACTAATCTGTTTACCTTTACCACTTTTAGAGATCAGATGGACATGAGGACTCATGAATGGGCAATATCATGCAACTTGACCGGTAATGTTTTTAGGAACCGCAACACTACGAGGTTAAATCAGATTGTGAGAATGACAGTTAAACCCTGATGTAAGCCATAAGAAGTCAGTGTAAGTCATTTTGCCGCCAGAACAAAAACCTAAGGAGCAAAATCCCAATTTGCATCAGTGACAGGTACGGTTTTACTGAGAGATGGACACTGGCTCCGTGTTGAAAGCGGGGTAATGAAAATGATTCAGTTCACTCTGCCACGAGATTTCAAGACGTTAGTGTTACATACAGTTTGAAATCGGCAATCGTTGCTATCGTGAGATGGAAAAGTCGTTTTCTTTTTGTTCTCTCATTTTTCTGGTTTTGTTTTAGCAGGAAAGGCCCAGCTTTACTGGGTAATGTACTGTGTAAGCAAGGGAAATGGCATTGTTGAGGAGAGCTCATGTAACAGTAATATCCTGTCCAAATTGAATTTGGAGTTCAATCAGAGCCATTAGGCCCCACACTGAGAAAGATAGAGACAGATAGTGCCATGCACTCCTTAAATGAGTAATGCTTCCCCTGAACTGAAGCATCAAATTTGCCCTAATATTATTAATGCATGAATAAGCAATGGGGGGAGGGCAGTGTTGGGTGGGACAGAGAAGCGTGGACATGTGGAATTACAGCAGACGTGTGTTTTTATAAACCATCAATGACTCTAGCAGCTGTGGAGTGGATGTAATGATCCACTCAGCTCCAGCACAATGAACAACTCAAATCTTCATTGAGTGAATCATTTATGAGAGAAGTTTTGTCTGGCTAGACTGTGTCTTGAAAAGAAACTGTTTGGCTCTATGCAAATGCGGATACCAATGTTTGATCGAACCAATTAGGAATGTTTTGGCTTCACTAAAGGTCGAGCTCAGTTGAGGGGATTTGGGATGTAATATTGATCATAAGATAGTGATTAAATTCTAATAGCAAATGTATTATTTATTTATTTATTTTTAAATTTATATACTTTATAAGTAAGCATCCAGATAGTTTAAAGGCCAAAAATATAAATGTAAATATATATAATATATATTTTTTATTTTATTAATTAATTTATTTTTAATTGAAAAATGTCTATTATTATTATTTTTCAAACTAAGTAAAAAAATATGTTTTTAACTTATACATTTAAAATGTAATATGTTACGTGGTTTTTTTTTTGCGATTAAAAGAGGGTGGCGTAGCATTAAACATTTTTTATTTTTTTTTGTATGTTCACTTATTTTTGGAGTGGGACTACTTGTCTGGGTGGATGAACTTCGTTATTACTCACCAACGCAACAGTGTGCATTAACAGAGGGCTGCTATGTTGTCACGTCAAGAAAACACGCTAGCTTCATGAAAACAACAAAGTTACGTCACTTCCCTTTATATTCTAGCATGGACATCATATGAAGTTTACCAATTTTATAGGCTTTACCAACATTGCGTCATCATGACAACAAAGTTGAAACATTGAAAATAACTTTATACAAGGTTAGTAATTAATTCTTTCACTCTAGAATCAACAAATTTCAGAAACACGGTAGCAATGGTAAATCGTTCTTGCGTAGCTGGAAGTGTTCACAGCATAGGGTGTGTTTTGGGCCTTTTTACCAATGAATCAGTAACTGATCAGTCGGATTTTGTGGCTTGTTTTCTTTGACAAGATCAGGTGTGACTATGTAGGTTTGCTCAATGGAAAAGTACACCTAAAAATGTTAACTGTCTTCATTTACTCACCCTCATGTTGTTCCAAACCTGTATTACTTTATTTCTTCTACGGAACATAAAAGTAGATAGTTAGAATGTTGGAATCTTCAAAACATGTTCTTACAACAGACAATCGTGGGTAAGTAAACGATGACAGAATTTTCTTTTTTAGGCGGACTATCCCTTTAAAACAAAAAGTCTATAGGCTTTGGGAATCTAGACGAAACTAGGCTTTTGTTTGAACTGCATTCTGAAAAAGTATAAAAAGTGTGACCTGCTTTCTCAAAAGACACAGCGGGGGAAACTGGGCAGTAATTTGTGTGCCTTGTGTGGTCTTGTTTTCATGCCTGTTTGCATGGTATTGTATCTTAACATGCATTTTGAGACAATATGTGTGCTACTCTAAACTCTACACACTGCACTACTTTTTTTGACTTTGTCATTACCGTGCAGGTTGCTACTATGAACCCAGCTGTCCATCTAAAGCAAAACATGCACAGAAAAACACTTATTTCCCCATGCATTGTTAGCGTTTATGTAAACACGTCTGCTTCTTTCGGGAACTAGCCTGTAGTGCAACGAACAAATCGAGCGGTCCCCTCCTCTCCCTAGAAATGGTAACTAGAGTGTGCTAAACTGGGTGTTTCATCCCATTCGCTCATTATCGCGTTGGGTTCATTGCCAATAATAAAGATTTCTTGGGCTGCAAGACTTCTGAATTCAGAGGAAATTGCATTGAGCAACAGGGAGCGCATGCCTCTAAATGTTTAATTACGCCAGATAAAAACAAGGGGATCAATCACTGACAGCAATGAGAGCCCTGTGAGGCGTCTGTCGTCTCTTGTACCAGCAGCCACGGGCCTTTGTTGAGTCCACAGGAACGAAGCTGACGATACGGCATTAAAGACGATACAGGTCTGAGATGAACAGATATTCTCCTACAACACTTGCAAGAATGAGAAATCACAAGTGAGATCACCTTAATATCTCATTTTAGGGAAAAATGGGTAACACTTTAGAATAAGGTTCCATTAGTTAATGTTAGTTAACTACTTTCGTTAACATGAACTAAGCAAGAACAATCCTTCTACAGCATTTATAAGTCTTAGTTCATGTTAATTTCAACATTTACTAATGCATTATTTAAATCAAAAGTTGTGCTTGTTAACATTAGTTAATGCACTGTGAATTACCATGAACTAACAATGAATAACTGTATTTTCATTGACTAACATTAACGAAGATTAATAAATACAGTAATAAATGTATTATTCATTGTTTGTTCTTGTTAATTAATACATTAACTAACATTAACTAATGGAACCTTATTCTAAAGTGTTTCCGAAAAATGTAGAGATTTTCAATATCTAAAATGTTTCTCCAAGACAACAAGATTAAATTGGGAACAAATAGAGATTGTTTTTTTTTTTTTTTTTTTGCTTAATTCTACTGCAAAAAAAAAATCCATTGATGCGTATATTTAATACGAGGTCTCAGCTCTCATAAAATGAGTTCTCTTGAACATCTCAATTGATTCTCTTAGACAACGGTGATGTTAAATGAGCTTTTCGCATAATTCTGGTGCTCATATTTTGATCCTGAGAAAAAAAAAAAAAAAAATTGAAAATTTTTTAAGAAAAAATTGAGATTTTAGCCACATTCTTCTGCTTTTCAGATTTTGATTCTGAGAGGGGAAAGATCCTAATAATTTAACATATGAGATATCAGATTTCATAAAATGAGATCTCTTTGAGATAAGTGGGAAAATTGAGACTTTTATTCTCCTGCCTCTCTCCAAGATTTTTCTTCTTGGAGACTTTTTTTGGTCCCCTAGAATTTCAGACGTTGCAACAATGTTTTAAAAATGTGCAAATATACAGTCTAAAATCAATAGTCAGATTTCATTATTGATATGAAATATTTTCTTAGAAAGATTGTCTATTATGTCCACATCTTCTATCTATTTTGGCACATTTAGGAGAAACATCTGAAGCATCCAGTTGCTTATACTCTAATAAAACATTGCTAAGCTCTCCTGAGCTTTAGGGCTCTGAGCAATATAACTTTTCTTTGAGTTCGTCTTTAGTACGGTGTGCTGCCAATCACAAACATACTCTGAAATCACTTCAGAGTGAACTTAATCGCTGCTCATTTCTTGGCCAGATCCTGCATGTGAAGAGTAAAGCATCAGAGATACAGCCGACATATGGAGACGACAGAACCCTCCTGACTCCAAGACGGCAGAGGAAGATGGAGAGAAGCTCAAAGAGAGCAGGTCTGGTCAGGCAGCGATGGCGATACGTCAGCGGTTCTCTGGTAAGGGAGGGTGATGTGTGTGTTAGTCTCCCGGGAGCCATGTTTCTGTCACCCCTCGTCTGAGTCACGACTGGGTTCTGGTAAGGACCGTCAAACAGCACTTCCTCACAGCTTCCATCAAGAACTCACTCACATCTCGCCCCAAAAACAGCCCAGTTCACCTCAAAATCTAATATCAGGATGATAGAATCTCCCTGACTGAACGAAACAAAAGTAAGTGCTTTTTAAAAAGGCAATCACTTTTTTGCCCACATCAGGTACTTTTAATGTCACATTTAATTAAATTTCTAAGTCAGAATCTGTTTTATATAATCTGTTTAAAATGTTTACATCTGTTTACACTTTGATTCTTTTTTTTTTGTGTGAATATTTTAAAAAACTATATTTTATATGTTGTTATTTACTAATTTGTATGTGTGTGTGTGTGTGTGTGTGTGTGTATATATATACATATGTGTGTGTTTTAAAAACACTGTAGTTTCAGTATATATTTTAAAATATGTATGCATTGCTAGTTATATATAATATGCAAACAAACAACCACACACAATTCCTTACCAACTTTTGTAAGATTACATATGAGGTGCACACATCCAACAAGCCAAAAGCTCAATGTGGGTGCAACAAAAAGTTGCATAAAGAAAGCTCAAAGTTGGCACACCACAGCTCCAAAAATTATATTTCAAATATATGAATATCTACCTAAATAGTTGAAAAAAAATACATCAAATTAACAATGCATGTATTATTGTAACAATGTAATTATTATTAAAAAGAAAAAAAAATCTGACTACCTTTCTAATCTTTTTATATTCTGTCTATTTTCTTTTAATTTATTATACAATTATATATAAAAAAAAGACCTCTTACTCCAGCTTGCTCTATTCTTTTTCTATTCTATCTGTTTTCTTTTTATATATTATATTATTTAAAAGCCCTTAAAAGCTACGTGTACTGTGTTTAAGCTAACTGAAACCTGTTATATCACTTGTATATCATTGCTCTTTTGTTGTTTTTTAATGCTTCCATTGTCCTCATTCATCTGCTAAATGACTAAATGCAATGTAAATGTAAATGATAGAATAAAGCACATCAACCGCAGAACATGTTCATATTCATACACTTTGCAAAAAATATTTCAGTCAACTTCCCTTGTTACAGATGAGCTTTTATATTGTTAGTCGGCATCAAAACAGTTCCCTAGCACTATTGCGCTTATACAGATATTATATGCTTTATTATTATGCAGACATTTAATATGTCATATTATTGTGCTGCCTAGTAGACTCCATTGGCTGCTGGTTGCTGATTGGCTAGCTGCATATATTGTTTATAAACGTCTAACGGATCAATATATGCAGCTAGCCAATCAGCAACCAGCAGCCAATGGGAGTCCTTGAATTTGTGCAGATTTTAGCTTTGAAGTGATTTATGCGAATCGTCCTCAATACTACTTCTGTTTATGAGTATGTGGTGCATTGTTGACATGTTTGCATTATACAAACATTACAACACTGATTGGTGTGTATGCATTTGATGACACTGTAGTGCTGAAAGCAGATGGCAGTATTCAAAAAGGCTTTGTGTGTGTGTGTGTGTGTGTGTGTGTGTGATTCAGCTCGTGCTCAGCCCCCTCCTTCAGTGTCATGTGCTGCAGAAACCGCCAGAACATTTTGAAAATGTGTCATCGATTTGGCAACGTGGCAACTTCAGTTCACTCTCCACAACCACGTAAATATCGGATCACTCAGGGGTAAACATTAAATGAGTGCCAGATATAATGACACACCAGCAAACCAAGCAGAAAGAATGAGGCAAATTAAAAGAAAACAGAAAAAATAAGGAGCGACGAGGATGTTGACAGTTAATTAACTTCTTTTTGGGATGAATCAAAGCCAGTGAATGTACTACATTGGCTTTGGTTTCCTCGGGCAGCTTCCTGAGGTAAACAGATGCTAAAATGTGGAAGATGTTTTCAGTCAGAGCCTTTGAGGAGAAGCTCAGGGCCTCGATTCTGTTCATCTTGTGAAAATGTCACAGCGCCGCTGTGGTTTCACACACTTAGATGGGTGACATGTCCAATGATATGATCCTGTAATGGAGTGAAGGCTGCATAGAAATGTCCAACTCATCTGCAAGCCTTTCCACAGGAGTTAAAAAAAAGCAGAATGTGAAAATTCCACACATCTGCCGTAATGCAGGATGTCCTGTTAATGTAGTTTCAAAGGATCTCAGGCTCTCAAGACATTTTAGAATTTTTGTTCAAAGTTACATTACATTCAAAGTTACATTCAAATCTACATTCAGCTGCACATATCCATATAAAAACCGATGCATAAACTGTATTAATGCAAAAAGTCACTGACTACTGGTCCCTTGCCACACAAGCTCGTACATAAAAAAACATATTTACATTTTATAAAAAATAAAAAAAAACCTGTTTAATTTTTTATGCAAATGTTGAGCTCAAGATTTAAATCGTAACATTTAAGACTTTTTCAAAATCATTGCAACACTGAAATAGAACCATTTAATAGCATTTATATTTGTTACATTTATATTTGAATTTGATACATTATTTTTATTGGTATACTAATTTTTTTTTTATATTTATGCATGAGTATATTTCATTCAATATTTCATCATCAATATTTAATTGTTTAAATAAATATTTTATTTATGTGAAGTATTTAATTATTATATATTGAAATATATAATATATAATAACATTTATTACTATTCATATTTAATACTACACGCTACATATATTATATACTTTATTTAGAAACACACACACATATATATATATATATATATATATATATATATATATATATATATATATATATATATATATATATATATATATATAAAGATAAAAAAATATTTATATATAAAATAGTAAATATGTTATTTTGTTTTTTAAATATATAATAACAAATACAGTTTTCCTGTGCATGTGGATGTGTTTTGGTGTGTGTTATTACTACTGTTGATAAATAAATAAAGGTAAATATTAATTTTTCATTCATCAACAGCATCTATGTAAAGATCCGATTGGTCAATACAGAAACAGCACAGAACTATCTGAGATGGCTGTAGGTTGTTTGTCTGTTTCTTGACATTTTGCCCAAGTGTCAGATTTATTCGCATTATCCTTCCAAAGCTATCATGCATCTGGACGTTTCCTCTTATTAGAGGTCAATGGTCAATCTTTGGACAGAAGACACAAATAAAAAGGAAGCGCTCTGTCTGGTTAAAGCCTTATGGACCCTCATGGACATAAATATACAGTGACAAGCAATAATTTTGCTTTGTCAGCACAGACGGACCGAGACCATGATGAGATTGGTGGAGTCCCTTGACAGCGAGCCGTTCACAATTGATATGTGACAGCAACAGAGAGAGAGGGAGGTTTCAAAGCATTTTATGCTCTGCTGTATGTCATGCTTTGTGTAAGAAACCCCATGTTTCAATCAGATTTTGAGTTGTTGACATCCTCAGCTTTAAAGGGATACTTCAGTTAAAAATGAAAATTCTTCCATCAGTTACTCACCTTTATTGACCAGCAAACCTGTATGGTTTTTTTTCTGTGAATCACAAAATGAGAAATTTAGCAGAATGTTCACGCTGCTTTGTTGCATACAATGAAAGTGAATGGTGACTGGGGCAATCAAGATGACAAAATGCACCATGTATGTTATCCTATAGCTGACTTGGAATATAGTTAACAAGCCATATGGACTACATTTACTTCAGTCATTTTTGGAGCTTGCCTGCCCCGGTCACCATTCAGTTATATTGCATGGTAAAAGAGCAGCGTGAGCATCCTGCCCAACTACTCCTTTTGTGTTCTCTAGAAGAAAGAAAATGAAAAGGCTTTGAAACACTGAGTAAATAATAAGAGACTTTTTATTTTTTGGTGAACTATCCCTTTAAATGTTCTCCAACATGCTCTGAAACGGTGAAAGCCACTAGAGTGGCAGATTTTCCAAACAACCGTTGCTGGTTTTTAATAACCAGAAAATAATTTGCATGAGAGAGCATCCAATTTACATACCTAGTTGCCTTTGTGTGTACATGTATGTGTGTGTGTGGGAGAGAAAGTGTTTAAAAACTGATTTAGTCGGAATAGCTTGGATTGTAGACTTCATTTCCCCTCACTCGAGTTTTCAGGTTTCACTGGGTTTTATTGGAATGACAAATAATAGTGCTGCAAAAGGTTTGACACACACTCCGTCTTTCACATCATGTCTCATATTTTATATTCGGCTCTCTAATTGTTACTGGCATGTGAATTGAGTCACATGATCTTGCAGCGGTAATAATAGAAAGATTTAGGTATCGTGCACACTCTCATCATCATAATGCTCACACATTCGCTTTCCTCCTTGCTGTGTCCCTGGCAGGAAATATTCTAGGTAAAGTCATTCTGTGTGTGTGTGTGTGTGTGTGTGTGTGTGTTTGAGATCATCTTCATATAGTGGTGTTGTAAAGTGTTGGCCAGCATCTAGGGGTCTCCAGCACTCTGTCAGTTCAGTATCCTGAAGAAAGAGCTTCTGTGTGCAGCCTATAACACGTTGCATTTTTGTGTGTGTTATGTTTCATTTCATTTATTGCAGACTTTGGTGTCTTGATGAATCTGAGTGCAGTTTGAGACCTGAGATCTCTTCTGAAACAGTGAATGACATTATTTTGGGACCTGTTACTCAGGAGATCTGTCAGAAACAACTGGGATTTTAAGGAGGTCTGTGATTTTCCTTTCTTATGGGTTGACATTGCAGTAGTGCTGAATCGAGAAGCAAATTGTATTGCTCTTTAAAAGCTTAGACAAGCTAACTGAGTTGTCAAAGTATCAACTTTGTATCATGTTTCACTGTAGATTCCTTTTAGGAGAAATACAATAGAAACAAATCCGACTGTTGAGTTGACTTACAATAAGAGTAAAGAGCTATGAAATTAAAATGAATGAAAAACTTTAGTTCAGATCATTTGGTCTTGAGAAAATATGGAGAGAAATATTTTCATATCTCAGTTTAGTTTCAATTTTATGTCCGATGTTTCTCCTTGAAAGCTCAGATGATTTGATCATTTGGGAGAGTTTGATGAGAAATGTTTGTGTTCATACTGAGGTCTCTGGCTTCTTTTTGCAGATTTTGGTGTCTTTGGTAAATCGGAGCACAGTTGGAGACCTTTAGTGATCTCTTCTTAAACTCCAGAGGATCTTCCTAAATTCCTTTTAGGAGAAATAAAGCAGACACACGATAAGATCTATTTGTCTAAAGAGCTATAAAAATGAATCATGAGAGATTTAAGTATCAACTTTGTCTCAGACCCTTTGTCTATGGGTTTGAGTTCATACTGAAACTAAGATGAATTCACACTTTGGTATATATCCAAGCAAGTTTTGAGACACAGTTTCTTCTGGCCCTCTAGCAAAGGTCTTTTTCTCAGAAGAAAGATCCACAAATTTCTCCATTAACCTCAAACCTAGGAGAAAACAGTTGACATATTGAAGAGATCTTCTTTCCTTTCCTATTGATCACCAGCGCGCTAAAACAAAAGAAAAAAAAGCATAAATTGGATATCAAACGCCTTAAAACACTTCAAATAAAGTGCTAGTTACTTTTTACCCCAAACACATGCAGGTACATACATAAGGCATCTCATTCGAACACATCTCCGTGTTGTCGGTATCAGTGTGAGAATGAAAGCATGGTGTTTTAGCTGTCAAACGCTGCTGTTTTTTCCTTGTTTACTGTTGCACGGTCTGTCAGCCGTGGCCTGCGGTACTTCTTTCTTTAATAATACATCTCAGAGTGAGTAATGCCATTTGGATACAGGGAGCTCCGCGCCTGGCCTTTGCTCCCTGCACCTCTCCTCTCTCTATCCCTGGAGTGTGTTTCAACCCACGTATGTTTGAAGGAATTCTATTTGCCGGATGCCCGCGTGCTCGTGTGCGCGAGAGCGTGCACTGGCGTATTTGTGTTTAGAAGCTTGTTGAATTGAAACACAGCCAGGCAAGGTGGTGGTGGTGGTGGTGGGGTGTTGTTTTCTTTATTGCAAGGATAGGTGAATATCTCTCTCTTCAGCTCGCGCGAGCCACCAGGTGAATAAACTCAGCGCATCAAATTTAAATAAATCACTTTTTTCACCCGGGTGAAGATATTTACAGCAGTGAAACAGCTGCTAATGAACTAATGTGTCCATGCTGTGCGGCGCGGTAAAAAATAGCACACTTAAAGCCAGGCATTGCATACATGTTCTAAAACAATCCACAGGGAACATCGGATCACAATGTGTCTTTACCTTCCGTTTCTTAGTAAGTGGGGGCGAGTTGATCAAAATAACATACAGAGAGAAGCGGGGTCTGGAACGGCGTTCTGTTGTAGATGTCAATTAATGTATCTTGTTCTCTTCTGAAAGTCGATTTCAATTACTTCGGTGTGAGCAAACAAAGGGTGTTAGCAGACAAGGCCTTTTCTCTCCCCCCATAACACACACACCTTAATTGCTACTTTGTGTCAATAAAGAGCTGAATGAGGGGAAGCTAAAAAGTGCAAGAGAAAAGCGGATGATTTTTCTCATCTTCCATATGTCTTTGTGCTGATCTCATCTGGCCTTGACGGGACGCTAACAGAATCATCCAGGTTTTTGTAAGAAAAGAGAAAGTGTGTAAGAGAGAGAGAGAAATAGAAACGCCTCTCCTCCTCCTCTTTCTCCGGCTCTCATCCCTCCATTTTCACAGATTTGCTTTGTTTTGGGCCTAATGTTAATTAGACTGCTATAGCTTGATAAAGAATGGTGTTTTTCCTGCACTACTTGTGCCATGTGTTGTCACAATATGGTCCAGCTGTCTGGGCCTTCCTATTTGGGCCGTGAAGGAATGGTCAACAGGGGGCAGTACACCGCTTTCCACCGCGTGAAATTCAACATGTCTGGTTCCTTTGTCTTCTGGCCTGTTAAAAGCCAGTTACCAGAGCTGCTTCCTTTTGCCATTTACCTTGAATATTGAATATCATATTGATATTATTGATGTGATTTTTATGATGCTGAAGTGGAAATGGTAGCGAATTGTTGCGGTGTAGTCAAGTGTATGTATATGCATGTGTGTGTGCAGGGTGTGATTTGTGAACAAACCAGAGGGGGGAGGATGTTTTGAAGAAAAAAATATATATATATTTATATATATATATATATATATATATATATATTTATATATATATATATATATATATATATATATATATATATATATATATATATATTTTCCCCTTTGAATTTATATCACTACTCACAGTGGATATATATATATATATATATATATATATATATATATATATATATATATATATATATATATATATATATATATATATATATATATATATGTGTGTGTTTGTGTGTGTGTGTGTGTGTTGTGTGCGTGTATCTATATGTATTTATTCACAAACACATTTGTGTGTGTGTGTAGGCTATATGTATATATACACACATTTGTTTGCATGTATTTTTATATTACACACACACACACACTGAATGGAATCATTTGCTTCATTTGATATAATAATAATAATAATAATAATAATAATAATAATAATAATAATATTAAAAAAATCCTTAATATTAACCTCAATTTTTCACCATTTCTGCATGATTTTGATTATTGGCTGTCAAAAATATGTAGAAAATCTTCCAAATCCTAACTGAAAGGATTATTTATAGGTATATTTGTAAAGAATATTTCCGTATTGTTATATCATGATCAAATTATGTCATATAGGTTCACTATATATCCATTTATCTGATGGGAATCATCTCATTTGTGAAGAAAACATATTTCAGAAATATCATGCTCAAAAAGTGAGACTGGATGCATTTGTTGTTTTTAAGCCCCCAAACTCCAATTTTTTCCTTTCCTGCTGGCATTCTCAACTCTTTTTAAGATGGATACTGTTCTCCACTCTGACAGAAGCACCAATCCAGCCTAATAAACGTCTGTACGTGTTCTCAATTAAATAAACAATCTATTATTTCTTTTCTCTGTGCCTACAGTGCCGTGTCAGTCACCATATGCTGGGAGAGAGGAGCAGGGAGTCGTATCACGGTGGTAGTGTTTTGGCGTCGTGAGGAGATTCGGGGGGAGCTGGAGCTGAGGGCTCACGGTGCATGTAGCACATCAGATCTCCCTCAATTAATCCAACATTAGGTGCCTGGGATCCACGAGTCAGTGCTTTTGGAAAGCATGTGTGGCTCAAATCTAATTATTCTCTCCCTTCCTTTGAGCCAGAGAGGGTGGAGAGAGATAGAGAGATAGGGAGAGAGAGAGAGAGTGGCCGTCCACGTAGCTATAGGTTTTGTTATGCTGTGATTTCTCTCTCTCTCCCTCGCTCGCCCGCTCACTCCGACCCCCCCTTCTACCCCCACCTCCTTCTCTCTCTCACTCATTCTCCATCTCACTCTCTCTCTCTCTCACACACACACACACACACACACTCCAAACACTCTCTCTCTCCTCCTCTGCCTCTCTCTCTCTCTGTCTGTCTCTCCCTCCCTCAGCTTCACTCGCTCTTGTGCTGTAAGTTCATTTGCTGTGTCAAGCAACAACTGGCTCGGGAGTGGGCATTGGGTTTGATCCTTTTGTCGAGCGTCCCCTCTGCGATGTGTACCGCATCCACCTGCACACCACGGGACTGGCCGCCTGGCTCTCTCTAACGTCGCCGTACCGTCCTGGGTTTATCACGACTGGGCATCCCACCTTGCTGAAACGGGTGGTACAATGAGATGCTGAAGGTTTGACGGGGTAAGTCGCATTCACATGTGGACGTCGCTCCAGTTCTTTTTCATCTTTTTTTTTTCTTCTCATATATTGATTGTTTTTTTTGTGTGTGTGTGTCGTTTTATTTTTATTTTTTTGCCATCTTTGACCGTGTGGTCCATCACTCCTCCTGATGCTCGTGTCAAGTGTCTCGTGAAATCACCATATTCATGGGCTCCATTCAATTAAATCGCAATCAGTAGAGGGTCCGGCTCGAAGTGTGTGTTTTTTCTTCTTTCTTTTAGTGTGGAGTGGAATAGCGCAGTTCGCTTATGGAGAAAGGGAGGAGTGGAGAGCGGTTGAGAATACAAATACGTTCTTATGTTTTGGCTCTAAACTGTTTTTAAAAATGCCATCCTTTTAAACAAAAATGTAATGAGTGAATGGGTTCTTGCATGAAGAGAGTAGAATAAAAAAAGAACATTTAGGGAAAAAAAATCTATATGTAATTCAAGAGGTATAGAAAGGATGGACCCGGACGAACTTTGGCAAAGACAAACAAACCAAAAAAAAAAAAAAAAAAAAAGAAGAGGCATAAAATCCATGCATGGAGGCCATTGATTAACTCCTGGAGTTCTGGGGGGTTTGGAAGAGGGGAGTGTGTGTGTGGCTCCAGAAATGGACAGGGAGAGAGTGAGAGCCCTGGGGCTATAGCACTGGGGGAGTGTGCCCTGCATCTGTGTGTGTGTGTGTGTGTGTGTGTGTGTGTGGTGCGTCTGATGGTTTTGCAGGCTGGGGGTCTGGAGACCGAGCATGTGCCCGTACGGTGGCTTTTGTTGCGTTTGTGCTCGCGTCCAGCTCTCTCCATCTGCCTCCGTTAGGTTCTCCTCCAGTTTCTTGTGCTGCCTTTTCTTTCTCTCTGTTGGGTTTCGAGATGTGTTGATTTCAGCATTGAAAGCTGATTGTGTTTTTCTCATTTTGTGAATGATCAGTGTAAAATAGAGAAATCTATTTGTACGTATACTATAATTCAGTAGATTATTATTCATATGTATAAATATTTTTTTTAGGTGTCATTTTTGAAAGAAATATACTTTTTGCATGAAATGGAGGAAAACTGAAAGGATGATATAATAACGTTTATATCCTTAAAATGTTATTTTTAAATTGTGACCCTGATTAAAATTGTATTCTATAAATTGAGACAAGGTAATTATAAGGGAATTAGAGTACAATTTTGCATTAAAATGAGATATCTATAAATAAAAAAAAGGCCTGTTAATAAAAAATAAAAAAGCAAACCTTTTAAATAAAATATAATTTTTGTATAATTATGTTTGTCAGCTGAAAAATCTTTATATGTTAAAATTAGTATGACACCACAATGAAAAAGGAGAAATTGCTAAATGGACTGAATTTTACTTAATATTAGTAACCAAACGTTCAGTATTGATGCATTTAAACATAATCATAACCAGAGCTACTATATAAAGAAATGCATGATACTTTATGTAATAAGATGCGTTTAATATGCATTACAACATGCTACTTTTTTTTTAAAGGGGTATCTCTCATAGACAAATCACACAATTTAGCCCCCACCCCCTTCTTCTTTTTTTCCCTCCCCCTGTCATCCTCAAGAGGTGTATAGAGGGGGCCCGCCATGCTTCATTTGAGTCCATGCCTCCATATAGAATTCTCCTCATTGTGCTAATGCACTGTTTGGCAATTTTTTTTCCATTTCTATATCATTTAGACCGATGAGATGTGATGAAGTGGACCGTAAAAGCATTTAGATCTTGCGCGTTTGGCTCTGTTTTAACCCCGGCGGTCTGTGTTTTTAGGTGACCCTGCTACTGTGGACTATCATCATCAGAATCATCACAGTGGCAATGGGAGTCAGGACATGGACACTCGCTGGAGGACCTCCGCGGGATCCATGCATCCCAGGTGAGTTTATGCTGTTGGGGGAGGGGGGTGGGTGGATTACCCATAACCCCCTTCCACACACCTCCACCCCATCCCCCGCTCCTTCATTAAATGCACCTTTCCCCCGAGTGGCCCTTTGAGAGCACAGATTGCTGGGAGGAAATAGCACCAAAAAAATCTAAACACACACACTTACCACATTTCTTGAGGCGTTTACTGAACAACAATGCACTGTTAATTTCTGTTTGCAGACGAGCCGTTGAGAAGCCCTTGCCTTGCGCTACAAAGCGTCTTCAATCAATTGTTTTGAAAAGGCCTTTCCGTTTTCCGACGATGGCGGCGGTTCTGTTGTTTCTCTCTGTAAAGGACTCTCTTCGGTGACGGGTATTCTTGGGTGGATAATACGGCTCTCGTTGTTATTGCTTAAGAATACGCGTAGTCGAGGAGAGTCATGTCGCCGGCGACTGCAATGGACTAGAGAGAGCGTTGAATCCAGAAGGCCCACCTGCCTGCACACACACACATGCGTTCTCTAACGCCGAGGTTCACGCCCACATCCATTTATTGAGTCAGAGAATCTGCATTTCCTGTTTGTGTGTGATGCTTGTGCTTGTGCTGTTGATTTATCCGGCTACTCCTGCAACACATCTTTTCAGCCAGCGGAAATGAAAAAAAATGGCGGTTTTATGATTCGTCGTCCTCACCCCGAAAAGGCTGTATGTTGTAACGTCTCAGGCAGAGTTGTAGATGCAAATGTGTTCGGTTTGTGCCATATATATATATATATATATATATATATTCTTTTCTCAGGACAGCACACACTCTCTTTTTAATGCAAATTGATTTCGAAATGACATTTATCGTACAGGGTTTCCATATGGAGCTCTGGGAGAGATGGAAGGGGGGAAAAGGGATTGAAATGTCCACGAAGCCACTGCGAGATAAATTTATGCGGATTGTAAAGGAACACACTGCAGATAAACAGTTACCACGGCTTTAGATTGACTGCGGCGTTGCACGCGTATATCATGAATATGTATCAGGCGAGCATATGATGCTGCATTCTAACCTCCATGAAACCCATTTAGGAAACCTAACAGGATCTACTTGACTTATGAAAGCTTATGATCAAATCTTCTAAATATCCATGAGATGGTTTCATGTGAAAAAAGTATTATTTAGCTTTTGCTTTTTATGTAGATGTGTTTTGCATGCTAATAGATTGCATTTCGGACCGGCTGTTGATGTGTTGACGTGGCCGATTTGTAAATCTGCAAACATTTTAATCTGTTCCCCATTATCATTCGGCAGATTTAAGTGATGTATTAGCATTTCAGATAGACTAAAGGCAACAATCAGCCCGCTCTGTCCTTGATCGCTCTGTAATTATCGTTCTTTCGGCTATGTGTTTAAATGAGTAGAGCGAAAAGAGGTGTGGAGGAGGAATAATGTAACGTTTTACCACTAGGGGATCCACACAACTGAAAATCAGATCAGCTTTTTGAGTCTGTTGTTTAGAGATCAACAGATGAAACTATCTTTGAGATTATTTTAAGGTGTTTGCGATGCATAGGTTCAAAACTGATATAAAAAGATATCTGTTTAGATGAATACTATTAGATTTAGGTTTTTGGCTGCTTAAAAATGTTGTTTTTTATTCTTAGCATGTACATTTAAAATATGTGACATTTATTTATTCCTTTATTACTTTATGCTCAACAGTGCCTTGAGGTCACACGCAACCTTAACAATGATCTTTTATATTATTAGATTAACCTATTAATATATATATATATATATATATATATATATATATATATATATATATATATATATATTATTCTTTTTTAAACTTAAACATTTTATTCTCTCATAGTTTGTGATGTCTGAAGCATATTGCTAGAATGTCTCTCTGATATCATTTTTAATGATGCTGTTGAGTAAATATCTGGCTGTAAACTCCTCACACAGATTAGCTTCCATCTGTCCGTGGTTTATAAAGAGATGAAATTATTCAGGCCTCTGCAGCTCATCTTCATTTGTTCTTTATTTAAATCATTTTTTTTATGTGCAAATCTATCTTTGTTCCTCCCCCCATTTCATAAATAAAGCTTGATTTAAGTAAAATGATGATGCATTTGTATATTTTGTCCTTTTATAGGCAAAGAATCAGTTTTAAATGTAGGTCATAAACATGCAAGGCTAAAACAAAAAATGCATTACAAACGATATTAAAAGTATACACCACATACAAACAAATCATGAACAATTAAACAGTGTTGTTACGCTTCAAAAGCATAATGTTGAGATTCATCACTGCAGATTTTCTCTTTCTTTTTGAATATTTATTTTCTTGTTGTTGTCTGATCTTGTGGCAATCGACAGCTTGCAGTTTATTTAGCAAGACAAAATAGAGAAAATAGATGTCTTTCTGGTCATCACCAGATTCTTTAGAATAAGAAGCCCTTATTTTCTCTGCTCTAACTTTAATTAATTTGAAAGGATTTGAGATATTGACATGAAGTGGAGCATGTTTGTCAGTATTATTTATTTATTTATTGGTCATTTTGTCCCATCAAAGAGAAACTGAAGTATGAAAGCTTTATAAACATTTAAGGTATGAATTATTCATTTATTCACATGACTATGATCTACTGTTTATACTCTATTCATTCAGTTTATGGAGTATGAATAATTAATTTTTTTCACTTTGTATAATGGATATTTATTCAACTAATTAGTTTACCCAGCTCAAAGGGTTATTTTTTATAGGCTCAGCATTTTTAAGTCTGCTCCTTTATAGGATTTTCTTCATACATGATGTCGTGATAGTCTATCATCCCCGGACTTCTCTCAAGACCATAATGCTTTTCACCTCAAATAAGATCAGTGGCATTAATCAATGCATGTGTTTCCTTCAATACAGGAAATGGAAGTTATGTGACTAGTCAAAACTTTTGACACACTTGAATGAATTTGTGATTCTTGTGGGTTTAGAAAGCCTTTTGCTTAACGTATATATAAATATATATGAACATGATTAACATAATTTTTTGGGGGTTAAAATGGGCCATAAGGTGAAGAAAAAGCAGCCAAAAAGTATCCAATTTTGCTTGGAACACAGATTGTGAAACTGGTTGAGCAAATGAAGGATGAAGTTTTTTAAACATATTTAAACATAAAATTAAATCAGGTAAAAAATAATTTACAAAGTTGCAATTAAAATGTATTAATTATTAATCTATTAATAAAAAATAAAAAAATTCAGAGTACACAGCATTGTTTATTAGCAGATCCATGGAGAACCTTTAAAAACCTTGGATCCTTTATATTGCACAAGATGTTCTAAAGGTTCTTTAGATTATTAAAATATTCTTCACACTCAGAAAACTGTGCATGATAGGTTCTGTTGGGAACCAATATTTTTTTTTTTTTTTTTTTTTTGATTGCATCACTAAAACACCCTTAATTTGGAACCTTTATTTTTATTAGAGCATGTGTTAATTTAGTCTTTAATTACTATTGTTCTAAAGAGTGGAAAATAATTATACAAATTAGTAAGTGTCCAAATTTTTGGCTGGCGGTGTTCAAAACATTGTGACTTTTCAGCCTCACAACCTCTCAAACAGACAGACAGCTGTCCTACCTCTGAACCTCAGCATCTCAGGCCTGTTGAGTCTCACAGCATGTCCATTTCTTACGGAGAGCTGACTAAGCCTTGTTACATGAATGACAGTATTTCTCAATACTGTACATGTGAGGCTGGTTATCGCATGTATCGTTTCAAAGATTAATTTCAGGCGGGAGGTGAAGCACGTCGAGCTAGTGAAGTCTAACTGGGAGATAACTTTAATAAGGTTACACTATGGATGGGCTTTAGGTTGGTTTAAATACTGTAGGTGCCTATGAAATCATTGGCTCGCTGATAGAGGCTTAGCAATCTATTTAAAAATCAATTTATTTCCACAGTATCGGAGCTGGTGCAGATTGAACGCCAGAGTGAGATCCTCCACTTCCAAATTCTCAGTGGACACCTCTCGTCCCATTCTGGTGCAATCGCTCTCTCACTCTCTCTCATCATCTCCTCCCCTTATCGCTTCTCTCTTCACAAACTCTGGTGACTTATATTCCTCCAAGAGTGTTTGGTAAAAACCCTTTCAGTCGCAAAAATCCCCAACGGTGTCGAAATCACAGACTTTACTAGAAAACACAGTTAAGGGCTTTCACTGACAGTCGGATATTAAATATTGGAAACTTTTTGTTTTCTGGTAAAATATCTTAAAATCCTTAAAACCACATATATTTGCTTGAAGCGATATTGCATATTTACACTTTGGCAAACTGTCTAGTTTTTTCTGGATTGTTCTAAAGAAAAGAAATTACAAAAGAAAAACACACATGCACACAATTTCAGTGTATATTTTTTTTAAATATCTCTTAAAGGTTGCATTTATTTGATACAAAACAGTAAATAATAATAATAATAATAATAATAATAATAATAATATTGTGAAATATTATTACAAATTAAAATACCTGTTTTCTATTTGAATATATTTTGCTGAATTTAGAGTATCATTACTCCAGTCTTCAGTGTCATGATCCTTCAGAAATATGCTGATTTTCTTCTAAGTTTTAAATATTTTTGTGGAGTTCAAAAGAACAGCATTACATAAAAAATGTGTCTTGACTGTCGGTTTTTATCAATTTACTGCATCCTTGCTGAATAAAAGTCTTTTTTTTTTTATTAACTTGTTTTAAGGATATTATGATATTTTGAGGAGATAAGCAAAATGTTGGCTATATTACATAAAAGACAAAGACAAAAACTACTGATGAAGAATATTTCTGCCGTGTGTGTGTGGGCCTGTTCCAGTGCTGAAGAGAGTGATAATTGATTATTTCACCGTGCCGTTCATTCATCTCCCGGCTCACACACAGCTCTGTAAACTCCTGTCTCTCCCCGGACGCACACGTAACGAGGGCCAGGCCTTCTGCTACCTCTGAGCTATCACCTCAGAGAGAGAGAGAGAGAGACTGTGATTAATCAGATCTTCTAAATGCTGGCTACCCCCCAGAGAGGCTCCTTCAGAGTGAAGCTCTTAGGTCCCCACCTCCCGTAAACGCAGGGTGCTCAGTCTTCACGGAGAGCTTCATTGTTAAAAGCAAAGGGAGGGGGAAAAAATATCACACTTTCATTTTAAGTTCAAGCTGCGTGCAGGAAAACATCTACTGTCTGTTCGCCTCGGTACAAATCCACAGAGCACTCAGTGTTCAATAACCAGGCTCCGGCACTTGCTCTCTAGTGCTTGTGTTTTGTCCCGTGTTTAATTTAATTGCTTGTAGGTTTGTTTGTTTGTTGCATTCTGTTCTTTCTTAAATGAAGGTCTTTGAATATAATCTTAAGATTTGTCCAAAACAATAAGCACCGTCACTCCTTTTCAAGACATAAAAAAAACATACATTTCTGTAAGAAGATAATGTTTTCATACTCGCTGTTGTTAAAATAGTATAAAGGATAGATAGATAGATAGATAGATAGATAGATAGATAGATAGATAGATAGATAGATAGATAGATAGATAGATAGATAGATAGATAGATAGATAGATAGATAGATAGATAGATAGATAGATAGATAGATAGATAGATCAAATCAAGACCATGATTATACTTTTCACGAGAACTACTATAAATAGTGCAGAATCCTAAATATTTCTTATTCATTCTACATCATAATGTTTCTTTCACACAGGATTTTTTTTTTTTGTTGTTGTTGTTGTTGTCCAGGGGCAGAAGAACATAATAGAGTTTACAGCTACCTCATGTAACATGATCTTTCATTGATACATATTTAATACAAATACAATTGCTCTTGAATGGTCTCTCCACTATCCCTCTTGCTGCTCTTTGGCTCCTCCGACCGAAGCCAATAATGCACACTGGTGTGTCTTTCACATGCTAAACAGGGGCATCCAGGCACTTGTCCCCAGACTTACTAATCTATCGAGTCCCAAGACACAACCTTTCCTCCATGCTGAATGAATGTGTGAGCAGCAGTACCATCGGCAAACACCAATAGGAGAATATCAAGCATTCTTTGAGGCCATATAAGACCCGCTTTGAAGGTGAAAGAGAGAGGGGCTGAGATTTTTCCCCCTGGTATTTTCAAGGTCCTGCGATAAGCAGCTGACTGTGATATCCGGCTGTCTGTCGGAATGATCTCCACTGGACTCCGAGGTGTTATTCTGAACGTCTGTCCTCCATCTGACCCTGCGAGATCTCGCTCCAGCTGCACTCTTCCCTTTTATCCACGCTTTTAACGTTCTTCTGTCACCTTTTATGTTAGCGCCGTTCTCAAATAATTAAAGAACATTTGAATAACTAGGAAATCATGAATGGTAAAACACTCTGCTAATGTGACGGCTGGATGGAAGGACAGACTGATTAGATAGATCATTTAGAGTCATACACAGACAGACAGCGGAGTGTGTCCTGGTCTACTCTACTGTCAAGAGACTGTCATCGTGACTCTTCACTTCAGAATGAACTCTAATGGTAGCCCCCTCTCTCTCTCTCTCTCTCTCTCTCTCTCTCTCTCTCTCTCTCTCTCTTTGCCTCCACCCTGACCCTTCTTCCTTTTTTTCTCTCTCTCTCTCTCTCTAAATCTATCTCCATTTCCCACTGTTTCTCAGCCTAATCTCTGCAAGTCGGTGCATGAGTCATGCTGTCTGCCCACCCCATCCCTGCGCTGGACAGAGACAGTGGGAAGCACTTAATGATGGCCTTGTTTAGTAATTCATTATTGATGGTGCCAGTTTTCTCCGACAGAAGCATTATGGGGGCTCATTTTCCCTCTTCTGAAAGATCACGTGTCCACATAGCCAACTTTGCGTCTGATTTGGTCTTAATTAAAAGATCAGCCCTCATTTATAGTCAAAAATGAAATCATAACTGAACCGATTAAGGTAATGAATAAATATTCCTTTATGTTCTATGATAATGTCTGACTGCATGATTCATTATTTGAGCATATTATTCTAACATTTGTAATTTTCTCCTATGGTAGTTGAAAAAAAAGAGTGAATTTATTTTATTTTTTTTAAGAATTGTTTTTTCAATCTCTTTAATGTTTTAGTATTTCCTGCTGATGTAACCAAGGCCATGTGAAAAAAAAAAAAAAAAAAAAAAAAAAATATATATATATATATCCGTATATATATATATCCGTGTATATATATATATATATATATATATATATATATATATATATATATATATATATATATATATCCGTATATGTATATATATACTTACACACACACTCTTCCTCTGTTATTGCCTGGGGAAAAATTCAGTTCACTGAGCACATGCTAAACTTTCGTGACCTTTTTGATATATAGATTCCCCCAACATCTAACATAGTATAAAAGGTAGTATAAAATCAGAAAAATATATTTAGGCATTGTTTTCGCCGACATGCTAATAAATGGTTCTGATATACAATAATTGTATTCATTTATTTATAAATATAATTTTATTCATTATTTATAATTTATGGAAGATTTGACTAGTTATCATGTATGTAAAACTGGATTCTTGAAATAAACAGAAAATCACTGCTACTGAAAACACACATTTGTGTAATTGGATTCAAAACCTTTTCGATTGGGATAACTAGCATGTGCGTCAGTGTTCCTTGTTCCATTATAAGTCACAATCACAGCCGAGCACTCTATCATAATAAGAGCATGCCACTCTCTCCCAGGTTAAACAGCAGCAGATGGAGATTGTCTCTGGCTTCGTTTGTGAGCTAAATTAATTAGCAGTCACAGCAGCTGACACATCAGTTTTACACTGACCTGCAATTAAGAATAACACTTCTTTTTGGAGTGTGTACATGGAATGTCCGTTTCATTGACAAGAGCCCGTGCTGCTTGATTTGTAATTAAAGTTTCTTTGGTCTCTGAGGCATTATGGGACTAAAGTGTAAACCTCGGGAACCCGTGAAGCTCCCAGACAAATTTTCACATTTATTCCACATAATAACTTTTGAAACGAAATGAGCTGTGTTGCTGTCTGCTGTCTTGACATCCTGAACAAACTTCAAAACGGACTGATTTGAAACACTCTACATTGGCAGTAACTCCATGCGGCACACATAAGAGTCAAATCACACAAAACCTGTGAAATTTTCTTTTTCCTGTGAAATAGGGAAAAACTTTTTTTATGTCAAACTTATTTTAATTTCAGCACCCAACATGTGCGAGATGCTGCAAAAGACGTGTATGTAACGGTTTACAGTACGTCTAGACTGTGTGCTAAAAATGTGCATAAAAAAACACATTCTGTGTGAACCAGCCCTGACTCATCTTCAATTTATTACAATAGAATTTTATGTTAGTGCACACAGGTAAGTACATAAAATACTTTGTATTATATATAATACATTATACTATGTATTTAGAACTACATTATGGAAGCCCAATTCTTCCGAGGAATACGTCTAGGAAAAAAACTATTCAGAAAAGAAAAGTCTGAATTGTGAGATATAAATTCAAAATTGTGAAAAAAAAAAAAGAATTATGAGATAAAAAAAAAAAAAAAAAAAAAAAAATATATATATATATATATATATATATATATATATATATATATATATATAATAAATTATTCCATGGAAAGAAAAAAAACAATGAAAATTTGTTCGGAGAAAAATAAATGTCAGAATTGCAAGATGTAAACTCATGTAAACGCATGTAAAAGAAATTACATTTGTATATCTTGGAATTATGTTTAAATTATCTCGCTGTTCTGAGAAGTAAATGTTAGAAACAAAGTCTGGATGATAAGTCACAATTTCCTATATTTTTTTTCCAAATAGTTAGTTAAATAGTATAGTTAGGCTGTAATCGGCATTTCTATACTCTTTAATAAATATATATTTTTTTTTTTCACCAAGCTTCCTGCAGTTCATTCTGGGATTGCATTATTTATCCGTACAGTTTTGCCTTATATGGCATTCTATTCAAAAGCTTGAATTTCCAAGTGCAACAAAACGGCACTTCCAACTTGGAAATTTGGAAAGATTAGGAAAAATAAACATTCAGACATTAATCACTTTTAAGCAAAAAATGCATAAAAAAATCGAACTTACACGAACTGTTCATTAAACATGCAAAACAATAAAAAAAATTTACATAATCTTTCAAGGACAATAGAATAATACCGAAATAAAGTACCTTTAAAGTATCTCAAAATGCTATTTAGAAAGGCAGCTCACTATGTTTTGGAGCACAGGCTGACATGACAGCTTCATAAAAGGACTAAGCTTGACTGAAATGCTTTCTTGTGTCTTTTGTCACCAAAACCCACAGAATGCACTGGGGCAAGGGAGTGAGGTGATAAGCACGAGGCAAAGATGCATTTGCTCTGCAGCAGTGTCCACGGTGCAAATGTTGCAGGTTATTTCCGTGAAGTTTCATCATGATGCTGGGACACTGGTAATCTGCGCTTCTCTCTGGAGTGTGTTTGCTTTGGCAAGGGAACACTTCAGCAAGCGTGTGCCTCTGTGTGTGTGCATAAATTAATATTTTTTGATGCTATTAAAATAGTGCTGTATTGGTCTGTAGATGATAGTAATTTGATGTTTGTGTTAATGGATTTGACATCAAATACCATTTCGATATGGATCTGTTACATTTGAGCCCAGACAAGGTGAACAAACAGAAAAATCAATTTTGTGTTCATTTGTTTGCATACAATGTATTTGTTTCAGTATGATGTGTGAGCTAAAGTCCATAAATACAGTGTTAATGTAAAATCATTCACAGTTAGTGAGGAATAAACAAGCGTGAAGTTAATTTGTGAAGTATGAAAGTGTCAGGAATGTAAAACAGGCCCAAGCCACGTTGTACTCACCTTGTTGATTGTTTATTAGATGCCACATTCATTTACAGCACGCTCTGGGATTCCACAACGACACCTGATTCCTAAAAAAAACACACTTTTATAACCACCAATACATCCTGATTGACCTCCATGGTAAATATTAAAAATAAAATGTTTTGTGGTTATATTCAATAATCTGTTAACAAACAGAAGTAAGCACTAAGCATGTAACTCACACAAAAAGCACACGCAAATGCTTGACACGTACATTTTACTTCAGTGTATTTAACTTCAACAAAGTATTCTCATTTTAGAAAAACATTTAATACATTCTAAAACATAATTACTTAATGACATTTCATAAAAACATAACATGCCCATTGTTTTTTGTTTTTGTTGCGTTCTGCTCACAGAGGTTCAGCTTCCGCTGCGTTGCTTCCTGGACCCTTAGGATCTCGCGCATGAACGCGAGGGTTTTAAAAATTAAAATGTTTCAAATTTAGTAAAAAAATGTTAACATTTTAGTCTAGCTTTATAATCATGCATGAAAATTAGATTGCCCATACAGTACACTAAATTGTGAATCACAACTGTAATAAAAATAAATAAAAGGACAATATGTAAATGCATTTTCCCCAAGTGGGGTCAGTTTTAAATTAGCCTATATTTATGCTCTCATTACACATGTACTATATATATATATATATATATATATATATATATATATATATATATATATATATATATATATATATATATATATATATATATATATATAGTTTTTTATTTATTTGTGGGCACACACACACACACATAATTAAGTAGGCTAATCTTTGACATTAAAAGTTGCATTTTTTGATAAGTGTTTGCATTGGCACACTTGTGTAGAGTAGCGTATCTCGTACCCTTAAGCTAACCTAACTCTGCCTTGTTTTTCAGAATTGTTCATGCTGTTGATTTCAAACCGTTATTTGGCTATCCTTGGATTCTCACACAGCCCAGCAAGAGCTCATGCCTCCCTCCTAAAGACTTTAAGGCTTCCAGCTGTCATTACTTTCTCTAAAACCAAGCAATGGACCATTGTGAGCTAAGCCAGCACTAACTGGTATTTTCGGACGGGGGAAGCTCTGAGTAGCCACTGAACGAGGGCAAACCTTTCCAAAAACACAGAGGATGTTCTTGTTTTGTATTGAATCCTGAATCTATTGTTTGATCTAATTATTCAGCCTCCAAGGCCCTTTTATCCAGGCACTGCTGATGAAACCGTAGCGAAAGAGGAGGCAGAGTGTGTCTCCTGGTTGTTTGAGACAGGACCTCCATAGCACAGAAGAAGAGAGAGAGATAAAGAGTGAGTGATAGAAAGAGAGTGAATAAAAGAGTACTGAGTGATTCAGTCACATTCAGCCCAGGCATTATCTAGCCAACAATAAAAGATTACATCATATCAGCTGGCATAATTTCTTCGAGGTCTTTTATTGATTCTTTGAAAGGCGAGTGCAGCTGTTGAACGTTTACAAAGGAAAGCCAATTGCATGCATGGGATCACGTTTTATAGGCACATAGAAATGATTTGACGATTCAGCTTTCATTCGGAGGACGATCAAAACTTTCATGTGGCTTTGTAACAGGTACACAACACTCCCAATTATGTTTAATTCCTCTTTGCATACAAGATGAGCCAGCACATTTCTAAACTGAGAACAAAAAAATTGACAAAACAAAAGAGTGAGAAATTATATTACAATTTATTGTTATACTCTCATCAGTTGCAGATATAAATTTAAAGTAAAAGTATTTTAATTTTACAAAACTATCTGTTAAATAAATATCGGCTTTATCGGCACTTAGTGTCACTTAATACCAAATAGACAGTTGGGTTGAGTGGCCATACGTGCCCTTTTTCCCAGACACAAAGCGGCCAGGATTTCTATGTTGCCAAAAATTTTCAGGTTTTGGCTTTGTTTTCTTGTTTTCAAACTTGCTGAAGGTAATGATCGTAAACTAGCTTGACCAATAACATGCAGGCATTGTACACAATCGACCAATCATGGTGCGTGGAAGGTGGGGTCTACAGAGAATGGTCAAAGCGATGTGCAGGCCAATCAGTGTTGATATCAAAGCTCCGTGAGAAAGAGCAGATGACTCCTTATACTATCGAATCGCTCTAGCTGTACTTTAATGTTATAACAATGAGCAGTCTGTGCAGCACAAACAAAGCCAAAACCTGGATGTTTTAGGCAATATAGAAACCCTGGCCAGGACATGCCTGGGAAAAAGGGGACGTATATGGTCACCCTATTGGGTACTAGTAGTTCGCTGTGAAGTCTAAAATCGAGGGTGCAGTGGTGCAAAGAGGGTGCTATTGAGCATTCTTCTTATATACACTAGTAATATGGAAAAACGGACAAATTAGCAAAATTTAGCAGGCAAAAAATTCCACTGTCCATTGTAAATAATGTATCCATGCATGAAGCACTGCTCACTCAGATGTCACTAATTGCAAATACTGTTAGTGCCACTAGTGGCCTAAAATGAAACATTTCACCTTTAAACCTGACTTTTAAATAAACTGTTGTAAATTGAAATTGCATTGTGTAACAGGTTAAACCCATCAAAGTCCCTGACCAGTAAGAACAAGGTGGGCGGAGCTACTGAGGAGTTTATTTCAGAGTGACTTAGGACAAGGGGTCTCACACTCTGGACTGCACAAATCAAGGTAATTGTGATTGGTTCAAACCAGGGGTCAATGAATGATTACGCCACTGAAGAGCAACATCTGTTCTCTGCCAGCTGTCGAAAGATCACTTTGATAACATTTAATTATGCATAGGGTCACTGGACCAATTAGATTACTGCTCAGTTACTCCAGAAAATGGAATTGATAAGAGAGGACGAAAACATTAATGATTTTGCGAGATTGTTAGTAGGTGTGGAGAGATTTATGACCTTGCAGGGATTTTTATCTGTTTTTGTTCTGTCGCTGTCAATTCTGTTGCACTGCTGAAGCTTCTGTCAGGAAAACAAATTCCTCGTATGTGTAAACATACAGTACCTGGCAATAAAGCTCATTCTGATTCGGATGTAAATTTGTATGGGTTGGATTTGTCCTCAGGGCTATGACAAATTCATGCAAAATACACCAGCAGCTGGGGATTAATCTTTCATAACAAACAGAAAAACGGTTACATATTTCGGAACGTACTTGAATATAAATGTTGGAGATGAATAAACATGATATATGTAAGAAAAACAAGAATGTTATAGTCGAATCTAATGCTTGAGAACTGATCGTGATGAATACTGTACATGAAAAATATTAAATGCCCACATAAACCCTAACAGAAGTTGAATTTATGAATTTATATAAGTCTTTTACAACTATTGTGAAGTACTTTATTTTCCAAGGTTGCATTCCAGTCGTTTCGAATAGCACAAAAACAGAGAAAGTGGGAAGAGCACACACACACACACACACATCCACACACACATCCCATAGGCGTAATGGTTTTAATACTGTATATATACATATATATATATATATATATATATATATATATATATATATATATATATATATATATATATATATATATATATAAATTCTATGGCTCTACACCAACCCTACACCTAACCCTAACCCTCACAGGAAGCTTTGTGCATTTTTAATTTCTCAAAAAAACTCATTCTGTATGATTTATAAGCGTTTTGAAAAATGGGGTGTCCTCATAAGTCACCCTCTCCTTGTAATACCTGTGTAATACACACACACACACACACACACACACACACACACACTCACACAAACACATCTTTTGTGCATCTCAAAGACTACTTGTGTTGTTTCGCTGCATTCGAGATGGATAAAAGCATGGAGGGGACGCTGCCCTGGTGGGACAGGAAGTAGAGGCGCAGAGGGGCGCAACCTCACCTGCTGATCACCCTCAGTCTGACCAATGGAACTGGCCTCTGATTGGACGTGTCTGATAGCCCATCCAATTGATGGGAATGGGAGAGAGAGAAAGGAAGAGGAACCTGATGACAGTTCCCTGCAGAGACGAAACTCCTCAGAAGCGCTCAGAGAGAAGATGACACTTCATACCACATCATTTGATAGGATTCAGAGAGGGTTATGGATCCTGTCACACAGCCAAATGAAGTCGAGGGGAAAACCGAGTCCCTGGGCTCTTCTCTGCTCCAACACCAGCCTGTAAATATCATGCATTATTGATGGGATGAAATTTTCAGCCTTGTTAGTTTTAAAGCTGACAATATGCCAGGCAAATTAAATATGTGATTTCTGATGCCATGTACAGCAAAAACAGCACAATGGATCCCTTTGTGAATATAACAAAAATCACAAATGAGATCTCGTTAATATCTCAGTTGATCTCCTAGAAATCAATGCCATTAAAAAGAGAGCAAATTGATATTTTTCTTGTGAAATATCCATCATTTCACATCCCTCCTCAGAAAAGGCCCTAGTAATCTGACGTCTCCTCTTGAGCTTCAAATCAGCAATTATACAAAAATCTGTAATTCATACTACAGAATATCTGAATAATCTGAAGAACCTCTATAGCATTATAAAGAACCTTTTGTGCAATCAAAAGGTTCCATGGATGTTAAGGGTTCTTCAAGGAACCATCAATGGCAATAAATAACCTTTGTTTTTAAGACTGTAAGATTTCAACATGCACTCAAAATGTTTCTCGCCAAATACATTTTTTTAGTTGATGAAACAACTACAAACAGCAAAGTTTACTCGTAATAATCTGAAAGTTGAAATATAATAATCTTAATAATCCTTATAATAATGATAATAATAATTGTGATAATATTAACAGTTACTGCTATTAGGATCGTGCATTAATTCACATACGTATATTTTTACATTTTATTTTATGTCAAATTTTCCTACCTGATTAGAAAGTGTGCTCCTTTTTAAGTAATATGGTTCAACTCTATATTTAAAAATGTCAGTGGATGGGAATATGCCTGAGAAATTTGAAAGCGAGAACAAGCGCATTAAATCACGGATTATTCTCGACGTGCGAAACGGTCATTGGGGAATTGGATTTGACATGGTCATACATGAAGCAAATCCTATTTGAAGCTAATCGTTTTAAACACACACTTCCATAAAAACCTGTTAATGCAGGCTCCCACACACTGTTCAGAACAATGTTGTTGAGACAATAAAGGATCATGCATTACTCAGCTGATTGTGAATGCTCTTTCATTTCCAGAATAAATGATGCCATTTATCCAGCACCACAGCGATTCCCTCTCTGTCTGTATGTGGACGGAGACACATCTATATGCACACTCACAGTTAATGTTGCTGAGGCCCATTATGGACCATCTAGATTATCATAACATTATATTACCAAGCAGTCTTTCACCTCATGACCAGAAATGGCCTGAGCAGTGAATAATCACCAGTTTAATACTGAGATCTGCTCTTTAGTGCCAGTGCCTGTGAGGAAAGAGCGGCCTCTATCTTAAGAATGACTAGGATTATACAAGTTTATGCAATAAAAATTGACCCATATATGGATTTCCAACTAACTGTATTGTGAGTATGATTATTCATATTTTGATTTTTTTGTTATATCTCCCACTAATAGCTTTAGGTCAAAAACTGTGTTGTGGTGAGTGATGAGACATCCCTTCACAAAGACAAATGACCATTGCTGTGGTCAATTGCATTTTACACAGAAATGGATTTCATTGGCTGTAAAAGTAAATAAAACTGACATGAGTGTATTTAGATAGATTTTTCAAAAAGGGGAAAACATACTTTGAAGGGCTAAATGCAGTTAAAAGGAGTAAAGAATATGTTGTTGTTTTTTTTGCCCTGGAAATGTAAATGAGCTATAAATTCAAGGCATAGGATTTCATTTTGTAGCTCAGATAGTTTTTTTTAGCTTTAAATGTATATTTCACCCACAATTGCTGTCATAATTTACTCACCCTCATGTCGTTTTAGAGAGGTATGGGTGTCTTTCTTATGTTGTGCAAAAAAGATGTTGACGGTAGCCATTGACCTCCATAGTATTGGAAAAATTACTATGGAAGTCAATGGCTACCGTCAATTCTTTGTTTACAGACTTTCTTCAAAATATCTTCTTTTGAGTTCAACAGAAGTAAAACAATCTCATACAGGATTGGAACAAGTGAAGGGTGAGTAAATGATGATAGGATTTAAATTTGGGGGTGAACTATCTCTTTAAGCACAATTACTCATGTACTATACATTTTTATGTATGGTGGGCCGCTGCTTGTGGGTGAGGCAACAAATTATCTCCTGGCCTGATCTTTAACCAAGGCACGAAATACAAATAAATAAATAAATAAATAATAACAACAACAAACATGGCAGTCCTGTTTAAAATGCCAAGTCACTCTGGACTTGCAGTTAACTGTCTCACTGCTGCAGTATCGACCGCAATAACTGCACAGCTTTTCAGAGGCACAGTCACAAATTCTAATTATTTGCCAATAAAAACATGTATTGTCAAGATAAAAGCCCAGAAAAACTGAAATGATCAATATGAACAATCTTTGTAAATACATTTATTTTTAACCCAATTTCAAACAGTATTTCAAATCGGTGGTGTTACTTCACCTTAAAGCAGCCTAGATACTTATATGTTCGTCATTAGTGTAACTGTTTTGGTAAATATACACAGCACAAAAGATCACTATAATGAGCCACACATCAAGATGATCAAATGCTTTGAAGAGCATACAGTATTTATAAAAATATACATTGAGTCCTTTCTCTGCAAATATTGAGGCGTTGCAAAAATGGAGGTTAACATCCTCTGCTGCTTGCATTACAAAGAACTGGATCACCACTGAAACACTATCGGACTTGCAGACGCTTCTGTCACAAGGTGATCAATACAAGATGTGTGTTTTGTACTAGATCTAACAAACCCTGCTGTTAGGGATCATCTGCATTTTATGGGTTTGTCTGAGGGATGAAGGGAAAATAAATTCATGTCAGTGCACTAAACACATGTATTTTATATAAATGCATAATAACTGTGATCATATGAACTTGAATGCAGATGCTTGTAATTTTCTCAGCTTATGCTAGCATTAAATATAGTTTTATGGGGAAGATGTTTTGCAGGGGCTTCATTCTGGAAAATGTTATATGGTTATGTGACAATAATATTTTTCATCACATAGTGAATACTGTTTCACATACCCCCCCCCCTTTTTTTTAATAAACAGTATTCAGCATTTCCTAATACTCTATTATAAATATAGCCCATATCATGTAAAACATTACTTCATTTTTTTTGTAAGAAATGTGTATTTTGGGTTGAATATAAAGTAAGCAATGTAGCTGTAATTAGCAGATCTTGGACTGGTTTGAACCTACAACTATACTTAAATACAATGTATATTACTTAAATACAAAGTAATGTACATAACTAACACTTAGAAACCCCATAGCAACAGGCCAACAAAGAAAAAAAAAAAAAAAAAATCCGGAAATAATAATATGTTGTGACCACGAGATATTAAATTGTGGGAATGTCATATTAACTTGTGGGAATGTGATATAATGTTCTGGCCACAAGATAATTTTTTCGAGGTAACGACATCCTTATGTCGTGGCCTCGAGATGCTATGTTTAGAGGGCAACATGTTTTTCTCCTGGCCATGACTTTAATGAGTAAACAAACCTGGATGACCATAACAACCCGGATTATCAGTGATGGTTAAAACATTTTTATTTTCATTAAACATTGAATAAAATATTTGTATATTATTATTATGACATTAACTATTAACTACTATATTTTATATATTATATTTATATATTATATTTTATTGTTATATGCTAATTTCCCCTTTCAATTTGTGTATGGCTTTACCTAGTTAATGTTTTGTAAAATTATGCTAGTATTTGCTACCTTACCATATATTTTGAAAAAAAAAATGCATGACAATTTTGCCAATAATGTTTTGACTTTATGATTATATTTTTACTCATTTGTGATGATAAATGAGCGTGTTGTGTTTTGATAAAAAAAAATGTAAATACGTGAATTCCTCAGCAAAACAGTAATAGTATTAATAATTATGGTCTATTAATTAGCCGCAATAAAATTAAATATATGTAAAATTGTATTTGTTCTGTTACAGCAAAAATTCCAGTCAGCATAATCAAATCTTTATTTGCATGTGGAACATTCACAAAAGGCACTTATTCACAAAAGTATTCAAAACGTTAATGAAAGAGATTCAAATGAAGGGGAAAAAGATTTATATAAATGAATATAAAATATAACCAATAATAAAAGTCATATAATAATAATAATAATAATAATAATAATAATATACAAATATAATGGGATAAACGCGATCAGTTAATGGATTTACAAGACTATAGGATGGATAAAAATGTTTTCTTGTAGGCCTATTTTATATTATGCACTTTATGTAACATTTGTTCATGATAAAATTCAATGGAATGCTGACTTTTGCACTTAATTCAAATGATTAATAATTTAATAATGTAATACTTTCTATAAGAAATAATAATAATTTGTTAATTCAAAAAATATTTAATATTTAATTTAAAAAAAATATTAAACTCTTGGCCATGAGAAATGGATGTGGTCCCCTTCACATAACATCTTGAGGCCACGACATAATATCACGTTCCCTCGAATTACATTAATATAAAGTTCCCACAAATTAATATCTCATAGCCACTACATCTTATCACGTTCCCACGAGTTAAGTGAACCGACCATGTCACCTCCCGGGCATCTTAGGAATCATAGTTATCATTTTGTTTACATTTCCGCATCTTCATTTGACCAAGAGCTGCTAGTAAACACGGGGTCCTCACGCGCATGTGCGGTGTGCAGAAAGTTAGCGTCAAAACAAACTTTATTTGCCGTCTGAAAGACCCCTCAAAGGTGACAACATTTGCCCCTCAAGGAGCTCCAGACATCAGCGGTTGCTTTAACTGTCAAGTCGATGTCGCAGTGGACGATTTTCAGTAATTCTGACAATATACGCGAAAGGATCCTGTTGTTTCCCAAGAAAGACGTCGAGTAAATTCTGCAAGTAAACCTGTACGGCTCGAAAGCGGACTATCGTCGGAATACAAAACATTTATTGCTCTGGCTGCATTTCAATTTCCTTCTTTTTGATTTGGAGGAAACATGGCTCGTATGCTGAGCAAGGAGTTGCCGGATATCGAGGTATAAACACTGTGTATCATAACATATTTTAACCTGTATTGTCATGTTCCCATTCTGATGTGCGCTGAGACGAATCTGTGTTACTAAACATTAATGCAGTACTTGGTGAAAGAAGACCTGAATTATTTCTTAGTGTTAGATCGTCGCATTTTCATGTGGAAATCCTCCCATAATTTCCACAAGTTCCCTTTAAAGGGAGCCGCAGTGTTGTGTTTACATTGTTGTTTCTCTGGAAGTATGAAAGTTCAGGCTGTAGTTGAGTGTTTCAGGTCGAAGTTTCTTCTTAAGTCACTTATTGTAACTAATGTAGGTTATTTTGCATTCCTTTATCAGCCTTTCATGACGATACATTTGGTAGTTTAACAATCCTAAACAGACTTTTACAGTGTTCAGTTAACTCTTTATGCACCATTCCTGCTGTGTATGTGTTGAAGTAACGGAGTAGTGCATAGAGAGCAGTTTAGACTATTCTGCATACTTTTTTTATTAGTATGTGGACCAGTGCATAGTATTTTGTACTAGTTTTTAATAATTTTTTTTTTTGTGGTTTGCCACTACCCAAATTTTCCTGTTGCCCATGGATTCCAGTGAAATTTCACTATACCATAGCAAAAACTAATGCTATTAGACACACTATAATTAATATTTATATCCTGGGTCTTTAATGTTTTTAAGGGCAATGATTTCTTTAGGCTGTAGAGACATGGAGCAGGGTCCCCCGATACAAAATGTGTAAATCAGAGCTACATATTAAGCATATAGCCTTCAATATTAATGTAAACTAACCACAAATTATATTATGTTGCATGAATATTTTGTTAAGACAGGAGATCAGAACTATGCACATGCATCACTGGTTGTATATTACTTGTTTAAATGCATCATAACAAACAACATATTAAGATAATAAATACCACAATTCATTAGTTGTTTGCAGATGTTGTAAATTATTTGAATGGATCTAAGTCGTACATTTAAAAAAAAAAAAAAAAAAAAAAAAAATATTTGTTTACTTAACTTTAGCTTCACGTTTACTAAAACACTGGCATTAATTATTCACTCTCATGTCGTTCTAAACCCATACGACTTTCGTTCATCTTTGGAACACAAATCAAGATATTTTTGATGAAATCCAAGAGCTTTCTGACCCTGCATTGACAGCAATGCCACCAAAACTTTCCCAGGCCCAGAAAAATAATAAGGACATGGTTAAAATAGTCCGTGTGACATAAGTGATCAGTTCACACCTTGTGAAATTAAAAAAGCTCAAATCCATCAAGACATTTTTAACTTTAAAACTGCTTCATCCAGCTAAAGTAGTCAGAAGCAATGTTGGTGTCCTCTATCCATAACATTGCATAACATTACAAGTGAAAACAGTTCTAAACAAATAAATGAATTGGATTTTGAAGTGAAAGGACATCAGGGGATGATCTTTTTTGCTCAATGAAGTGTTATTATGGCTTATGGACTGGTATTTTGGCCAGAATTGATAGTTTAAAGTTATGTTTCTCAAAAACTTGCAGCTTTTCACTTCAGACGATGTTAAATGATGGACTAGAATCATGTGGTTTATTGTGATGTTTTTCTCAGCTGTTTGGATTCTCATTCGGATGGCACCCATTCACTGCAGAGGAGCAAGTGATGTAATTCTAAATTTCTCCAAATCTGTTCCGATGAAGAAACAATCTCCTCTACATTGAGTGCGTTTTCAGCAAATTTTCTTTTTTAGGTGAACTATTCCTTTAAATCATCTGTGCATTCCGTGCATACAGAAGGTTTTTATACTGTGCACAGTATACATCCTGCAAAAATAATGAGAGTAGGATGCTAGTGTGCTGTTTTGAACACCTCTGTGGGTGTGAGGATACTGGATGTTAAGATCAGGAAAGTGTTCCTGGAACGCTGCCATAACAAATTCTGTTCATGAATACAAATGATGTGTGTTGCAGAAACGTGTTGAAGCACAATGGAATTGTTGGCAATCACTTCAGTGGTGCACAGGATTTCTTATTTAAAGCCAAATTTAAAGTGTTTTAATGATATATGCATGCCTTAAGGGTTGTGCTATAGACAGCTTCTGCATTCATTGGGAATTCAGCTCTCATTGTTGTAAAAAGTATTGCGATCCAAACAGGCAGTGAACACTGGAAATAATGGCATGTCCAGATAATCCAATTTCCCAGTTATTATACGGTTAGTTAGGTCTGAGTTGCAGACTGCAATGCTGTAATGCGTCTCACAACCATGTGGTTAATAAGCTGTAATGCTAGCCATGTGAGAATCATATGTCAGTTTATAACATTAAATAAATCTGGAGAATAAGGAAATGCAGCTATCCCTTTATTTCACGCTTACCTGTTTCAGCTCTGTGGCCTATGATAGCAGTTCAGTCAGATTCTCTTGGTTTTCTACTGACATTTAGTCAGTGTGACTGGCCGATTTTAACTTAATCCTTTGCCTTTTCTTCATTGAGTTGCAATAGCATGTCTGACAAAGAATGGTGAGCGAGTTAAAATAGTGAATTGGATTTTACAGAAAAGTCCCAAAAGTTTCACAAAAAGATTTACAAATTCATCCTGAGCGCCAACTCCCAAGTGATGAAGTTTATTAGCAGCCAAACATTGGTTCTTAAATTTAGATTTTAAAGAGGTCATGAACTGGGAAATCTAAATTGCTGTGAACGTTTGACATATAATTGCACTGTAAAAATTGAATGACAGGTTGTGGAATGTGAATTTTATTTTTAATGTTCCAGACCATGTCTGGAAGAACTCAGACCTTTGTTCATTTCATTTTACCGCCGATTTGTTTACAAACAAGGCACAATTCGCCGCAGGATTTTCAGAAAGATTAAAAGTAAAAGATGATGCTACGGCGAATTATTGGATCCGACATTACATGCCACGTGTTTTTATTACGTGGTCACTATTGCTTTGTATGAGTATTTATGTTTTTTTAATAAGGCTGCATATCTGAATATTTTAACACATTTCTTTAAAGATTAAAAGAAAGTTTAGGATCATTAGGGCTAAATGACATTTGATAATTGAATCATGCATTTTCTATAAAGCTACTTTAAAACACACGCGAGTGTAAAATGCTATATAAATCATTGTAAACAGAACTGAATTTCGTAGTCTTTTATCCATTAATTTTATTTTAAAACCAGATTTAAAATAATTTATGACATTTCCGTTAAACATAAGATGAACATTTGTTTTGTAGGTGCTTTGGAGGTGATTCAACAATGCAGCAGTAATATATTTAGAAGTTCTCTGTACTACATTCACTAAAGCTGTTTTACTGGGAGTGAACAAGTTATGTGTTTATTTTCTCATCCGGCGCTCTAGGTTGTCCAACATGTGCATGTTTAGGCAAACCAATCAGATATCTGGCAGCGTGTTGTTCTCGCTCCACAGGTTTGGTGTCCCCACTTTGGTGTCAAAGCCAGGGATATCAGAATATGCTTGCTGTGTTTAAGAATGTGTCTGGTTTAGCATCCTAGTGCAAGAGGTTCCTCAACTTTTTTGGTAAAATATTTTAATGAACTACCCCCTGAGATTTTAGGGTAGTATTTCAATTTAACGTAAAGTTAACGACATATAAACTTTCACAGTTCTCTGATATTGGTTAATGGTCATATCTGACATGCAAGTAAATAAATAATATATCTATTTTGGTGAGTTTATAGGGTTGCACGACTGTACTGCTAATGGAAATGGTTACATTTAAAGGATTTCACATTTGGGTTCACTCTTTACAAGAATCAGCTAACACTGCAATTTACAATACAAATATGTGTCTAAAATTCTTCACTTTCAACACATCAAATCCTTAAGCTTTTGTTTAGGTGTTGGGAGTACTGGTGGTGAAATGCTGTGAACTTCTGTCCACCAAACCCTACCCTAGTACATACTCACCTCTTCTTGATAACTGCTGTAGTCTGTCTTTGTAGAGTATTTCACAGTATATAGTGTAGTAGATTGCTGAAGATGCAATCTTCAATGTTCATAATTCTGTAGTGGTTAAGACAATTAAAAAAGCATAGGCGTCATTTACTTTGCCATGGCTGATTTGCTCCACGCCATTTTCTGAAATAGCCTCTGGCGAGGATGTATCTAATATAGAGAATATATCTGCAGTTGTTGAGTAGTAGTTTCTTTTTATGTTATACAATAATTAGTGATGGTCATAAACTTTTGTGTTTAAAATTTTAATGTTTTGCTCAGTGGTTATAGGAGAAAGCGAGAGAAGTAGGTTTAATATATGGTTGATGTTACATAATAAATACTCTTCGTAACTTGCGTAGTTCACCCCAAAATAATTTTTTTGTCATCATTTACTCACCCTCAAGTTGTTCCAAACCTGTATGCATGTCCTTTTTCACAAAACAAGATATTCGGAAGAATGTTGGTTACCAAATAGTTGCTGGTAGCCACTGATTTCCATAGTATACAAACAATACTATGGAAGTCAATGGCTGCCAGCAACTGTTTAGTTATCAACATCCTTCAGAATATCTTTTTTGTGTGTGTTCGACAGAAGAAAGAAAGTTATACAGGTTTGTAACACCATGAGAGTAAATAGCTAAATGATTGCACAATATTAAATTTTCTTTAAGGTTCATTTTAATAGCACCCAATAATGGTTACATCCTTATTTAATGTCTCCGTTTAAATTGGTATTTGGCCATGGTGCCTTGCGTCAACATTCAGGTTGATTGCAAACCTAATAGTGTTGGTTACGCTACGCAAGGTGGAAAATGTTTAGCACTTGCTCTCGTCGTGAAATTCTTCACATGTTAATAAGTGTAAAGATGGCTGCGTCTCCATGCCGGGCGACGCTAATGCAACCTTTATGGAGAGCAAAGGAGAGTGAGTCAAGCCCTTCATTAGCATCTTTATTCAGGCCGTAATGACAACACTGACGTGACCTTCAGCTCTTCGCTGCACTTAAGACTGGGACTAAATGACTCCTGTCTGCCATTGAAAATGGCTTTCTAAATCTCATAATAATTGCCATCTCTGGAGCAATTAAATCCTCAATTTTTCTGCAGTTCTGTCAGATGTCTTATTTTAATATCCATCCGCGCTTCTGAAAGTGCTAAATGTGGGGCCCTTTTGTGCACACATGTAGATTAATTAAAATCCTCCTGGACTTCTATTAGAGTTCATTAAAAACCCACAGCAATACAGCATTTAAACAAAGAGGTATGACTCCGCTGGCAGACCTCTGCGCCTCTCCCGGCCCGTGCTCTCACCAGACGTCTGGAACGCTGACACGGGATTGCTCCAAAATAAAATGCAAATGAAATTTTATGGAAATAGTAGGCCACTCGGAAAGCTTGCATGTTATTGCAAACCACTGAGGCTGCAAGTGCTCTGCTTTTTAACCCTTAAGACTGTAGCTGCAAAACATTTAGCATCTCCCTCGCTCTGTTTACCCCCTTCACAATGTAGATGGCAATTTTGCTTCAGGAATGGATGTTGGATCATGTTTTGAGTGCAGTTTGTGCCAGTTTACCAGACAGCTCCTTTAGCTGCTCCACTTCTGTGCAAGGTGAGGTCGCCTATAGGCAGACATTAGTGCTAAAATCATGTTTCCTGATTATCGCCTAGTACTTGTGATGGCATTTGCTTGCTTTAGAATGTTTATGTGCTTCACGAACATTAAAGTAAAAAAGCGCCTTTTGGAGATGATATTGTTAAAGAAGCAAGCTCTCATTATTAGCCGATTTTATTAAGAATTTGAATGTCAATGGTGTATAAGAGTGTCAAAACATTCTAGTTTAAATGTGTTTTAAATGTATTCATGTAAGATTCTTGTCATTTTGAATAACTTAAAGTATTAATATACGAGTGTAAGTTCCACGCACTCAGTCCAAGGAAGATATCCAGTGCTGGCTGAAGGTTTCCTGCGTGTTCGGTCTTTTCATACACCACTGACCCATATTTCAAAAATGGAATCAAATCATCTATATTGTGTGACTTTTGAATAAATTAATAGATATGGGTCAATAATGTGACGCTTATGTTACTGATAGCGAATCTTTTTCATCCGTATTTGTATGCCGCCGAGCAAAGCGACTTGCCTCAAAGCGACTTTGATTCCTCCCTGCTGTGTGTTGTGTTCTGATTGCCGTCTCTGTTTCAGATGCAGGCAGGCGTGTTGTTTGGTGCAGTGGTGGATCAGTAATTGCACCTCTGCCAGGGTTGGGTCAGACTGCTCTTGTAATCAATCAGTACAGCAGAGATGGTACAGAGGGGTTTGTCACAGAGCCACTGTCCCTTGAACGCAAGCGGAGAACCTTCTGCAAAGGCAGCACATACCTGGCTGCACGATTCACCCCACCTCCTCCTCTTCCTCCGATCCCCTGGGGGAGGGGGGGGGGGGGGTGCGTGTTCACCTGATCACATGTGACCCCTCTGTCTGCTGCAATCTCTGTCTGCAAACTCAATCCCCCTCAGTGGAGTTCATCGCCCAGGCTCCCTCAGGCCAGCCGGCTCATTTACACACCCAAGATGCATGTGGCATATTGAACCTTTTTTTCCCTTTTTCCAATCCCCCCCCTCCGCTTCATCTCCACTGAGAGCAGATAAAGTCTCGGTCATCAAGCCCTGATTCCTTACAGTTCATTTCCCTTCTGTTTCTCTGCTAATTGTTTTTCGAGCCTCACCATGGCCAGGGATTATTTGAAAAGCTGCATAATGAGGCTCTGGTGCATATTGGCCATTACCGAATTAAACCGCCTCCAGAGTCCAGATGTGTCCGATGCTGCTCTGTGAGCGGCTGGGGATGTTGATTGACAGGCTAGGGGGAGGGTTTTCATAGGGTTTTAGGCTGGCAGCAGGTTAGTCTAGCTGGCACAGAGAGAAGGAGAGTAAACGAATCATATGCTGCTGACTGGCGCCTTCAGACGCCCTCTGCAGGACAGACAGGAGATTAAAAAAAAGCACAGATTGCCTTAAAGGAATAGTTCACCTAAAAATAAAAGTTCTGTCATTTACTCACTCTGTATGACTTTTTTTTTTTTTCGTGGGATGCAAAAGGAGAAAGTTAGAGCATAATGTTGCAGCTGCAGTATTCCATACAATTGTAGCGGATGGTGGCCACGGCTGTCATGTAAGATTTTTATTGAATAGCGACTTAAATTTCAGTTTGTTCCTGACATAAAGGAATCAAATGTTTTCAGAAGACTTTGAATATAATATGGTGCTTTTTTCCCTTTTTCAAGATTGACTGCACCTGGACACCATCCACTTTCATTGTACACTGAAAAAAGAAAAAAATTGGTTTAGTAGCAATTTTCGCGAAGAAATTGCTAGTTAACTAGAGATGCGGGGAGCTGCAGGTTGGAGTAATGGGTGTGGTGAAAAGTGGTGTGTCGAAAGGTGAATGCTGCAACAAAAAAAACAACCCCTCACACCAACCATAACACCCCACCTTTCGGCACGTCCTAATATTTCGCCTGCTTTTCGCACTGCTCCAGCCTGCAGTTACAAAGAAATAGTAAGTAACACATTGAAGTAAACCAAAGATTTTGAATATTGAACATACAATAATCTTTATTTACAACTTCAAAAAATAACTTTTTTACAGTGTACACTGAAAATGTATGTCGAGACAATTTTCACTTAAGAATTGCTATATTTCATAAATGATTACAAGGAATCAGCAAGTAGCTCATTGAAACATGACATCTTGACGTAGAAAGACTGAAAATGTATTTTTGTTTTTATTTACAACTTGGAAAAATCTCTTTTTTTTTTTTTTTTTTTTTTTTTTTTTTGCAGACTATTGAAGAAAGTAACTCAGAAATGCTAAATTTCTGCTTTTGTATTGCACAGGAGAAACAAAGTCATCCAGGTTTGGAAAGCCACGAGGGTGTTTAAATGATTAAATATGTCGATTTTAGAACGACGACCTCTGTAACAACTTAAATGCCTTTTAGGTGAGATATAGAGAGGAAAGAGAACATTTGATTATGTTTGAATCATCTGTTTGGTTAAAATGTGTAATCCATATTTTGTTCAGTCTCATATTTCCCTTGCTGTCCACCCACATTTCCCAGCAAGAAACTTTTACAGCCTTCAATGCTTTGGCGCTGGGGAAGAATTGAGTGATCTGTATGTATTTTTTGTTTTATTCTCAGTGGAGAAAGTCAGTCTGACAGGCCTTTCCTTTCACTGCCGGACTCCAAAATCATTTCTCTGTACTCTGAAGTTGCTGACTTATAATCCATAGGGCCATTTTTTATGAATTGAAATGTCTTGTTTTAAAAGATCCAAGATTATCAAATTTCCCCTGGTGTAGACATGCATAACGTGAAATAAAATGAGCTAAATGACTCACAAGCTCCTAAATTTAACTAAATGGAACCAATCTTTGGTCATTTTTTTTTTTTACTAAAGTTATCATGCATGAAAGATGACAGCTGTTTATGATTTTCAGTGATTATATCAATATTGTGCTAGTAAACGTCAGTAAACGAATTTGTAAATGAAAAATATGTTTAAAAAGTCATTCTTGGGGGAAGAAAATCAGAATATCATCTATATATATATTTATTATTATTATTATTATTGTTATTATTATTATTATTATTATTATTTATTTGTTATTTTTTTGAAAAACTTATTTCCTCCAATTTTGTCACTCCATTTGAAAAAATTAATGCTAAACTTTAAAAGAAATCTTATTTTTAAAATCATGTTAATTTTTTCAGATTTTTTATTACATTCTATCCCTCTGATCGTTTGAAAACATAAATTTGAAAGAATTTATATTTTCTTTTATCAAAACATGTTTGTGCCATGTTTTGGATTCTACATTTATTAATTTAATTATTTATAAAACTTTTTTTTTTTTTACAAATTTTTTGGGGGTTGAATCGAATGATCAGTGCAAAAATCTGGTTGGAATTTATTGTATTTATTTTTGATTTAACAAACCAACTGGCCAGTTCTCCTATGAAAGCAAATGTGGAAATGCAGCCAATGTTTATATATATATATATATATATATATATATATATATATATATATATATATATATATATATATATATATATATATATATATAATTTTTTTTTTTTTTTTTTTTTTTTTTTTTTTTTTTTTTGCATTACACCATAAACAAAGATGACTCAAATTATGTGACAATTTATTAGCCTGTTAATTATGGCAGTGGTATGTTGGGGAGGCACACCTCACATAAATGGCACTATTTCCTGAAAATCTGTATGACATTCAGTAGTCTCTCTCACTGTTAGAGATATTCGATTATTTTCAGGTTTTGTGGATACATTTTTGAAGTACTTCAGCCCAGATGAGAATTTGATGTGTTATGCGTATCTATGTCTCATATACTGTTCCCAATCTTATGGGAAAACGGAGTATATTCAAAGCCTATGTTTGATACTGCTGATCTTTATTTCACTAACGGTAGATCAATATGTGGAAATACCCTCATTGATTTGAGCCAAAGACAGAACAGGGTGGCGGCTTGCCAGCTGATGTTTAGTTACTCTATTTTTTTAGCTTTAAATTATTTCCTGTTCAAGGGGATAAAGGTGTTATAGAGTTAAATTTTAGCTGCATGTTCGCACAATGTACGCTAACAACAGAAGTGCCTCATGCATACTAAGGCACTGGAGCTTCTCTAGTGTGCAGCAAAAGGACAGTGAATGTAATTTATTGCACAATATGGTGCTGTTATTGATTAGACAGCAAAAGGGCAGAACCAGCTGCTCTGCTAATAGCCATATAAATGTTTCAAGCATGTGTCACCACCTTAAAACCAGCCCTAAGAGAAAAAAAATAGCAGGTTACTGCTCTTAGGACATTCACCTAGTCAAATGTTAGATGGGTCTGTTGCCATTCTATCAGTGTGTTTAAGGAATAGTTCATACAAAAATGGAAATTCTATCATTTGTAATGTGCCGCCTTTTAATTTTTAAAGCTGTAGACTTTTTCTTCCATTGAACAGAGAATGAGAAGTTATTAAAATGTCAATTCTGCTTTTGTGCACATAATGAAAGTGAATAGTTACCAGCTCCAAAAATTTTAAAAGCTCCATAAACATAGTGCATATGACTTATACACTATATTCCAAGTCATATGATTTATAAGATAAAATGAATAAGTGTTACCATTTCCATTAAAATTTTAAGCAGCACAACTGTTTTCAACAATGATAATAAGAAATGATTATTGATCACTAAATCAGCATATTAGAATGATGTGACACTGAAAACTAGAGTGGTGATGCTGAAAATTAAGCTTCATCACAGGAAAACATTATATTTTTAAATCTATTAATATAGAAAAGTGTTAATTTATGTTGTAATAATATTACTGTTTAACTATATATTGATCAAATAAAGCAGGTTTAGTGATTGTAATAGGGTGGCATCCCCTTGTTGAAAAAAAAAGAAAAAAGACAAAAAGCATCCCTTCTGGAAAACCACTTACCAACCCCTTTAGATGAATAGTGTTGTGTATTATGTAAAACTTGTCATGTAAACGGAATGTTAACATTCCCTTACATGTGTGATAATTTACAAACTAAATACAATAATTGACCAATCAGAACTTAATACGAGCTGCGGACAAGCTCAAGCAGGTTTTCATCATTTTTTGTGCAAAAGGGTTCAAGTGCGACTTTTGACATTCTTTAAAAATACAACAGAAGGTATGCTGTTTTCTTGATTAGAGTTTAAAGAATTATGTAGTGTATTTAGTGTAATGCAATATGTTTATGCAGTTTAAGGTTAAAAAACAGATTATTTTCCACATACTGTACATTATTGCTGCTTTGATTTTTACAAAGCTCATTGTTCTGGAAAGCGAGGTGTACGCTGATTGGCCAGCTATCCACTGCATTGTGACTGGCTATATTCCTCAAGCATGTGACGGTAATTTTAAGCCCCATGCCATATTGTGATGCTATCTCCCGTCACGATGAGACAAATCCAATAAAACCCATTACGTTGCATCCAGTGGGGACAAAATTACTGCCTTGCGTTGTGTATAGCGCCGCGTAAATGTAAAGCCATATCTGCATTTGTGATCGAAAAAAAACCACAAACAACAAGCGTTACTCTACACTACTCAAAACTTGCGTTTGAGTCATCAGTGGCAAATTCTTAAAAAATAAAAATAAAATTACTTACAGTGTGTGAGTCAGAAGCACCAGACTGTCCTTACAAAGTTGGAACTGCGGATTCGATGAAGGAGCTTGGGGCAACCACAAATGATGACCCTGGGCTAGACTCCATGGTGAAAGCCAATCTGGTGATCCACAGAGTGAAGTTGATGTATTTCCTCAGCGACTAGCTCAGTCAGCTCTAGGCATGACAAAGCAGATATCATCCTCTTTTGGAAGGCCAAACAAAGTAGTTTCACTTTCACAATGAAACACAGCATCTCTATGACATGGCGGTGGTGGCACCAAAAATACTACAGCAAGAATCAAAGTTACGCCTTCTTTCTTCGCGTGGACATTTGGGTGGTGTTATGCAAATCTTCCCACACAGTGATGTAGACGTGGGGGCGTGTTTAAACGAGGCGTTTTAGGAGGGCATGGACAAGTCTTAACTTTCATAAAGAATATCTCTTTGAATTTGAAACTTAAGTCTTTGCAACTTCTCACATCTTTTTTTATGCACCAAGAGCTTGTAACACTCCAAAGAGAAAGGAACAATTGAAATTGCATCATATAGACCCTTTAAAGATGCTTCCCTGATATAACATTATTGTGCCGTATGTGTGACTGTGAGGGACAGAGAAACAATACTGAGACATTACGTTATGGGGTAAGTCACTGACTTTGCAAAGAAACTAATGAAAAAACATGCCTTGAGAGTCCAAAAGCATGTACTGCATTATGAAATCTAGATTGCAGTCCGAATGCCCATATAATTCAAGTAATGAAAGAAAAATTATCTCTCTATTAGTTTTTCTTATTTTTTATAATTATCACACAAGCAAATATGCTTTCATGGATATTGGCACGTATTGCAAATTTGCTATTCAATTTATACACCACCAGTGCAGAGCAACACTGCAGTGTTTGAATGAATCTGTTTTTGAATGAATTGAGTGAGCCAGTGATTCAACGATCCATTCATGCGTCGTTTCTTATTGAATCGGCCATCTTGAATGAATCGTTTGATTTGAATAATTCAATTAATCATTTATTAAAACGGGGTCTTTTATTTATCTATGCCTGGCTTAGACCACAAAAACAAATTCAGCATAATATCATTTAATTATCATTATTGACCAAAATCCCCTATTTCAGGCCCCAGAAGGAAAACAGCTTATAAATCATAGTTCATTTAATAAAGCTTGGATTTTATTAAATAAAAACAAGTTCAAAAAATGAGTGAAATTTTGTAATTATTATGTAAACTAAGCTACAGGACACCACTTCCAGAGAGCCTTTTGAATTATACAGAGTAGTTTGAATCATGTGCACTTTGGTGCAGAATGCAGCCCAGGCCTGATCCCCACATTAATTTTGAGTTTTGATTTGCCATTTCCTGTTGTCCATCATAGAGGCTCCCTATTTGATTTTCTCTGAGGGGCTGCAGTTTGCCTGATGTGGCTGGGCAGCGCTGGTTATTGATCTTCCATCTGTTTGGGCTGCGTGATCAGTGGAGAGTGATAAAAACAGACACTGCGGATCCCCCATGGAACCATCAAAGACATGCAGATGGGTCCGGTGCGAAAAGGGTTGTAAGCGCTTCCATGCTTGCGTCTCTGCACTGCTGCGTCCCTCTCCGACCGCAAAGGTCATGCATACAACAGGGAACGTGGTGGTTTTTTTGTTTTAAATATTGTTTGATAACACACTTAGCCCCCGTTTGGCTCCGGCTCCTCAAGGACTGCTGAATAACTGCAGAAATCCATGCCTGACTCAGACTTGTCTGCGGCTCTGGCATTTATCAGCTGCGCTGCGGCGAGCGTTTTGTCTGGGGAGCGAGAAGCCTCCTGGATGTTTGTGCGAGCGAACGAACGAACGAACGCCCAGTGCTTAGCTTGTACAGTATTTGTGTTTATACTCTAAATCTGAATGTTGTTTTTCTTCTGAGCCCTAAAGATGCGTCTGCTCTCTTGTGGAACGATGTTTTAAGATGCAAATGCTGGCCTGCAGTGTGTACAGTAGTATTGATTGGGAGGTATGAATGCATATTTCAGCTCATGCGTGGTGTTGATCTAATTGGCGTCTTGACATCACACTCCGAAGTCCTTCCAACGTTTGGTGAAAGATGGAAAACCTTTAAAGGGATAATTCACTTAGAAATGAGTCAGTTTTATGGAGTTCCAAAATGGTATGGTAGTCTTTCTAGGGTGGAACATAAAAGGAGTAGTTTAGCAGAATGTTACTGCTGCTGTTTTGAGGAACTGACCTATAGGAATGTTTTCAGACTGCATCCCGCTATATGTAGTGCTCTGTCTGTCCTAAGATCAGGGAACTCTTTTGGTATGAATGGTGCTTGACTGTAGTATTAAATAAAGAAGATGTAGCATGATAGGTAGCTTCTTCCTTTTCTCGATCTAAACATTCTGTAGTAGAGGCAGAGAAAACATCTATCAGGCATCATTAGCATTTGATTTAGCCTAGTCCCAATGTACATCTGTTTCTCTTGTACATTTTCTACTTGAGGAGAGAGAGGGTCAATATCAAGCTGGCAACAGAGAAGTAGTCGCAAAATAGCTTTTTTATACTTTAGCTTAATGTTTCTGATCAAATTTTAGAAAATGTAAATGTTATATATATATAAGCATATGATAGCAGGTTTTTAATCAGTGGGATTTAACTCCTTTATATCATATAAAATACACTTGGTTATTTATACAACATAACGTTAATATTATGACTTCTGCACAAAATGCACCGAAATGCACATGAACTTGTCTGTGCGATTCTGAATGAACTATTTTTGTGAACGTGTTCTTTACGCAACAACGTGCAGAAACACGGCAACTAAAATTCACAGCATTTTATAACAATAGCGTTTTCATTATAATGTGCCAGTCCCAGTCATGGTCATTCATATTATACATTGTTGTTTATCCTGCTCGCGCTGTGCGCTAAAGAGAGAATCACCATACATAGGCCTGCACCATACAAATGCATCTTATTCGAGATAAATAATACACGGTATGTAAAAACCATCTGAAATGTTCTGAAATCACCTTCCTTACCTGATCAAAAAAATCCAGTCTTTCATGCTGCCTGTTTCAATTTGAGTCCTGTTAAAGTTTGAAATCCCTGCTGCCTAGATGCTCCTCTGTCGGTCACGGATTAAGGAAAGTGAAACTTAAATCTGTCACAGGGGTGGTGGGATTCATTCACCCACTTTAAAATATTTATTTAAAGCTTCTTTCTTTTCAGATTCTTATTTACAACATTATCATAATAGGCTGTAAATTAACTTACTGGGTCTTATTTATTATTATTTTTATTTTTTTTTGTCTTGTCATATTGTTTTATTTTAAAAATAATTTAGGATAAAACAAATAAAAAAATACAAAAACATAAAACAATTTTTTTTTTAAAATTGACTTACTAAAAAGTCAATTTTGCCTATCTTGTCAATTATTACAGGAAATAGCATAATAGCCATAATTAATTACATACATCTATTTTGTAGATGTTCCTAAATATACTTTTCTGATTTCAGTTTAAACGCATCTAATAGTCGTTTGTTTTTGATCACAAGAGTTATTTTGTGCAGAGAACGTTTTTTAATGAATCAACCATAGACTTTCCTGTTTCCTGTCCTCCCATTGGACAGCAGCTGCTAATTGTGTTTGGACATATCTAATCTTTCAGGCCACCTCAAACAAACGCCGTGTTTCTATTCCAGGCCTTTTAGTAAGCCCTGCTTCTTAACCTGGTGAATGCACCACAGGACAAACATGGAGGACAAACCAGAGTAGTTAGATATGTGGAGGTTAGTTGTTTTTGCGTCGCTTCTGCCCCGGGCTAATTACAGTCCCCGAATCCCATTAGGATTTTTACTCTGACGAACAACCTTGTTATTAGCTCCCGGTTTACCTACAGGCTTGGCCCCAAAGAACATATTAGCTTTCCTTTTGCACACTATATGAAAACGGCTAAGTAATGATGTCCGTAACACACTATAAAACCTGAAGAGGTGGATTTTTTATTGTTTCGGCCTGTATCACACACTCTATGCTTTAACTACATTTTATTAGGTGTGAAATTAAAATATTAATAGGCTGATGTCTGGCTTTAGGAAGAGCGGGACGTTTGTAGAGACGGTAGAGTCGAGCGCCACAGGAGAGAGGCGGGATACACAATGTCTGCGGTCCCTTTTAACATCTCATACCTCCGTACGAAATAGACTTTCATCTTGCCTACTGTGAGAATATTAAAAGACGAAGCTTCATTTGTCGTTGTCACATTGCCTGCGGGGCGCTAATTGAGGCTGGTCGCCGATGTTGTTGAGAAAGGCGGAAAAAAAGAGAGAAAGATAACTCAAAGTGACCGAGGAACTTGAAAAAGAGAATGTTGCTTTGTGGTGCCTTCAAAACAATTAAACAGGCAAGCGTTTATGGAAATGTCATCATCAATGGGGTCATAAAACTATAAAAAGAATCAAAGCAAACGATCATGTGACACTGAAGACCGGAGTAATGATACCGGAGATTTAGCTGTGACATTACAGGAATAAATTACATTTTAATATAAATAAAAATAGAAAACAGTTCATGATAATGAGTCACCTTTATTTTCGTTTAAATACATTTAAGACCTTTAAATAAATAAATATAAAATAAAATGTATTCTTTTTAACGTATCTTAAAGCTGCAGTCGGTAACTTTTGATGCTCTAGCGGTTCATAAACAGAACTGCTTGTGTCTTGCGGAAGAACATCGTAGCCGGATCTACTTCTCTCTGTTTATGTCTATGAAGAATCACAAAGGTACTGGGTTACTCCGCCGCGGTACCCCCGAAGCAATCTAAAATAGTCCGAATATAAACACTTATTATAGGTGTTCCCTAGTGATTCAGGACAAGCTAAAACACGGTTTGGAAAAGGGATTCATGGTTTACTCGCTTATTATTTACATTTTGTATACTTTGAACACAAAAAAAGTTACGAACCGCAGCTCTGATTGGTTGTTTCTTACCAGGAGCGGTAAGAGAAACAACCAATCAGAGCTGCGGACTATTCAGACTATTTTAGATTGCTTCAGGGGTACTGCGGCGGAGTAACCCAGTACCTTTGTGATTCTTCATAGACATAAACAGAGAGAAGTACAGTATTGTTCAAAATAATAGCAGTACAATGTGACTAACCAGAATAATCAAGGTTTTTAGTATATTTTTTATTGCTACGTGGCAAACAAGTTACCAGTAGGTTCAGTAGATTGTCAGAAAACAAACAAGACCCAGCATTCATGATATGCACGCTCTTAAGGCTGTGCAATTGGGCAATTAGTTGAAAGGGGTGTGTTCAAAAAAATAGCAGTGTCTACCTTTGACTGTACAAACTCAAAACTATTTTGTACAAACATTTTTTTTTTTTTTTTTCTGGGATTTAGCAATCCTGTGAATCACTAAACTAATATTTAGTTGTATGACCACAGTTTTTTAAAACTGCTTGACATCTGTGTGGCATGGAGTCAACCAACTTGTGGCACCTCTCAGCTGTTATTCCACTCCATGATTCTTTAACAACATTCCACAATTCATTCACATTTCTTGGTTTTGCTTCAGAAACAGCATTTTTGATATCACCCCACAAGTTCTCAATTGGATTAAGGTCTGGAGATTGGGCTGGCCACTCCATAACATTAATTTTGTTGGTTTGGAACCAAGACTTTGCCCGTTTAGTAGTGTGTTTTGGGTCATTGTCTTGTTGAAACAACCATTTCAAGGGCATGTCCTCTTCAGCATAGGGCAACATGACCTCTTCAAGTATTTTAACATATGCAAACTGATCCATGATCCCTGGTATGCGATAAATAGGCCCAACACCATAGTAGGAGAAACATGCCCATATCATGATGCTTGCACCTCCATGCTTCACTGTCTTCACTGTGTACTGTGGCTTGAATTCAGAGTTTGGGGGTCGTCTCACAAACTGCCTGTGGCCCTTGGACCCAAAAAGAACAATTTTACTCTCATCAGTCCACAAAATGTTCCTCCATTTCTCTTTAGGCCAGTTGATGTGTTCTTTGGCAAATTGTAAACTCTTCTGCACATGCCTTTTTTTTAAACAGAGGGACTTTGCGGGGGATTCTTGAAAATAGATTAGCTTCACACAGACGTCTTCTAACTGTCACAATACTTACAGGTAACTCCAGACTGTCTTTGATCATCCTGGAGGTGATCATTGGCTGAGCCTTTGCCATTCTGGTTATTCTTCTATCCATTTTGATGGTTGTCTTCCGTTTTCTTCCACGTCTCTCTGGTTTTGCTCTCCATTTTAAGGCATTGGAGATCATTTTAGCTGAACAGCCTATCATTTTTTGCACCTCTTTATAGGTTTTCCCCTCTCTAATCAACTTTTTAATCAAAGTACGCTGTTCTTCTGAACAATGTCTTGAATGACCCATTTTCCTCAGCTTTCAAATGCATGTTCAACAAGTGTTGGCTTCATCCTTAAATAGGGGCTACCTGATTCACACCTGTTTCTTCACAAAATTGATGACCTCAGTGATTGAATGCCACACTGCTATTTTTTTGAACACATCCCTTTCAACTAATTCAACTAATTGCCCAATTGCACAGCCTTAAGAGCGTGCATATCATGAATGCTGGGTCTCATTTGTTTTCTGAGAATCTACTGAACCTACTGGTAACTTGTTTGCCACGTAGCAATAAAAAAATATACGAAAAACCTTGATTATTCTGGTTAGTCACATTGTACTGCTATTATTTTGAACAATACTGTAGTTCCGGCTACGATGTTCTTCCGCAAGACGCAAGCAGTTCTGTTTATTAACCGTTAGAGCGTCAAAAGTTACCGACTGCAGCTTTAAATCTAGTGTAGATTATATTTGATACTTATAAATTGTATTGTATATTTTAATAATTAAATATTATTATTAAATTAAATTATATTTTTCTGTAAACAGAAAATATGCGCTGTTTAAATTCTTTTTTTTTTTAATTTATTTCATTAGCCTACTTGTAGACTGTTTATAATGCCTAGTAGCTTGGTGCATTATAAATGTGTATAATTCAAACATTGTGAGATTGCCTGTTATCTCTTTCACAAAGGCTTCAGAGTCTGCTCTTTCAATCAAAAATCACACAGACTGTGTTTTCATCCAGGCATCTGAATGAACGTGTTGAACCGAGATGGGACGCGATTACGGATCGGTCTCTGGTACGGAGTGGGTCAATCCTGATTGTAATGGAGAGGTGTGAGCCTGTGTGTTTGTTGTCAGGATGAGAGGGGGCACAGAGACACACTCAGCTTACTGTACACGTACTGTATAGGAGTACAACATAAATACATCATGCATAGAAGTTAGATTCTGAGGGTTAAAGGTTTTTCAGATCACTAATTCTAATTGCAATAGTGATTCTGCCTTGGAGTCACCACTGATAACCTTCTTAAAATTCTCTTAAATCTGTTTGTGATGTTACATACCTGGTTGTGTGGGAAGCTGACGTTGTCTGAATGCTTGTGCGCGTTTTAGCAGAAGAGCTGCGTTTTTTGAAAGTGAATGAGTTTGAAGGTCAGCCGTCTGCATCTCTCCAGTGTGAAACGATGCTGCAGCACGTTAGTTTAGGAATGACAAGCATCTGCTAAACACACTCTTGATTCTTTAAAGACAGCCTGTTGGCATGCTTTTGATTGGTCCTCGGTACTCTCTTAATTGTTCAGCTGTGAAACTCAAAGCGTGCCATTTTCCCCGAGCGCTGGAAATGTCCTTGCCGAGAATCACATTTGTTCAAGAACAAGAATGTGAGTGGGAGCGCTCAATCTCACTCACTCACACACACACACACACACACAGAAAAGCCACTGTGTATTGCGAGTTATGCATGATTTGAAACTACCTTAACTCACTTTGAATTTCTTTTCTCTCTCTCTCTCTCTCTCTCTCTCTCTGTCTTTTCAGAGTATACTGGCCTTGAACCCTCGGGTCCAGACTCACGCTGCACTCCTCTCTACTGCGACGAAGAAAATGGAGAAAAAACACTGGAAAAGAAACCCAGAGAAAGGCTGTGAGGTGCGTCTCCTCCATCACCCTCAACCCTTATCTTTTCACCTGCCCCTCAATAGGGCTCTCACTGACCAATCAGTCGGAGAGAAGAGGAACTTAGTGTTGTTTCCAGATTTATGTGGCCTGTTTCCTTCCCCTGGACCCATCTGTTTAGCTTTTTTTTTTTCAGTAGCTGCTTTTTAACCTTTCATTTGGCCTTGTTGAGAAATCAGCAGCTGTGTTCGACATCACAGCCACAAAAACTCGAGCTGAACTGTCCACATGCATGATCTTAAACTGACACACACAAGACCTTCAGATAGTGAAAACTCTTTCTTTATTATATTATATTATTTTATATTATATTATATTATATTATATTATATTATATTATATTATATTATATTATATTATATTATATTATATTATATTATTTAATTAGATAAGATCTATTATGTATTAAAATTCTATTATCAGCAACAATTTGAGTGAAAAGGGCAAGTACTGCCAGTGCATGTATTGTCATGAACAACAGCAATGCCTTTAGCAGCAACATTTTTGCTATTTCTGAGTATCAAATGATTATTTATAGTTGTTTAGCATTGCATTGTCATTTTAGATTTGAAATCAATTATTTATAACATTTAATAGACACAAACTGTGAAAAATGTGTTTATCAGTTATTAACAGCAACCCTTTAACTTTTAATTTAAATCAATTTAAATAATAAAATTTGCAGCAAATGACACATAAACTCATTAAAACCATTTTTATGCTAAAAAGTTTTTTAAAAGCTTGTTTCCTCCTTAAAAGTTTTAAAAAGGGTAAAAGTTATAATAATTATATTATAATTATAATACAATTATTTTCTTATTAACAAACAATTAATCCTTATAAGTGTATTATTATTATTTATAAAATTAATATAAAATGCTAAAGTCAGAATTTTGATAATTTTTGATAAAAAAGAGGCGGAAAAAGGCTTCTTTAGATTTTGCTGTGCACGACAGAAATCAATACTCGCTTGTTGCTTTTTGTGATTGCAGCTGGTAAGAACTAACTAGATTAACATCGAAGATATTTAACACCCAAAGCATTTTCTGCTTGGGTATAAGGCCTGAAACACTTCTTGCTACAAAAAACTCAATTTAAAGGCAACGTTATTGTCCCCTTGAGCACTTTTGAGGTTTGTTACTGCAACAGCGACACAAGAATGCACATCTACACATCTTGTAATCTTGCGTGTGTTCTTATTCGCCTTGTATGTGTGTGTATATCAAAAAATAGAAGTACTAAAATGAACATAGCAGTTAAACACAGGCTCACACATGCAGTTCTGTTGAGTTCCTGTGAGCAGGTATTTCATCATAAGACAAGAACGTGTTGGTGAGCTACACTCGCTAGCACAGACACTCAGACAGTAATTATCTTACGATTCCAGGCACATGCCATCAAAGTCTCACCAATATCTCCCCAGACCAGTGTGCGACGGGAGGGTTTGTGATTTTTGGCAGGTGGCCGCTATGCCTCGTCTGTCCTTTTAAAGGGCCTCCTGCTTGTTTGATGTGAAGACACAAGATGGAGGTGTTTTGTAGGAGAGATTATCTTCTCCCCGCTGACAGCAATGTTGCTAAGTACAGCTGCTTAATTCATCATTCTAATCAAGGGGGATGGATCGCAGGCCTGATTTAATTCATAGAGACTCTGTGCTATAGATTGAACATATGGCATGTGAGTTTACTGCATCAGGAGTATGGATGTGTATCTATTGCCGTGCTATGCTTGTGCAAATAAAGTGAAAAGTGACGTGACATACAGCCAAGCATGGTAACCCATACTCAGAATTCGTGCTCTGCATTTATCCCATCCAAAGTGCACACACACAGAGCAGTGAACAAACACTCAGCGGGCAGCCATTTATGCTGCGGCACCCAGGGAGCAGTTTGGGGTTCAGTGCCTTGCTCAAGGGCACCTAAGCCCGAGACTCAAACCCACAACCTTCGGGTTAGGAGTCAAACTCTCTAACCACTAGGCCACGACTTCTACCCTAGCAGCAATAAGTTTGGGATAATTAGGAGCTTTTGAAAGAAGTCCCTTATGGTCACCAAGGCTGTATTATTCAAACAAATACAGCAAACACAGTAATGTTGTAAAAATTATAATTAAAATATGTCATTTTTTATGTAATTTATTCATATGATGGCAAATCTGAATTATTATATTTTTTAGTGTTTTTTTTTCTACTTTAAATTCAGTTCTTTTGAACCCCTTTTAATCAAGGAATCCTTTTTTTATATATAGAAAAAATTATGAAATATAAATAAAAAATTGCTAAAATTATCTGATTTTAATTTTGTTTTTTTATTTATTATTATTATTATTATTATTATTATTATATTAGTTTTGTCTTAATATTTGGTCTTATTTATTTTGTAAAAAAATTACATTTTTAAAAAATTATAATTTAAATATGTCATTTTGTCATATTTATTCATATGATGGCAAATCTGAATTATTATATTTCTTAGTGTTTTTTTTTTTTTTGTAGAGATATGATACAATTTTTTCTGAATTATTTTAATAGAAAGTTTAAATTTCTAAGTTTCTTCCTTCCTTTCTTCCTAATTAAAGGAAAACTCATTTGCCATCCCCCCTAGAGTTGAGTTTACCATTTTCAAATCCATTTAGCCAACCTTGGGGTCTGTCGAAAAATTTAAAGCGACGGAAATGATGACGGACCGACGGAAAATTAAAAGTTTAGATTTTCTAGGCCGACTTTTCTGTCATTCTTAGTACACAGTGTAACTAGAGAAGAGTCAAATTTTAAATAGGAAACATATTGAAACTCCTTGGTCATTTTTTGAGTGAAATGCTGATGGTCTAATCAGATTCAATGATCTGTGCTAAGCTACAGCTAAAGTGCTACCGCCAGACCTCGAGATCGGCTGAATGGATTCGAAAATGGTAAAACTCAACTTTATAACTCTTGGGGAGTTGGAAAATTAGCCTATTTTCAAAAATAGTGGAGTGTTCCCAAACTTACCCCAAACTTTTGATTAGTAGTACATCATGGTTTCCACAAAAGTATGAAAAATCTTTATTATTTCAGACTTTTAACTTGTTGTGTATGTAATTTTTTCAAGACATGTCTCTTGACGTTTACGGCAATGGAAGTTTGTGCTGTCATATCAGGATTCGCTGCAAAATCAATATTAATGCATCTGCATTCTTGCATGCCTGTGTTCTCATGCGATGCATTTCTCACTGTCAATTCAACAATAAATGTCAGAGGCTGAGAGAATGCTGAGTCTGTGAAGGCGCTCTTGATTTTCCGTATGGATCATCTGCCACAGATTTATCCTCTCTGTAAAGAAAAAGCAATGAACGTTTTAGTGATCCTTAAAATAACTTTTGTAGGGCTTCGGAAGGCGGCATCATAATTGTCCTACAGTATTGTGCTGGAATGCTAGAGGGGCTATAAACCGAGTTTTTACAGGGAATCCATGAGTGCTGGGTGTCTATAGTTTCCAAATGAGTTCTCCAGAAAATATGGGGGCAAGTAGTAAGCCGTTATCTCGGTCCGTCAGGGCTCAGGTGCCTGCACATTTCCTTCCGCCCCCCTCAGGGCACCTGTAGCACACTGTCGGTGAGGAGATTTGGCTACACTTCCCTGCAGGCGTCATCTCGTATGAGAACGCGTTTCGAGTCGACACTATTAGCTGACCGGTGCCTTACCAATATTTGTCTTTCTGCTTCAATAGCACAGGTTGAGGCTGGAGATAATCTACCTAACAAAAAACAAGTCACAGTTTTGCAACGGCTGCAGAGATAGAAGTGGAAACACTCTTGGAGTGCCCTTGTTTTTTGCAGATAACGCCGCTGTTTACTGATGGTTTTCTTTTAATAATCTGTCTGCACAGTCTAATCCAATTTAATGAGTCTCCAGATTGCATTATGATCCCAGGTCCTGTGAAGGGCAGGTATATCTGCCAGAAGCAAAAGCCAATGTTTCTTTCCCACCGGTTTTTAGGCAAGACAAGGAGAGAGGGTGGAAAGTAGAAAGCAATGGGCACAAAAAATGGCTTTTCAAGTGTCTCAGTAGGTGCATTAATATGTTATTTAGTGTGAAAATACTAGTATTTTTTAGAGGTTATGTGTGTCTGATTGTTGGTAAAATGCTGACAAATCAGCTTGAGGGCAAGTTGACTGCACATTGCCTGCATTGTTTATTTGCCCTTGGTTTATGTCACAGTTTAGTCTTAGTGAATTCCTTATTTTATGATTTATAAATGACTGCTAGTTTGTAGAGTATTTTGATTCAAGGATATTAAATGGACCAAATGTACATTGCATGATATAATTTTTTATTTTATTTTTTTTATTTATGTTTTGGTTATTATATATATATTATTATATATTATATATATATATATATTAGTTTTAACTTTAGGCAATGCATTTACTAATGTTAATTAATCAGTCCCTCCAGAAAAACGCGATTATGAGATCGCCTGATTTAATGCATAATCAGCCAAAAGCCGCATATTTATGCGGGGTCGCATTTTTTCAAATACGCCGCTCTTTTGCCGCATAAATTGCCAATTTCAGAAAGCAAAATATGCGGGGCTAGCATGATTTCATAATCCCTGTATTTTCGTTGCAAAAAACTCACATATATATTAGCAGAAAGTTGAAAAACGTTGCGTTTACTTCACACAAGTAAAGCGCCATTTTCCCCCTATTGCCATGGGAACCTTATGAAGTGACGTAATTACGTGACGTGAACATCATCTGCAAACCCCGCGGTGAAACCAGGGTGAAACTTGAAGCGTGCAAATCATTCTTATTTGCCAACAAAAATAAGTGCAAAAGAACGCGCGAAGCGGTTTCCCGATTTGTTACATGACCGTGGAGCCAAATTATATTGCGAGAACTTGTGAAAACTGCGGTTTGATGAAATAGAGAAAAAAAAAGGTGATTCCCCCAACACCCCCTTCTCACTAGGCTACTAACACTGTTGTAGTTTCATTCAGAAGTTGATGCAAATTAACAGTTGTAAGATTGCACTTTTTTGTTACAGAACAGTACCAAAAACTTACAGTTGTAATTATATTAGTATGCAAAATAATTTACGTTGCATTAAGAGATTGCAACTTAAATATTCTGTGATTTAGTATGCTCGCTTATCATAGGAAGTAATAAGAAATTACTCTTTACATTAAGGTATTAGTCGAGTGAGAAAAAGGTGTTGGGGGAATCACCTTTTTTCTCTTTTTCATCAAACCGCAGTTTTTGCAAGTTCATGCTATTTCATCGCATAAAATTTCTAAAATATCCCGCAAATTCCATCGCATTTTTTAAGAAAACGTGCCGCAAAATCAAGGATTTTAGCCCACAATAATCACAAAAAAAAATATGCGTTTTTCTGGAGGGACTGATTAATGGGACCTCATTGTAGGTTTAACAATTTCTGATATAATTCAGTTAATGTTTTCCCAGCTATAGCATGAAAATAATTCTTGTTTTATCAGTAATCCAGAATTGGAATAGTGGTGCTTCATTAAATGTGACCATTGGATGTATCACCTTTCTGTCCCCTGAAGCATCCCGTTGAACATCTACACAGGGCGCAGGATGATAGGAAGGCCCTGTAACCACACTGATTGCTGTGTGACTCTGTGTATGTGGCTTGTGACTTTCTTCCTAGTATCAAGCTCTGCTCTCTGTCATTGGCTGGGGCTTTATAGTTGGGACTGCTTCTAGTTTATTAGGCATCAGAGCTAATTGCTTTAATGAGACATGATGAAAGGGAAGGAAGGGAGATGAAAAAAACTTAATTTGAATCCTTTCTGGAATTCGTTAAATAATTCATATTGGCTTTCATAATTCCTGTTCCATGCCGGGTCACTGCTGAGGTCCAAAGATGGAGTGTAAACTGAATATCTTAAATAGATTTTCCTTTATAGCACAATCATCTTGCGTCTTCCTTGAATCTAGTCTTGACCTCACACTCATTAGATGAATAAATTACAGACAAATTACCACAATTTGAGCGCTAAAAGTTTTTTTTCGTAGTGATATTAGGGTTCTTTGAAGCTTTTAAAGTAATTATGTTTCTACTTAAAAAAAAAAAAAAAAAAAAAGACAGAAAAAAATTCCAGTGGAATATATTTAGGAATTCTGATGTCCGATGGATTCTATGTACCAATATATCTATCTATTCATCATCCATCCATCCATATCTTATTATATCAATGTATTTTAAGTCTAATGTCATCCATCCATCCATCACCCATTAAACATCCTAAAAGACAACAGAGATTAAATCTTTCCTTTAAATTGTCCATGCACCAACACGAAATGATCCAAAATGCTGTAATACAGAGGCTACATCTGTCATCTTTACATCTGTAACAGCAGCTGACATGTTAAAGCAAAGATTTAGATATACATTTTTAATAGGAGGTGACCTATGGCCTTTACTGTGTGTCGTAATTACCCCTCAGCCACTTACATTGGTCCTTGTAATGGTCTATTGAAAATTAAATATGTTCTGATTGGCTGTGAATTGTCACTTAGCGGTTTCATGTTCAGTTTCATTACGTTGTTTGGACACCGTGTTAACTTAACTTTAATACCCACTGGCAAACATCCAGTGATATGCACTGGCCTGGTCAGAGAATTACTTTAGAGCAGGCTTTAGTCTTAAGAAGTGAATTAAAGTGTGTGAGCACTCATTTCTAATTACCTGGCACAATTACACTCCACAAATCAACACCGATATCGATCACCAGCGCCTGAGACGATATCGGCCCTACTTCACTGCACTAGTGAGTTATAGGTGAGGAAAGGATGCAGTGATCAATGCGGTTTATCTGCTGGAACATGAATACCCCCCCCCCCCATGCCACTTTCCACATTTTCCTCCACTCCATGGATTAGAGCACCACATCCTCCGCCTAATCCATTCAGGCGAAGGGGAGGAGATTACAATGTTTGGGTTTGATGTTAATAGAAACCCTTAATAAGTCCTTTTTTGGCCTTTACATGCTTCTTAATGTGTAAAGGAAAACACAAAGAGCTTTTATGCCTGCCTGCTCGGCTGACTGTGTGTGTGTGTGTGGCACCAGCAGCACTGGAATCATCTGAAGGAGTTGAGACTCGGGACGGGCTGCTCTGTCATGCTTTTTTTAAATGAGATTTTGTCTGAAGAGGGGGAAGACGCAAAGCTATTATTGATAGGGATCCTTAATATAACAGATATCCATCCCAGATTTTGAGGAGCGTGTTGTAAAACTAAATGTAATGAGCCTTTTTGATCTCTCGCACACACACACACACACACACACACACACACACACACACACGCACACACACATATAAAGAAAATGGTGCAGTAATATTGTGAAATATTATTAAAAGTTTAAATAACAGTTTTCTATTTTAATATATTGTATGCTGATTTTGTGCTCAAGAATTTTTACATTTTTAATTGTTAATCATGAAACAGTTGTGGTGCTTAATATTTTTGTGGAAATCATGATACGTTTTTATATTCTTTGATGAATAGAAAGCTCAAAAGAACAGCATTTTTTAATGGAAATCTTCTGTAGCATTATAAATGTCTCGTTTGATCATTTAAATATCTCATTTTTAATATTTCTAATAATAGTAAGTTCTTTAAAAAATATGGAACCCACACTTTTGAATGGTATACCACCAAGTTGTATGTATGTATGTGTGTGTGTGTGTGTGTGTGTGTGTATATATATATATATATATATATATATATATATAGTACAGTCCAAAAGTTTGGACACACCTTCTCATTCAAAGAGTTTTCTTTATTTTCATGACTATGAAAATTGTCGAGTCACACTGAAGGCATCGAGGGCTATTTGACCAAGAAGGAGAGTGATGGGGTGCTGCGCCAGATGACCTGGCCTCCACAGTCACCGGACCTGAACCCAATCCAGATGGTTTAGGGGTGAGCTGGACCGCAGACAGAAGGCAAAAGGGCCAACAAGTGCTAAGCATCTCTCGGGGAACTCCTTCAAGACTGTTGAAGACCATTTCAGGTGACTACCTCTTGAAGCTCATCAAGAGAAAGCCAAGAGTGTGCAAAGCAGTAATCAAAGCAGAAGGTGGCTACTTTGAAGAACCTACAATATTACATATTTTCAGTTGTTTCACACTTTTTTCTTATGTATATAATTCCATATATAATTACACATGTGTTAATTCATAGTTTTGATGCCTTCAGTGTGACTCTACAATTTTCATAGTCATGAAAATAAAGAAAACTCTTTGAATGAGAAGGTGTGTCCAAACTTTTGGTCTGATGGGCTTCTAGTGATTTAATGTACAGGCTAGTCACCTTCACCTTCAGGCAGAATGTATTCCACCTCTTTAAATTGATAGTCATATTTGAATTATTGCTATTTTTGTCCCTCTTCACTGTCAGAGGAGCTGAAGTTTGATTTTTGCAGTGTGTAACTATATTTGTGTGTGCGATTATTGAGTTATTCAAATCACAGACTTTGGCTCGCAGAGAGAGCGCTCTGAGAATGTGGTGCCCACGCACATTATTTCCCAAATATCTCTGCGACCCGATGCAATGTTTCCTTGTCACCCACAAGCTCAGACAGTGCAATAATTATCAATTTCCATATCATTGTGTTTTTATTGTTTGAGCAACATAAAATAAAACATTTGTTAATGCCACTCAGTTAGATGAGAGCAGCATGGAAAGATGAGGGAGGGAAATGTAATTAAAAAAAAAATCTCTGACTTGCACTTTGTCTGTAATCATGTAAATTGAATGTCAGTCAGAATGGGCGAGCACGCTCTGTTATTAGATTGCAAACTCCTCGTGCCCGCCATGTGCCTTACCAAATGCTGGCTTTGCCACCGCCTCTACTGTATGAGACTCGAGCAGGCAGTGCTGACGAACTCAGTGCTGTCATAGAAATATGAACTTCACCGTTAACATCAGTGAAGTGATTTATTAGTTGAATAAACTTCTTACCACATTCGCCTAACTATCTATTGTCAAATTGTGTGTGTGTGTGTGTATATATATATATATATATATATATATATATATATATATATATACAAAACAGAACCAAAGACTAATTTAGTTTAGTGTTTTATAACCATCTTCTGAATCATCACTAACGTTCTGTTGGGTGCTTCGTCACATTATATACCTTTAATAAAGGTTAAAATGCAGAAGAATCCCTGGATTCATTCCACTGAGAGGAAACACTTCAAGGGTTGTGATTGATGTGAGCTGTCAAGTTCTGATTGGGGACCAACTGTCACCTGAGAACTGGATAAATAAATAAAAAATATTCACAGTCAAGTTTGCATGTGAAATTGCATTACATGTTGCTGTAAGTTTTCCCAGCCATCATGCATGACTTGGGCCTGATTTTCCAACGTGACTTTCATTATGAAACAGGAAAACATGGAGTGATCCAGTTGACAGCTTACTTCACAATTGTTTACTCCACAAAAAATTCACTTTTTTAAATTTATTTATATATAGACATTTTAGAAACATTTTGAGCTGCATTTTATGGCAGGTACTGTTAAAACTTAGTGCATTATTATTATTATTATTATTATTATTATTATTATTATTATTATTATTATTATTATTATTATTATTATTATTATTATATATTTATAACTAAAAGTATGTTATATATAATAAATAAATAATGGATATTTTAATAATAATAATGCAGTTATTTTAATAGTGCCTGTCATTAAATGCATCTCAAAATGTTTTACAGGTCAGAATAAAAACAAATATTCTTGATAAAAATAAATCAAACCATGCAAAAATAAATAAATATAAGTAAATAAATACATTTAATAAAATGAAAAAAAAAAAAAAAACAGTCATGATGGAGGATATGTTTTCACATTTGCATGCCTGTTTGATAGTGTGACATGCATCAGTTTATGCTGTGGTCTAAATCAGGAATACAGAGGAGCGGAAATTGTGTATCCTTGTAATTACTTGCTTGTCCGTACCAGCAGGTTTCATTCAAACTCCTCACCTCTCTTCAGGGGTCAGGGTCTAGAGAAAGGTCGATTGCCATGACAACGGCAGTCCGAGCCCCAGAATGCTTCGACATTTCGTACCAGCTCAGGAGTTGGCCGTGTGACATCTGATGAATCACGCGGTACAACCCTGACGGTGCAGTACAATCTGCATGAGAGCGCAGAGACATGTTTGAGTGGATTATGTTCAAAGCCTGTGTAACAGCCCCAATCAATGAGATGTACCGCGCACACACAAACATCCAAACAAATAACTGCACCTCCTCTATCATCTCACTTCTTTCTCTCCCTCTTTTTCTTTCGCAGAGCTGCGTGAAGCTAGAGAACAATTTTGATGACATCAAACACACGACTCTGAGTGAGCGTGGAGCACTTCGGGAAGCGGTGAGGTAAGACCTGGTCACCATGGCAACAGTCACAGATGTGCCGAGGACCAACGCACTGGTGGTGGTGGTCGGGGGGGATTGGGGTGGGGAGTCATTCTTCATTATTTGGGGAACAAATTAGTTTATTGGCACCGTTCAGTCGGCCTCTCGAAGGTATTAATTTGTGCGAGGAGAAGACGTCCGTTTGGGCTCCAGATCAGCTATATGGTGACCCGGAGCAAACTGTGCTCGGCTAACCTGTCAATGTTTAATTTGACTCTCTGGAGCACGATATCAGTCGCAGTGTTCATGCTTGTCTCTGTTTTTTGTATTAAGCCAGCACCACTAGTATTATTGCTCACACTTCTGTGCAAACCCTTATAACTAATTATGTAACTTTTACACATACTATAACTCAAGCCACGCTATTTGTTATTTGTGGCACTTGAATGAAGACTGTAGGTCATTTTCTGTCGATTGGTTCATGTTTAGTCATTTCTGCCACTTTAAATGTAGTTAACCTGTTTAGTTTGTGATAACAGGATCAGTCAGCCTGTAGGTCATGTAGCAAGGTTTAGTTGACCTCTTTGGTTTGTGTTGTTTAGTTCTGTAGTGCTTAAAGACTTTAAGTCATATGGAGGCAATTGGTTGACCGGTTAAGTTTCTTAAGACTAGTTTGGTCATTCATGGCACTAAAACAGAAACATTAGATAAAATAGTAGCATTTATTTAAAGGGGGGGTGAATGCTATTTCATGCATACTGAGTTTTTTACACTGTTAAAGAGTTGGATTCCAAAAATACCTCTGAAACATGTTTTTCCATACATTACTCAATATTTATGAAGTAAACATCACAATCAGAAGTAGATTTTCAATGGTCGCTTTGCCGTGTCCAGTGTAGACAAATTGAGGCGAATGATTTGATTATGGCGAATGATTTGCAGATCCCCAGTACCACTGACAAACATATAATCTTGTCAAATGTGTGGTAAGTAATGCTGCTCCGTCGTATAAACAGAATATGTGCGATTGCGAATCTCGAAAGTGATAGAAACCAAAAAGCAATCGTGCAATCAAAAGGAGGTCTGGGGGGTTGGCATTCATGATTCCAGCGCAATATCGTGATGTCTATCAGCCATCGGTGTTCGACGATGGCATCGTCTATCGGCCCAACCCTAGTTTACAGTCTTCAAATTGATTGGATGTGTTATCATAAACTAAACAGGTTAACTAAATGAATCTTTAAGTAGCACAAATGAAATAAATTAGTAAACAAAGTAAATTAATTAAAGGGGGGTAAATGCTCGTTTTCACTCAATATCCTGTTAATCTTGAGTACCTATAGAGTAGTACTGCATCCTTCATAACTCCAAAAAGTCTTTAGTTTTATTATATTTATAAGAGATGTTTACTTCATGTAATTGAAAAGCTTGGTACTACGCTATTTTAGTTAAATAGTTTAGTTTGTGATAACGCATTGTCAACTCAAAGACTAAAGTCTAGTCAAAGGCTGTTTGAGTAATTTGGGACTATTTAGGTTTCATAATTTTAGGTTATATAGGGTCATACGGTTTACCGGTTTAGTTTGTGATGACCTGTTTAGTTATTCAACTTCCATTAAAACTTTAGATAACACTGGCATTTAGTTGATCTAAGTGAGTAGTTCAGTCATCTTTGGTACTTGTGCAAACGTTTCAGATCAAATGGCAGCGTTTAGTTGATCTGTTTAGTTTTCAATGATTAGTTAAGTCATCTGTGGCACTTAGACAAAGAGTTTAGACCCGCTTCTTTTGTGATGACTAGTTAAGTCATTAGCACTTATTTATCCATGCAGCAATGGGAATCTCTAAACCAGCACAGTGACCTCATCGTCGCTAAAATAGCTAAGCAGGTTGTTCATCATCATTTGTTTCTTGACAGCCTACAACTTCTTTGAATATAAAGTAGCTTCTAAAGTGACTATATTAAAGTCCTGTATATTTAAGAGAATAATAAGAGTATTAAATTAATTTCTCATCCACTTTCATCTCACTGATCTACGGTCCAAGAATAGATTTATTGAGCAGTGTGTTGAGATGACAGAATCCGGTGCTCACAGCGAGCGTTGTAAAAATCTCCCCTAATCTGCTTAACTTCATTAGAAGAGATCGAGGAGGATTACAGTGAACTGCCAGTATATGAACATAATTCCTAGCAATATTTAAGCGGCTCATAGATAAATACATCATCAAGGATGCACAAACAGCAACAGAATAGCAATTAATTAAATTCACTTTATGGAAAATTGTCTGTTAGTTGCCAGGCTTATGAATTATGGCCAGGTTGTGGTAATTGGCTGGATCGATGGCAAAGGTTATGATACAAGCATATAAGGGAGCGTGCTTGTACATGCAAATACATTCATGTCCATGTGCCTTAGGTTTTAATACATCCTCTTTTTTCTTTATTCTGAGGAAGTAATGTCTTTCCTGTGTTATAACTAGCCCTGGTTTTCCTTACATGTTCAAATTTTAACAATTTAATGTTTTTTAAGCTTGCTTCTTATAGTTCATAAGATTTTCCATGAAATATTTGCAGGTGAAATCAAATTGAAGTATGGTTTTGTCTCACAGGATTTATCTGATGTCATGCTGTTTACCGCTGCTGCCCGCCATGGTCCACCAAAGTTAATGCGGTTTACAAAGACAAAAACCGAATAAAAGGGAGAGTATTAGAAATGCAAAAACAAAAGAAGCTTATATCTGACCCTGTGGTAGGCCGGCAGAGGTGAGTGCAAATTGGTGCCGATGGAAAAGGTTCCTTCCCTCAATTACGCCTGTTCCAGGATGTTCAGTGTATAATCACACGGAAATAAGTCTGCAACATGACTTTAATTGAGGAAGTTAACAAGGTTAGCTACACTTCACCAATTTTACGTGGCACAAATCACTCCGCAGACCTTCAGAATGAGCATCTATAAACCTTTTACCCAAAAACAAGTGCTGGAGAATGAATTTAGGCAATCATGTCATTAATCTCCTGATGGAAATGGGAAACTGGCAGACCCTCTTACACTCTTCAAGCTAAAGGAAGCAATGTAACGTAGCTTAACTGTTCCTCTGGTGTGGCACACCTGATGTACTCAATTTTCTTTTGCTGAGGAAAATTAAGGGCCAAATTTAATCTTCAGTTCAGTTCTTCCCGCACCTTTTGACCACTATGTGCTTATATAAAAAAAAATTCAGTCTTCAGTGTCACATGATTCTTCAGAAATCATTCTAATATGCTAATTTGATTTGACCTGCAAACCCTGCATAAAAATATCTTATGAACTGTAATAAGAAAGCAACAGCATAAAAATATATTAAATTGCTAAAACATGTAAGGAAAACCAGGTCTAGTTGTCCCATTTAAAAAAAAAAAGAAAAAAAAAAACTTTTATTATTAACGTTGAATTCTTATATATATATATATATATATATATATATATATATATATATAAATATAAATATAATTATATATATATATATATATATATATATATATATATATATATATATATATTATACTTTTTTTGTGGAAAATGTGATAAATATATATATATATATATATATATATATATATATATATATTAGGGGTGTAACGATACGCGTATTCGTATTGAACCGTTCGGTACGACGCTTTCGGTTCGGTACGCGGTACGCATTATGTATACCGAACGGTTCGTTGGAGTAATTAATTATATTTGAAAAAAAAAAAAAAGAGAGAGAAAGAAATATAATGATATGCGTTCAACAAGGTAGCCCAATAACCCAAACAACGTAACAGGCAACGCCCCTGACACTCCCGAAGAAGAAAAAAACACCATCTTATATGTTTATGTTAGGCTACTCAGCAGGCGCTCGCTCACTCAGTACGCGCTGAAGGCTCGTTGCAAAATAGCCAATGCGTTTAACAGACTAGAAATGAGAAGATCCTCCAATAACCAACAGGTCTGGTGTTTGGGTGCACTTTGGATTCCCTTTAAGCTATAATGGTGATGACAAGAGAGTGGTGGATAAATAAACAACGGTATGTCGCATCTGCAACATGACAGGGTACACCAGCGGGATTACAAAAAAAAACAAAAAAAAAACAGCGGGAATATCTGGGATATATGCGTCAGTACTATCTGGGAAAAGACGAAAAAAAGGAGAAACATGCACGCAGCAAACTATCCCTGCAGCATTTAGACACTATAGCTTACAGGGAATCCAACCCAAACACCAGACCTGTTGGTTATTTTAGGATCTTATATTTCTGGTCTGTTAAATGCATTCGACATTTTGCAACGAGCCTTCAGCGCGTGCTGAGTGAGCGAGCGCCTTAGGGGCCGTTCACATATCGTGCCTAAAAACGCATGGAAAACGCTAAGCGCGTCTTTCTCCTGAGGCGTCTGTCTTTGCTAAGCAACAATGACGTGCTCTCTCCATGAGACGCGGAAATTTCAGCGAAGGATAAATGGATTTGCAGCTCTAAAAATCGCTTGCAGTAGCTCTGCTACTGAATTTATTTCAAAATTGCAATCCATATACAACTATGATCAGCTGTTCCTTCATCTTGGCTGAGCTCTCAACGTTGTTACGGAAAAGGATGAAGCTGATTGGTTGGTTCTTGTCACATGACCCGCGGTGCGCTTGCGGCATTCTGAAAAGTTGAGATGTTTTTACATTTTGCTGTATCTAAAACGTATCGAACCGAACCGAACCGAACCGTGACATCAGTGTATCGTATCGAACCGAACCGTGAATTTTGTGAACCGTTACACCCCTAATATATATATATATATATATATATATATATATATATATATATATATATATATATATATATATATATTTTTTTTTTTTTTTATTTTTTTTTTTTTCAGGATTTTCTGATGAATAGAAAGTTTAAAAGAACAGCATTTATTTTTATTTATATATATTGCGACTGTCCCATAGCCTGCGAAGTAAGTTACACTGAATTCCAGAAAAGTATGAAAGACGTTGTCAGAATAGTCCACCTGTCAACAGTGGTTCAACCGTAATGTTATGAGGACTGTAAGTGAAGAAAACTTTATTCATCAATTTCTTTGTCAACAGTCTCCTGTTTTCTTCTTTTACAAACAGTATTTTCGTCACTTAATAACATTACGGTTGAACCACTGATGGCAGACGGACTATTCTGATGATGGTTTTCATGCTTTTCTGGATTTTGGCGGTGTAACTTACTTGGCAGTCAATGGGACAAATGGGTCATAAGCCTCTCGTTTTTCATCTAAAATATCTTAAATTGTGTTCCGAAGATGAACTGAGCTTTTAGGGGTTTGGAACAATATGGGGGTGAGAGATTAATGACAAAATTTTCATTTTGAGGTGGAGTATACCTTTAAGCTTATTATTCCCCAGAAGTTCAACGTTCACCTATTTCCTTTTCCTATCAAGATGCAGATCGTGTCTGCGATCTCAGGGAAGGAGTGAAAGGCGCTGTAGGCAATCACCTGTTAACTAAGCAACAAGGCCTTTTATTTGGATCCTTTTTCGAGCTCCAGGCACTGATTTCCAGACCCACTGAGCGACTCCAGGTGGTGAGGGCCCATCCGCAGCTGTGGAGGTCAGAGTGAAGGTCAGGGGTACGGTGTCCAGTCACAGCATTAGTGAAGGGGTTAATGAATGCTTGCTCATGCTTCCTTACCTCGCTCCCTGTAGTGCTCCATATTATTCAAACCGCTGTCTGTCTCTCTGGTGTCTGATCAGTCAGTGGAGCCGCGTCCACACTGTCATGCCACTGAGGGATGGCCGTCCATTCCCTAAATGCAAGCTTATGACTCAAACGGATGTAATGGCCGTCATCCATCTGCACGCTGATTTGCTCTGATTGTCCATCGGGCTGTGCGCCGGGCGTTGTTAACCCCTCAGTCACTCCAGAGAGAGTGATGGACTTGGCTGGAGGTAAATATTGCCCTTAAAGCATCCCCACACTCATCCTGTAGATATATGAATTTCAATTGGATTTCAAATGGTCTGGACCTTGAGAGGACTTTGCGTGACCTATGTCAATGCACCACTGTAGGGAAGAGAGCTTATAAATTCAACCCCCTCAAGCACAGGGTTCAAGGCTGAAGATTCACCTTCAGAATGACATCAGGGGCTTTGCTTTTCTTGAATAGTGTATAGTGATTTTTTTTCTTCAGTTACTGCTAAAACGAGTGTCGCTGTTGTTCTTGCTCATACCTATTACTGTGTTTTTCTCGCATAAAACTGTCACCAGTCGCACACTGTTACAGATATGAGGTATAACTCTGATGATGAGGCTCATTGAGGAAAGATTTTCTAACCATCCAGCAAATGATAAAACAGGCCAAAGACCACAAGCGTCCAAGGACTCCTAGTAAACCACCCAGGAACATCCTACAAACAGTGTTATATCAAAATGATTTATAGAATTGGTCACACTTTCATTCAGGGGCCAATTGTCACTATTAACTAGTTGCTTATTAGCATGCATATTACTAGCATATTGGCTGTTTTTTAGTATGTATAAAGCACATAATTATGCCTTATTCTACATGACCATTTTTGAGATCCCTTACTAATCTTACTCTTAAAATAAAGTGTGACCACACACTATTATGGTATTTATTAATATGTCATATTAGCTTTTATTTTATATTTTAAATTTATTGTTTAAAATTGTCATTTTCTTATATGCTTTTGTCCTTTTTATTATTATCTTTAAATATTTCTATTTAGCTTTTTTTATTTCAGCTTTAGTTTGAGTAATTTTTGTACTTCAACTACAACTTTTTTTATTTCAGTTAGACATCTTTTCTAATTTGATTTCGTTCCTACAATATTTCTATTGAGATTTTAATAGATTTTTTTATTTACTTTTTTATTAATTAAATTAGCACTTCAACTTATATTATTTCAGTTGGACAACATTTCAAATTTTTGTAAGGAGGTTTGATCTAATAATTTATTTGTAATTTTATTTCAGCTTTTTTTTAATTAATAAAATCTGTCAGAAATGGTTTTTGATAACTAAGAAAATATTCTAAAATATTCTATATTCTACTAAAATAAATTACTGTTTCAGTCTTTGTTTTGGCCGCGGAAAATGGTAGCGGCCCTCGCTTCATTCCACGAAACGTTTCATTTCATGCATTCATTCTTCTTTTTTATTTAGGTAAATAATTGACCAATAATCAACATTAAAATTAAGATACAAATTATACCAAACAAAACTCTTTCTTTTACTTTTTACTTTTAAGAAAAATATTTGTTTTCTGCATTCTTTTTCAAAATTGTATAGACATTTTGGAATGTTACCAGATTTGATATTAGAAATGTAATTTTGATAAATACGTTAGTTGTAAACTTTTTCTTATTAAATTCCATGCAGTGCAGAAAATGTTGGCATAGGAAGGTAGTGAATGATTAACGATTACACCCACTTGAATAATGCAGATCCATGTGTTTTATTTTTATTTTTTATTTTCTTTCATAAAGTGAGGATTTGGTGATAAGTGGCACACTGGTCGTAATGCTGTGCTCCATCCTTTATTTTAATTAATAATCCTTTATTTTAATTACCCTATTGCTAAAACATAGGGTAAGTGTTTTGTATGTTGCATAGAAAGCTAACTCATCCCACAAAGCTGTAGGATCTTTTGACCAGTGTTGTAGTCGAGACCAGCTCATTCGAGTCCGAGTCCAGATCGAGTCCAGAAAGGCTCGAGTCCGAGTCAAGACCGAGTTCAGAAAGGGTCGAGTCAGAGTCAAGACCGAGTTCAGAAAGGGTCGAGTCCGAGTCGAGGCCGAGTTCAGAAAGGGTCGAGTCCGAGTCAAGACCGAGTTCAGAGAGATTGGGTCTGAGACAAGACATATAGAAATCTTCAAGAGTATGTAAAATGTTAGGTGGAAACAATAAAGGGTAAAAGGGCCACATAGTATGTGGTGTAAAGTTAATTTTATTAGTATTATGAATTGTTACTTGTCAATATTAAGTGCTCATTTTCACATAACATCGTTGTACCACTATACACATCCATATAACCTTTCTAGTACAAGTAACATTACTGTACCACTATACCTGTAAATGTTCAACTGTAACAGCTTTTACATAACTTTTAACCCTGAAGCTTAACTAATGACTGCTAATATCCTGAAAATGTCTTGGATTATGTGCACTTTAGATGTTGTGAAGATTAAAGATGGGCATAATTACTTTTTTTTTTTTTAATAAGTGAGGAGACCATCCTGCTACCCAACCAAGCACGATGTGGTCTCATGATCAATCCACCCAGACTAAAAACTCTCTCTACTGGTGCAGAGGAAGCGGAAACTGACAACAGTTACCATTTTATCACTTTCTGTAACAGCATCGGATAATCTAATGCTAATTTCCCTGGATGGTGCGTTTTAAGGGTAAAATACACACTAGTCCAATTTTTTTTTAGTTACGGAGGGCATACACACAAGAGCCGACTGACTGTCCAGGAAAATTTCATGCAAAAGTGTGTATGTGCCAGGGGAAGAAAGCTGGATGAAATGCCATATAAGTTCAATGCATTCTGTCAGACATTTTTTTTGGGGGGGGGGGGAGATGTTTAGTGTTGAGACAGTCAGTCTGTGTCTGTATTCATTATATAATTTAATTAAACGATTTTTTTTTTTTCTGTGACCATTTTGTCCTACTTTGTAAAAATAACACAGTTGAGAGAAATAATGTAGCAATGTGGCTTTCTGGAAAGCGGGATCACTACAGGCGGATGGCAGGAGGGTAACTTAAGCCCGGTGACACTGGCTGCGTGGCGTCTCTGCTGCGTGCCAGAAGCGTGGTGGCTGCTTCGCGTTTTCTGTCTTTACACACCAGAAGCGTGCCTGCACGCGGCGCTTGGCGCGCTGCTGCTGATGTAGGAGACATAGAGGGAGGGCGCCAAAAAACCAGGCTCTTGTCTTCATGACAACAATATCAACTTTTTTTTTTACACACCTACTGATAGGACAAAATAGAGTATGTTTGACAGGTGCAATATTTGAAAATCGATCATTATTAATTTATTTTCTAAATTACATTTATATCTGAATTTATGCCAACCTATAGACTTTCAAATATCAAAATGTCATGAATTAATATGTATTTGTGTACAAAATGACATATCTTCCTAGTATATTTTTCCTGGAAACGCTTCCAACATGCACGCATGTCACGTTAAAAATATGCGTCGGTTCTATTTCTAGCATGCACGGGTTTTCCGCGCGTCTCACGCAGGCAGTCTGCAAGATCTAACCTGTTAACATGGGAGCCGAATTAAAAACAGACACGCCACGCAGCTGAGATGCTTGCGCCACACATCCAGTGTGTCGCTGGCTTAACGTCTCACGTCAAAAGAAAATCACCAGTCATTGGATGTGTCAATCAATTTCAATTTAACATCAATTCAAATAAACATTAACATACAGTAATAATCATGAAATATTTTGATTGGGACTCGAGTGGACTCGGGCATAAGTCCGATTCCTAATATGTTCGAGTCCGAGTCAATACCGAGTCAAAATGCACACGAGTCCATGACAAGACCGAGACCATTAAAATACGGTCTCGAGACCGAGTCCAAGACCGAGTCCGAGTCTCGAGTACACAACACTGCTTTTGACTTAGCATAATGCTACTATCTAGCAACTGCTAACAACACTCTAGTAATATTAAAAGCCATCTAGGTTATTACCACCTGAAATTTGTGAAGAAGTGAACATTTAAAAAAGTTGCAGCTTTCTTTCTTTTTTTTTTTTCGCAAGATCAATGTTTAATTAACTAGAGAAATAAAAATATCCTTAGAGTGGGTGTTTAAAGCTTAGCTTTTTATCACTGCTAGTATGTATTTGCAGAAATGTTAATCAGATGACCTGAGTGGGCATTTTTATAGTTAGATTAGCCAGAGCTGGATGAGGAATGTCACTTCTGGAACATGTTCTACACCTGAAACGACAGCTTTTAGTGATGTGTCAATCAAATGTATGTGACCCTTCAGCTGGAGATCTGTGCGTACACACACACAGAACCATGCAGGTCTCTGGCTCTTCATTTTTAAGTCTGCTGTGTCCGTTTGCAGCTGTTGGTTATCCCACTGATCCCAGACAGACCCGGGCCGGGTGGTTTTGACAGTTCTGACGACCGCTGTCCTAACCCTCAGCGCACAGAGAAATCTCACCTCACCTGACGCTCTCTTCCCACCTGTCCCCAGCCGAGCTGCATCGCTGACATCATTAAACTTGCATCCAGATGCCCGAGCAGACTGACACAGCTGCGTCTATCGGACAAGACTGATTCAGAACTGCATACACATGTGTTCTCCCAGCCTGTGCCATGAGTGCGAGTTAACATAATGTGAAACAAAGCACAAAACCCCAATTCAGAATAAAACAGAAGGTTTGTGACTGGTAATGATCCCAACATTTGATCAATTGACTCACTGTGATGATGTTTCTTTTATTGTACAGTATTTCAGATTAAATAATAACTTGGGTATGGGTGGAGGGAGAATTCAACAATGGAGGATAATTTCAACTTCATATTCAACTTTGTCATTTATGTCCCCATGCCAACATGGGTGGGGTGATCAAGAAGGGGTCAATCATTTTGGGATCTATGCATGTGGTTTTTATTTAATAGCAGATATGTAATGGATTAAAAAAAGATCACAAATTGGATTCAAACCCATGTTTGCACATTATGCGTTCTTAAATAACCACCAGGCCAAAGTGTTTGTCAAAAACAACATCAGTTATTTTTCCAATTATTTCATTTATTTCTTTTCCGCCACCTATATGTTGTCATGACACAAGCCGAGCAAATGTCATGGACACATGCCCTACCCAGAATGCCACAGCTCCAGTATTTATCTTCATCTTTCTTTATATAGCTCTATAAATAGAAATCATTAGATTTATATACATTTTCTACCCTTGATGCTTTTAGTACTGCATTCATCTGGGCTTTTTTAACTCCTTTGTTGTATTCCTGAAACCCCCCGTGATTAAAAGAAGATACGATTTGCCACAACCCCAAGATTATGAACAGAATTATTAGTTTCTCCAAGAAAAAGTGAAGAGCTGAATTTGTGGCGACAACTAATTCATAAAGGTAAGCAATCATTAAAATTGCAAATCCTAGGAGGCCTCGGTTTTATTGAATTGTACTTTTCCCATCGCGGGTTCATTTTGGTTCAGATATAATGAAAACAATGAATTGGGAGATTAGCTTCCTGCACATTCTAGAACCCCTTAATACACTCATCATAGAAAACATTCAAACGCTAGATTATTACTCAAGTAAAACGATAAGGTCAGAAGCAGAGAGAGCAGGGAAAGAATAAATCAGCTTGCAGTGGTCTGCTAATCAACAGCTCCTTTCATTTGAATTCACTGGATTATTTTTTATTTTAATGGGAGGGTAATAAAAAAAAAAACGTGAAGGAAAGAAAGAAAAAATGTGTATGCATTTAATTGCGTTACAGCTCAGAAAAGCCCCGGCACTGTATCTAATGCAGTGCACTGCAAGGCAGTCTTTTCCTGAGCGCTGCTCTCAAAGCCCAGCTGAATTGCTGTGACCTAGAGCAATTCTTGAACAAATAAGATTGCCTTTGTGTGTGCATTATTTTCTGTTGACATTTGCTAAGCACTTGGGCTGCTGGCCAGGGGAGACGGATGAGGGTCTAAAATGTGTCTGGATGTGCCGTGTCTTTAATGTTACCTTGGGAGGAGAAAAAGACAATGGTATTCCTGTCCACAGCTGTAGCGCGTTGCCCCAGCATGTCAGAGGAGGGAATAGGTTACTTTATTCTCACTTTTTCTCATTTTCGCCCTCTTTTTTTCCCCCTTGAGCTACATTTTTTTAAAAGAGAGACAAAATGCTCAGCAATCAACTGAAGGTGCCCCTCTCACAGATTCTCATTTTGATCTGTTGGGTCTCATCTTTATGAATGTGTTTATACATTTCGACCTGCCATGGAACGGCTTTGTAAGCATTTTATTTATTTTTTCCCCCAGAAGTCCATTTAGAACATTAGTCAAGGTTTTTTGCACAAAAAACAGACATCGTTTAGTTTTGCATGGCTGTTTTTCACCCTCTCTCTGACCCTTAGAAATAAACAAGTGGGTTTCCGTTGCTGTACCTCGCAGACTTCCTTGCAAATGTCCTCTGCACACACTGTTTCTCAAGTTGTGGCAAGCCAAGTTGCAGAATACTGTGTTGATTTCTGTGTGGACTTAGTTTTGATGTCTTAACTAGTGGTTAATATGGGGTTGTTTAGTGAGAGAAGGATAGCTAAAGGTGAATAAAACAATGCTATCTCATGACCAATTCATACGTATTTTACGAGGTGGCTAATTCGTACAAATTTGTACGACCTCATTCATACGATTTTATACGACCCCAGTGACGGTTAGGTTTAGGGGCGGGGTTAGGTGTAGGTCATTTGTACAAATTCATACGAATTGTGCAGCTCATAAAATAAGTACGAATTGGCAACAGTCGTATGAATTTGTACGAGGTTGGTCATAAGAATTCGTACGAATAAGCCACCTTGTGAAAAATGTACTAATTGCCGTGAGATCGGGTTGAATAAAATGCAGAAATATGCATGATATACTTTAATGAGATGTACATCAAATTGAATTGTTCAATGTTTTTGGTCTGTTTTCATGGAAGACGATGTAGATGGTAAAAATTATATTTATTATATTATTTTAGTGATCCTGTAGCTCAGTTGGTAGAGCATTGCATTATCAAGCGCAAGGTTGTGGGTTCGATTCCCCGGGAACACATGATAGGTAAAAAATTATAGCCTTAATGCACTGTGAGTCGCTTTGGATAAAAGCGTCTGCTAAATGCATAAGTTAAATTTTTTTATAAAAAATGTTTAGATGGTCTCATACATGGATTAAAAACCACAAAACTCCAGTTTTGATTTCACAACGTCTTCAAAGAAATAATGCTTATATTCAGGATGCATTAAATTAATAAAAACTGACAGACATTGTCATAAAAAAAATAAAAAAATAAAAATCAGTTTCCACAAAGATGTTAACCAGCTCTCTTTTCAACATTGCTAATACAATAATGAAAAATGTTTCTTGAGCGGCAAATCATCATATTCTGATTTCTGAAGGATCACAAATCACCGATGCTGAATAAATAATATTTTATATATTTTAAATGTATTTAAATAATAAGCAGTTGCTATAGTTATGATTTTTTTTTCATGTTGATTTTAATCGGCAAAATTGCAGTGGGTGGGAAGGAAATGTTTTGTTTTGAACTTTAAATTGTATCTACATTAGATTAGATTAGATTATTTTAAGAGCAAGAAAAAAAATCAGTTTTACACGATACGTGAGCTTTAATACATGTGTGCTAATGTATTTATTGTACAAGCTGAATATGGACCACTGCACCGTTTCATGTTCTACTTGCATATTTTGTAAGATACACACAGTGATGATCATAACAGATGAGATATCGCTGATTTGGAAGAGTGCTTTTTCCTCCACAATAAGCAGAGAGGAACGCCAGGGAGAGAGATATTTACGCGACTATGGCTTTATGTCTTCCCGCAGCTGCTCGTTGTCCCCTCTCTGTATTAATCATCTCAGTACAGATCAGAAGTGCGATAGGCCCAGCATCCTCTGAGATTAGCCTTCATCTCCACGTCAAAGCCCACTTCAGACCCTTCCCCGGGCCAAGACTCCTGCAATATCCCTAATCCTTTAGGCTAAGGATAATTTACGATCAAATAAAGAAAAGCAGGTCGAAACTAATGTCGCATTATGATCCGCCACCTTGGTTTATAAAAGCGGTTGCACTGTGTGGTCCTTTGTGGCGCCGGTACCTGGCCACTGCACTACAGTAATTACCCCACTGTCACCCCGGTAAGTGGTATTAATGGCAGCCTTGTGCACTCTACTCTGCGGCGAGCTTTGAGAATTGTGAGACAGGATTATTATGGGCATCCAGCTGCGTGTGAATCTAAACGTGCAGGTGTTACTTGAGTGTTTGCTGTACTCTTACCGATGTGTTTTGTGCACGTTTTGTGTCCACATATGTGGCACAAGTTGTGCATTTCACATCAAAGACGACGCAGTCTTTTTTTCCTCTTTTCTTTCCACATCTCCTTTCCTGCTTCGTTTGCTCTGGACGTTTGTACGTCCTCCACACTTTGTGCTCGTTGTAAAGGAAAAAGCACTCTTCCAAATTACTGATACATCATTTGAAGTCATTAGCATGGTGAATTTTTAAACAGCTGTGTGTTTGTAAAATGCGAAATAATGATTGTGAGCTACGGTAGCAGCCCTCCCTCCTTTCCTTCCCAGCAGCCCCAGTTGGCTGCCTCCTGTCACACGCCATTCACATTCAGGGGCCAAACGTACCACATTGGTTCTGATTGGGCATGAATATTTAATTGGGCGGCTCCAAATTATCCTATTTGTCATTCAAAACTGGTGTGTCATCAATATGGTGCCTTTTGAGATGTATTTGCTGGGAGAAAGGTCCTCCGGCACAAAAGCTGGGGATTGATTTCCTCTGGGTGCCGTAGAGTGTTTGTAATTGGCTGGAATGTGACGTCCCAGTGGGGCGACGACACAAAGTTCTCTGTTCTTACTGTAAATAACTTGACTTTGCGTTGCATGTGGGGTAATTCAAACAGAGTCTCATTTTCTTACAGATGTTTGAAATGTGCAGATGCACCGTGCCAGAAAAGCTGCCCGACCAATCTGAACATAAAGGCCTTCATTACCAGTATTGCGAACAAGGTATGTTGAGTATCTGCAAATTGACTTTCTTAATAAATATCTCTGGTCTTATTGCACTCAATTCAGCTGAAGGAAAGTTTTGACAAAATGTGAGATCTTGCTCTGTCTCTGATTGATATATATATATATTTATATATATATCTCAATAGCAATATCAGTCTCATATCTCTCAATATCCTTTAGTTTTGATTTGTATAAATTGTTCTTAGGGAAGTTTTAGGGAAGTTTTAGGGAAGTCATGGCCTAGTGGTTAGAGAGTTTGACTCCTAACCCTAGGGTTGTGGGTTCGAGTCTCGGGCTGGCAATACTTTGACTTAGGTGCCCTTGTGCAGTAGGGCACCGAACCCCAACTGCTCCCCGGGCACTGCAGCATAAATGGTTGCCCACTGCTCCGGGTGTGTGTTCACGGTGTGTGTGTGCACTTTGCATGGGTTAAATGCAGAGCACAGATTCTTAGTATGGGTCACCATACTTGGCTGAATGTCACGTCACTTTTATGATTTTTAATCAGTAGCCTTTAGTTTACATCATTCTGTAGTCTGGCAAAACATGTTTATCTACTTTCTTTTGCTAGTCAGTTGCAGGTCACATTAGGACATTGCCAATTTCAATAGCATTTTATTGGACATAAATTCCTATTATACCCCTGTGAATGCAGGATGAGTCATCTGTATTTTTGGTCTATTTTCCAGGAAGCGAAAGAGTATTTGAAATGCTTATGTATTCACTAAAAGCTCAAATGTTTAGGAATACACTCGCATATAGATGGCCTCAAAGCTAACAGACATGGACGAGACAGACATGGGCGTCTATTTCTGGGTATCATCATTTCTTTTAGCAACTAAAAGTCAGATATAGCAAGCCAACAATATCAGGGACACATCAGCCCAATAACAAACAGCCACACAAACAGAAAGAACTATTATCCAACTCATCACATTTCATATATTTCCCCTTACGTTGTACAATAGGTTCCTAAAATAAGATATGTAACTTTCACATCAAATATATTTGTGTAGAGGAAGGCATTTTTATTATGTTATTAATGTTTACATTTCATATTGTATGAATATGAAATGTCATATTTTTCTTGCTGTGCTTTTTTTTTTTCTTTTCATCTGGAGTGTGCTCTTGGGTTGATTAGATTTTTTTTTTCAAACAGACTCCAGGGATTTCAAATGCCACTACATAAGTCAGGTCTTACATATGCATGTCTTGTTTTATCAAAAATTCATCATAGTTGAAGTAGTTTAACTAGATTAAGAAACTCAATCTCAATCCCATTTTTTTCTGCATTTGCATGCATGTATTTTCATACTTTGCTCCATACAGCATCGCTTCTCAACTTATTTTGCTAAAGAATCCAGATTTAACACCCAAGCAGTCAATCTGAACACCATCTTGAATGGGAGTGAGTTGCAGTAAATCAGCATTTCTAAATGCTAAATAAAAATGTACATTGATTGGCTTTACAGTAACAAGATTGGTTTGAAATTGGGAATTAGAAATTGGGGTTTTTCAAGATGAAAATAAACTTCAGCCTCTAAGTCTTGGTCAAATAGCTTTCTCAAAAGTGTTTTAGAGGGCAAAATTTCTCCTCAATCCACCACAAACTCACACCCACTTTTCATGATCCAGTCAGTTCCAGATGGATTACATTACATATCGGAAATACATCACTTTACAGAAATAAAATGGATTGCGTTTCATGTTAACTCAGCTTAAGAAACTCAAAAATGTTTGAATTGGACAGTCCCAGCTGGTCTCCATCTACTAAAACCCAAACCAACATCACACGAGATGCCAGACCTGAGCTCTTCATCAGGATGACATACATTGCTGTTGTAACAAACGTAATTGTGACACCCATAGCCGATGCAGAACATGGCTGAACCGCGGTGGTGTACTTTGAGTTATGCTTTTAATAAGAGATCTGCTGTTGGATGCTGTGAAATATTTGCGGGGAATAATGAGTTTTTATGCTCATTTGTTTGACTTTTGAGAGAGTGTTTTAAAGCTGTACTACAGTGGTGCTTATAGATGCATTGCAACTGTGTATGGGTAAAGCAGAACGGCTTTAACGTGTGTCGCTGAAAACACTGTGTTTTCTATGCTGCACTGTTGTTCTGTCAAGGTTTCTGTCATACCATGCATTCTGTGAGTTTAGCGAGTGCCATTAAGGCATTCTGGCCTTAATTCAAGGCTGTCTGAAGAAGAAAGCTGTCGACTGCTTTTTTCAAAACTAGACACATGTCAGTCATGGGCCGATTGTTGTCAGAATAGGCCTGTTAGACAAGAGAAAGAAGAGAGCACTGGGGTACTATTGCATAAGTTTTCTTTCAGTCTTTCACTGTTGAATGCTTATATGACTAGAAGTGTTAGAGGTGCATTTTTTATTATGGATGCACCGATACCATTTTTTCAAAATGAGTCCGATACTGATACTTTCATTTTTGGTATTCATCGTTACCGATACCCATACCAATACCGATACCTGTATTTTCACAGCATTTGTCATTTTTTTTTTTACAAATGTTGGTTTCAGAGACTAAATGATAATAATAGTAAAAAGAAGAAGAAGAATCATGTTAGTTGGCTTAATTTAGCAAACAGATATTTCCTCCAGTTATTTCCACACTTAATTATACCTGTTAAAAATGTATTGTATAAGCTTTTGTTACTTTCACTGTTCATTTTAATGATGCATTAGAGCTGCTCCATTGCAGAAGCTCAATAATACTGTAATCACAAAACATTTTTCTAAAATAATGCAGGGAACCACTCGTTATATGAGTACAGCGTACTTTTTTAGTGATTTAATTTGTGTCACGCTCACTGTACACGGACCCTTGCGTACGAATACAAACCATAATTTTAAACAAGCTAAACACGTTTGCATTGGTGCAGACTGAGAGAGACACTTATAGCCTAGTGCATTTCACACAGTCTGCTAGTTTCACTTTTGCTTTAATATTGTATGCTTGACGTTTAAAATGAATGTTGTTTATAGTGAATGTCCATATAATCTTTGTTTGTGTCATATTTACGATTTAGTTTTAATTCAAATGCATGCGCTAATTGAGTGAACAGCCATCACTATCATGCAACAGAAGTGCACGCTCTCTGACTCTCTCTCTCACTCGCTCTCTTATGCATCTCTCGCGCTCCTCACCGTTATATAACTTTAGTTACTTGTGCACTGTTTTCCTTGCTTGCTTTTTCAAATATCAGACAAAATACAAACTTTCTGGTGATGTCTGTGAGATATTCACTCAACAAAATCATGCATTTGTCCCCTCAGAGCGCTCTGCTTAGCAGCTTGCGCACATCTGCTATACAGGGGTGAGTTTTAAATGTTTAACATTATATTAATTACTTGCATGTACTTCATAGGCATCCTTGATCTCTAATAACTCCATTCTACTTTCTGTTGTTCTGTTGTAAGTGTTTCTTTTACTGGACACAGCTCTGTTCACACGCTGTGTGGGTATCGGCTTTTGGTATCGGGGCATTTTTATGAGTACGAGTACAAGTACAGAAGTGAAGTATCGGGCCGATACTGATATCAGTACATCCCTATTTTGTATTATTTGTAACATGCACTAATAGAAATGAATAGTTCTCTTGAAAAGCATTACTTAAGCGCAATAAAAGTTGTTTTATTTTGGATGGAATGGGTCGGGTGGGCAGATGTTGTTGTGATTATTTGACCAGCTAGATACAACTTTCTATATGTATGCTGTCTATAATATATATCTTTTTTTCCTTTTTCAAATAAATTCTGTTCTTTTGAACTTTTTGATTCATCAAATAATCCTGAAATTCATCTTGGAAACTACAAAAACATTAAGCAGCAACAACAAAAAGATAAATGTATATTTTGCTAGTATATTGCTAAAATTGGTAGTAATTGTTGCTAAAATCTTATTAAATATGGACAGTTTCATCATATGATATTGAAGACTGGAGTAGAGGCAGCTATAAATTCAGTTTAGCATCACAGGAATACATTTTAACGCATTTTAAAATATATTCAAATTAGTGCCGGGCAACGATTAATCACATCAAAAAAGTAAAAAAATAAAATAAAAAAAAGTTTTTGTTTACATAATAGATGGGTGTGTACTGTGTGTATTTATTATGTATATATAAAAACACACACATACAGTATGTATTTTCAAATTATGTACATAAATTACATAAATATATTTAATATTACTGTTTTTGCTGTATTTGTGATAAATGAGCTTAGGTGAGCCCAAAACACTTTATACTGAATTTGGGATTTTCCTGAGATCCTGAATTTGTTTTTTTTTCTTAGTTGTCAGTTATAATCATCAAAATTAAAAGAAATAAACATTTGAAACACATCAGTCTGTGTGTAATGAATGAATATAATATACAAGTTTCACCTTTTGACTGGAATTTGTGAAATAAATTGACTTTTTGATGATATTCTAATTATATGACCAGCACCTGTATGTATATATGTATATATATGTGTGTGTATATATATATATATATATATATATATATATATATATATATATATATATATAAACAAAAAAGAAATAGACTATGAATGTAACATTCCATTTTTAATTTTAATTTTTAGCTATATACTATATTACTGAGTAAAATGTACATTAGTATTTTTTGCAAGTACAAATATGTGATGTATGTATATGCAAATATAAATAGATTTTGACCAAAGTAAGGTATCTTGAATGGCAACATCATTTTGCTTTCAACTTCTTGGAATGCTCCGATCGCTGTCTCCTGTAACTGCTAGATCTAGATATGTAGCTTGCGAGGTTTCGTAACACATTTTTGTGTTGATGTTCACAGAATTATTATGGAGCAGCTCGGACCATTCTCTCAGACAACCCACTGGGTTTGACGTGTGGGATGGTGTGTCCCACCTCAGACTTGTGTGTTGGGGGGTGTAACTTGTATGCGTCTGAGGAAGGACCCATCAACATCGGGGGACTGCAGCAGTTTGCAACTGAGGTAAAGCTTTTTTTCCCATTATTTTTAGCCTTATTGGACATGCACAATAGAGAGAATTGCTGCATAAGAACTGTTCCCTTGTGTTTTAGTGGAATGCATTTGTGTTTGGTTGGATCCATAGACTGTAAAATAAGATGGACGATGCATCTTCACGCTCTTCCATTGTAAAAAAAGTCACCAGTGTTTAAAATGGCTTTGATCTTGCACTGATTTGCGTCACGTCACCGAGGTCCTGCCCACATTCCTGCAGAGTATTAATATTAATATATAACTGCCAATCATAACGTCACTTACATTTTTATCTCATCAAATGACTAACTAAAACCAAACTTATTTGAACACTTGAACTTACATCAGCGTGATAAAAACGACATAAAATGACAAAAACATGCTTGTCTCGTGCCAATCAAGATGAGCTTAAGATGCAGGAACCAAAGGAAGCAACAGATATTTTATGTCTAAAACACAAGATTATGATCTACAGTGCATGTTCAGAGAAAGTGATTAAAAAGTTAAAAAGTTCTGGCAAACTGGTTTGCAATAAACAAATCTGTAAGGAAATTTACAGGAAATCTTGCAGGGCAGGGTTTATGTAAGCACTGTTATTGTAAACTTAAATACATAGAATCTGCTTGGTCACATATAATTTTTTTAAATGGTGGAAACTTCAAGTGTGTTATTCATTATTTATTTATACATTTATGTTTTGCTTTGCAGGCGATATGCAGCATTGTGGTAGCTGCTAATTAAATAGAAATAAAAGTGCGTGGGTTTGATTGCTCAACTTGACCCGAAATTGTGTGAACGGCTAAGTGGGAGTTTCCTGTAGTTGGTGAAGGTTAATGGTCAATGCAGTATTCCAGCCTTACTAAAATAAACAATATAGCAACAGTGAGGGCACAAAACACCTGTTCACATAGATGCTGTGAATAGCGCTCCAATCAAAAATGTACCTTTTGTTCATATAGCTTTATACAAGTTAGAATTCTGAGATAGAAAGTCACAATTACCTAATATATATATGTTTGTGTATATATTTTCTTTTATTTCTCACAAGGTGGAAACAAGCTACCATAATTATTGGTCTTTATTCTTTTTTTTTCATATCAGTCAGTGTTAGATATAGAACCCAGTTTATAGTTTATATTACATTTTTAAAGCTTTTTTGTTCTAAATTTATTGTGAGGTTACCTTTCCATAAACTACTGCACAGTAAAGTTAACCTAAAAAGTCTAATAGTTATATATTACTGTTAAATATAATCTTAATTAAAAATGAATATCATATTTGTTTTATTTTGTACATTATAATATTGTGATACCTAAATACGCTATCATTGAAAATGATTAATCTTAATTTCTAATATATATATATATATATATATATATATATATATATATATATATATATATATATATATATATATATATATATGTTTTAACTCATTTAGACAAATAAGTATAGAATTTGAACATAATCCATAAGATAACTATTGGCTTTTATTATATAATATTTTTTTATATAATTTATATATTTAACATATTATATATTAATATTAATTTAACAGGTTTTTTTTTTCATAGTAGTTGTAAACATTTTCCAAATAATGCAAACCCATTTAGTCTGAATAGTAGTTGTAGGTTCATTTTTCAGATACAATAGCAGCATAAATGTTCTTGCTCTTTCCTTTTGTGCCTTTTTAAAGCTTCAGGGTCTCTTCTGAACGTATATGAGCAAGCACACACTACAAATGCAATTTAAAACATTCCCGCTGACATGAATAAGTTCAGCTGGCTGCATTTCACTGTTGCCGGAGGGTTTGTTTTTCTTTACCTTAAGCAATGTGTTTACGATTCAAGCCGGTTTTCAGGCGAGCGCATTTCTTAACTGACTGCTAGAAGGGGGGAAACGGCGAGCACAACAGTTCATTTCCACCCACCTTTGCAACCCGACCCCACCTGTTCCACACAATCACCACAGGCTAAAAAAAGGAAGCTCTCCGGCATGTTAAGGTTCATTACTTCGTGAAGGATAAGAAGAGCAATTACAAAAGCAGCCTCTCTCTCTTGTGCCGCCCACCTCTGCTGTGACTTATTAGACATCTCTGTCTAGGTGGCAGCTCCTCTCTCCTTAAATGTGAGAGGTCAGTCTTGTTATCGAGCCGATAATTAGATAACCTGAGAAAAAGGGGCTATCACGGCCCACCGTCATTCAGTGGCTGCTCCTGTATTTGGCCTACAATCAAAGATAACTTGGTGTCTCTTTTCAGTTAAAGGGGAAATGCAGCGGTGTAGTCCAGAGGTGGCAGAGCACATTAGCATCTTTAGAGGAGTTTGACTAACTCCCACCCACAATGCTGTCTGTTTGAGTAACTATTTGCCAGTAGGTTTGGGGGAAGTCGTGGCCTAATGGTTAGAGATTCGGACACGTAATCCAAAGGTTGTGAGTTCAAGTCTCGGGCCGGGAGGGATTTTAAGTTTCATTGTTTGTTTCATTGAAACCGCAATAATAGAAGAGTCTATAAACTGCTCTCAGGGATTATTAAAAGTGCATTGTCATATAGCAATTTGGTCTTCACAGTCCATGAAACTCATGAATAACTATATTAATATCACCTATATTGTTTGCTTGTTCAGGCATAATATTGTATTAACAATGCAGGCTTTTACATATGGATCTGACTAATCTTATTAGGAAGACAAAGCATCAGCCCTCCTATTTTCCTACTTGTAATGGATATACCGCCACAGGCTCCTCATTAATGCCTGTTTGGATAACTTGCCGTGTTTTTTATGTATCTGCTAACTATCTTTATGTTGATGTCTTCATCTGCGTTAGAAACTCTGGCGCAATGAATGAGTTTCTGTAATTCTTTTTTCTTTGGTCCTGTTCTTAGGAGCTGAATGAGTTCTTCGTGTCGCTTTTGTCTTAGCGCCTCTGAGTGGGTTTTCTACTTTGGCTTTTATTAGTGCAGTGATGTAGCAAATTGCTGCATGGTTTATATGTTCATGTGTGTAATGCTTTTTTTCTCCTTAGGCAAATTAGGGGGATATCAGACTCCACATCCAGGCAGATTATCAAAGCTTGTGTTTCTCAATAGAGATCATATCACTTTTGACCTCTAAATGTGAGAGTGGTGTTTGTCCCAGCAGAACTGGTCACCAGCATGCTGCTTGGGGTCCTGATGATCTGATATTCCTACCAGACTTTAGAACTAGATTAACCAGCAAAACATGTTCAAAACATGTTCATGTTCAGTTTTCACCAGAAAGACTATCTTTGACCTGCTTCCACAGAATGATGGCTACAATGACAGAATGGTGAATGAATGGATGGATGTTAGATAGAGTGACAGGTAGGTACTGTAGATAGATAGGTGGATGGATGGATAGATTGTAGACAGAGTGATTTGTAGGAGGATAAATAGATGGATTCATAGGTGGACAGATAGATTGATTGATAGGTACCTGATAGGTTGATGGATGGATAAGTAAATGGATGGATGAATAGATAGGTAGATAAATGGATGGATGTATGGAAAAGTAGGCAGATGGATTGATAGATCTGGTTTCACAAGAAAGTCAATGCTGATAGTCCAGCTTTTTTTGGTTAGACTTTATGGTTTCCACCAAATACATTGACACCAAACCTGAATCAGCCAGAAATACATGCGAGCTAGTTTCAACTGTTTATTAAGTTTGTCATATTGAATTTATTCCAAGCTTTCTGCATGTTTTCTGAACTATAAAATTGGCTTTAATTTCCTACTGAGGGTTCAATTGCAAACATGCATTTCCTTTCTTCTGGTGTGTTTGCAGGTGTTCAAACAAATGGGTGTTCCTCAGATACGGAATCCCGATCTCCCGCCTCCAGATCAGATTCCTGAGAGCTATCACTCTAAAATAGCTCTGATCGGCTGCGGCCCCGCCAGCGTCAGCTGTGCCTCTTTCCTGGCCCGCTTGGGGTATGACGACATCACCATTTTCGAGAAGCAGAGGTTCATTGGAGGACTGAGGTGTGTAATTACTCTAACCCCTGGTTCGTACTCAGAATTCTCATCCTGTATCTAAGATGGTCCACTAAAGGGCATTGTTGATCCGGCCAGCCACAATCAATATGGGGCACATTGTAGAAGGTCAGAATAATTAATGAATGGTCTCTGTAATTGGGAATATTCATCTCTCAAATGCCGAGCTGGCATGAGGTTATCAGTTACACGCTGTTGTATCTCCACTGCTATTTAGTTTAACCAGCATGTCAACTGCATACAGGAGGCCTTGAATATCCAGTGCACCTCATATCCCAGCAGTCCCCATTACTCTGGGGTTGTGTTCTCATTTAGACTGGCGCGATTGAAGACTAAATAAACTATTATGTAAGAAAGAATTCCAGGGATGGAACAATCCTTAGCACAGGGTGAAATATTTTCCTCCCCTGAACTTCTCCTTTCTAAGGGACTTCTCATTTCATTTTTCCTCTCTTGATTTTCAGCTCTTCCGAGATCCCGCAATTCCGCTTGCCGTACGATGTGGTTCAGTTCGAGGTGGATTTGATGAAAGACCTGGGAGTGAAGGTAATGAAAGCCATCACACCTCCCTATCCTACCCCTCTGTGCACTCCCACCTGCCTCTTTTGAAGCCAGGAGGGGCGAGAGGTCTCAGGAAGGATCAGTGGTCCAAATGTCAGCCGCATTAATAAAGAACAATTAAAAGTTGCATTGGGGGTGGCAGACAGCAGCAGCCGAGCACCTCAGGGCTGCACACGCTTGTCTGTGTGTTTTCCTGAATGTTTCAGCTACGGGAAAGGGCAATCAATAGTCGTCATCCGGCACACCTGCTCAGGATTCATTTTACACAGGAAATGTTTTTTTCCGCAGTTCGTGAAGAGCTGAGGATGATTGGGAGGGGTGGGGGGCTGGGGGAGATGACGGATTTGCATGTTCCTTCAGTACCTATAAACAGTCTCAGGGAGAGTGGGACTGGATGTGAGGCTCTGGAGGAGACACTTTTCCAACGTCTTTTCAGCTGGTACAAGAAGTATTCCAATACGCCTTCCTGTGAAGCAGACACGGTTTTACAGTCCTTCAACTGAGCTATTGTTTTTAATATTTCATCCTTCTTTGCTTCCTTCCTAATTTTTTCCTTTCCTTCCTTCCTTCCTTTCGTCTTCAACTGGTTTGAATTTTTTTCTCATGTGCCCAAAAGAAAGCTTGAACATCCACATTTGCTTCTTTCCTTCCTTACTGCCGTCCATCCATCAGTCTGTCCTTCCTTCCTTCCTTCTCTCCATTAATTTTTTCCGTCCTTTACTTTCATTTTCTTTTCTTATTCTTTACTTTCCCTGCTTTCTTGTAGAGAGACTTTTCCTCTTTTTCCACCGACATAAGGAAGATTCAAAGACGCACTCCTGAGACCTCAGCGTCTTTCTTTCTTTCTTGTTTGTTTTCTTGCTTCTTTCTTCCTTTTTTTTTTCCACTGCCACAAGATGATTTCAGAGATGTCCTCCTGTAATCTCCTTCAGATGAGTTTCTGGTCTTTAATGGAGCGTTTCTGTGGTCTTGCTTCTATTGATATGGCTTGTTTGTACTCTATTTCAGATCGTCTGTGACCGAGGACTCGGCCAAGATGGAATGACGCTTCTCTCGCTGAAAGTGGAGGGATACAAAGCTGTGTTCATTGGAATCGGTCAGTTTATATGCATCTTCACACATTGTCTTGTTGTCTATTATGTGGACAGACAATCATGTACACTGACATGATGGAGAAGGGCTATTTTTCTCTGAATCACTGGCAGCTTCCTGGATCCCTGTCTGTGTTAATGGCTATGGATGATCCACTTGACAATTTCTCCCCCTCTACCAGTAACCCCATTCACATCTCATTTTCCGCCCGACTCCTAGAGCTGTCGCTGTTTTTTTGCCGTGCATGGTCGGCCTGCTCACTGCTTCTCAATGGAGGACACCCTGTTTCTCATCAGATCCCTCTGCCCTGTTCTCTTCCAGCTGAGCCATTCACTGCCATTACATGTTGACCCTCAATGCTCCTCAGCATCTTCTAGTATCAGGACTGAGTCCTGCTTGAACAATAGAAACTTCTCTTCTCTTCTCTTCTCTTCTCTTCTCTTCTCTTCTCTTCTCTTCTCTTCTCTTCTCTTCTCTTCTCTTCTCTTCTCTTCTCTTTTTTTAAATATATTTTATTTGTTCTTAACATGTTATTCATTCATTCATTCATTCACTCCTACTATGCTTTCTGTCTTTTCTTTCCTTTTAATGGTTTAACCCTACCTTCCTGTTTGTTAATTTCCTTTCCTTTCCTTTCCTTTCCTTTCCTTTCCTTTCCTTTCCTTTCCTTTCCTTTCCTTTCCTTTCCTTTCCTTTCCTTTCCTTTCCTTCCCATCCTTTACCATATTTCCTTCATTTATCCTTTTCTTCTTCCCTTTGCTTTATTTCCTCCTCCTCCTCCTCTCGGTTTTATCCTTATTTTCCTTCCTTCCGTCCTTCTTTCCTACATTTTTCTTTCATTTGTTTTGTCCATCCTAATGTTTCTTTCTTCCTTACATTCCTCACATATTCTTTTTCCTTATTTCATCTATTTTGCCTCCCTTTTGTTTGTCTTCCTTTCTTTCTTTCTGTTTCTAACTCTCATTGTGCTTACTGACTTTTATCAGTATCAGAAGATGATATAACCTTTTTGCTATTAGAATCACATAATAATTATCATATTGGCACTAGCTTTGAGGAGCTTTGCTTTTTCTTTTCAGACGGTGTGGCTGTGTGCAATCTAATCCTTATAATTGTTCTTTCCTTTTTTTCTTCCCCAAAAGCCAAGGAACAAATAAATGTATTCTTGAGGATGATATCTCCTGGCTATATAAGTTTTAGAATCCCATTTTGCCTTTTAAAATTAATCAGAGGCTCTACTTTACATTATAAAGCATTTGTAGTTATGGCTCCCAACCTAAGAAACTTATATCTGCTGAACTAATATAATCTTATTACTGGAATAGCATACATTTATATTTAAAGAAATTAAACTATGATTACGTGGCCTCTGCATTGATATTAGGAATACAGACATTGCCTAAAGCTGTCCATGTGACTGTTTAATTGTACCGACACAATGAGAAAAAATATTAGTATAATTCATTGTTTCAAAATGCTAGTCTCTTAATACTGGCTTCCTAATTATTAGTCTTTTACGTAGAGCATTTTTGGATTTCTCTACGAAGGGATGTAAAGAAATTTCGACTGTGGGAGAAAATGAAAGTGCTGAGTGTTTGCAATTAATTTCTGTAATTTCCTTTACAGTCTTTTTAAATGTCATCCACTCACATGATTGACATGCTAATTTCTCCCTGGCAGTATGCAAAAATATGCAAAGTGGAAGCCAGGTTGAGGAAGTCAGATAAGAGCATTGTTTTTTAGGCTATAGGCTCAGGAGTCAGTGGCTTGGGTTCAGTGGCTTTAAAGAGTCAATTAACACATTAACCGCCATAGAGTGATGGGGTCTGTGATCTCTTTCTTATTGTCTAGATGTCTTTTTGATTTCATTGTCACGTTTATGACAACAAGAATGAAACACTTTACAAGTCCATTAATGATATAATGTACCCACAATGCCCTAAAAGCAGTGGAATATTAGTACCAACCCCAAAATATCACTCGAAGTTGGTGTGTATGTTATCAAAAGGTGTAGCGATCAATAAATGCAAGGACATGATTAAAAGATATACGCTCAGCTCTGAGATGAGATGATGTTTCTGGAGAATACTTGAAGTTTTTAAAAGCTCCACAATCAATAGTTGCTACGAGTTGACGGCAGTGATCACTGGATGCTAGTCAATGTGATGTTATGATATTCTGCTGTAAAACTGACCCAGCATTTGTTTATGCTTCTAAAATACCACCCAAGATGTCAAGAATCTGTCTCTTTTTAAATCCATTACACATTCGGTAACTGAATATGTGCTGCTACAAAAATCGAATGTTCCGTTGTTAGTGGCAGCAATGTTAATTTATAATCCATGAGGTTATGTAACCTCTTTATGTACTAAACTTTAGTATGGCGAGCTAAAAGGTACGTTATTTTTTGTGCTACGGATATATAAATACCTTAAAATGTGTACTATTACATTTGTAAGTGATTGAATTTACAATTTATGGCTAGTGGATTATTGAACAGATGAATTAATCCCACCGATTTAGGTTGGAGAAGGTACCTGAGCCATATCTATAGACCACAATACCCTAACGTTTCCATTACAGATTTGCGCAAAACTTTAGCGATACTTTTTTAATCGACATTTATAAAATATTGTGAAATGACAGCGTATCCATTAACCAATGTTATGCGACTAAAAAACCTGAAAGATTTTCCTCTCGCGATAAGTCATGGCAACACATTTTGATGGACTTTGGCTACACTAGCCATTATATTTAGTTGAATGAGGCGTATATGTGTATCTTGACGGAAGCAGTGTGGAGAGCAGCTTCTGGGACGTGCTGTGGCGCGACTGGTAACACAAGCAGACACACTCTCTCGGTTTAAATCTAGATGAAAAACACATCTCTTTCGCCAAGCATTCGAATAATGTATCTCTTAAATTGTGACTGCAGACTATATACATTTTTCTGAGAAATCCTGTCATACGCGCACAAACTGACAGTCACCACTTATAAGCTACTATTAAATATTGTAGAAATGTAATTTTCTGTAAAGTTGCTTTGTAATGATTTGTATCGTAAAAATTGATACACAAATAAACTTGAGTAGCCAAGATCATCTCTGGTGACCGTTTAGGAGACGTAACGCGTCACAGACGAGTGCAGTGTAAATAGTCTGAGCATTAATGGCAGGGAAAGCCACTTATACTTGAGAGCAGCCACATATGTGGTGTTTCTTGGAGGTTATAGTACATTGTAGAATGATCACATGGCTTTTTACGTAGGCCATGTGACCTGTTAACGCGAGAAAATGCAAGTTTCCATTGAGGTTTTGTGAAATATTCCAGGGGCGGCAGAGAAAGGGCCCTCCTCCCAATGTCGCCCCCTCCTCTCAAAAGATGCCCATAGATAAGCCCTGATTAATGAGAGGGGTTATGCTCTCCGGGCGATGTATTACTTTTTGATTTTGCATGGTGAAAGGGTCTCGCCTGCTAGCGATTTGTACGGAAGCTCAGCCCAGGGATCATTGCTGAAAAAATGTGGTGCAGCAGGAGACAAATGGAAACACATTACTTACAAAGAGTGCTGTCTCGAACCCTGGAGCTTTTGTTAGAACCCACTTTGTCACGCCATACCGCAAAGTTTCCCGTTCTTTCTGAACTTCGTTTTGAATTTAGGTGATGATCAAGTGATTGAGGTTTTAAGTTGATATGCATCCTGAACAGTCTTGCATAAATGTAACATTACATCCATTATTTGTAACAAATGAACACTGAACGAATTAAGTTCATGGAGAAATATACAAATGTTGATTCATAGCAACTACACCCCTGGTTACTTTTATGTATTCATAATTTTGGGCTCACTAAACTCCTTTTTTAATTAGGCTACACATGAGCACACAAACACATAGATTAAGGACAGCATTTCCAAGCCCTTCAAACACATAAAAGCAGCTTTTTATAATTATTGACTGACATTCATACTAACAAGACTCAAGTACCTGCTCAGAGATAAGAGGCACATATCTGCAAGTTTGGAAGTCTGTGTACCATTTTGAAAGTCCGTGTTTTTTATGTTGTTCATTAGACATGACATCTTGACAGCTTTAGTTGGTGGAAATGCCAGAATATCATCAGAATATCATTAAATTAATTTAGAGACGTTCAACATTATGTGTTCGACATCCCCTAATGAGAATCACTGGTGATTTGCATAAATTCTAATGTGTGACACTACACCTTAAGCATGGGGATAGATATTTAATGTAAAGTGTGTGTGTATATGTATATAGTATATATGTATGTACAAATAAATACTTATATATAATATGGAAATTTAAATATACAGTAAACTTCATTAATATACAGATGTTATTCTAAAACTCAGGCATTTTATTAAAGACTCTTAAATCTGATTGAATGGGCAGCATTTGAATATTAACGTAGGTAATTAAAATGTACAAGTACATTTACATGCTGTATATGTATATACAAATGTCAGGCAAAAGTTTGGCATAGTTATGATTTTTAATGTTTTTGAAAGAAGCCTCTTATACTCACCAAGGCTGCATTTATTTGATCAAAAAATAATGTAATATCGTAAAAACAATTTTAAAATGTAAGATAACTGTAATATAAGTCAGTTTTATATATTTTAAAATGCAATATATTCCTGCAATGGCAAAGCTGAATATTCAGCATCCATTACTCCAGTCTTCATTTTCAACCTTCAGTAATCATTGTAATATTTTGATTTGGTGCTCAAGAAGTGTATATATATATTGTGTTCAGACAACTGTGTCAGAGCATCTCAGAAACAGCAAGGCTTGTGGGATGCTCCTGGTCAGCATTTGTGAGAACCTACCAAGAGGGGTCAGAGGAGGGACAAACCACAAATTGGTGACAGTGTGTATGGCGTCCAAGTTAAGTCAGAAATACAGCCTCTTTGCTTTTTCAGTGATATGCAACCACTAGTGGGTACTTGTAAAAACCTGAATGCAGCAGGTTACCGTCACATAAAGCTTTTCATATAAACCTGTTGTAAAACTAAATCCATCTGAAATATAGAAGACAGCCAGAAGACTGCTCTGTCAAACAGAATCAGCTGTGCGTACGCGGCTTGAAGGAAGACAGGCTGGTTATTGGTGAGCTAGCAGTAATTCTCCGGCCCCACGCTGGCTTGTTTGGTGAAGGTTAACTTTAAAAACGTGGTAATTGCAGTGTTATTGACGACTTCTGGAGATGTGTCTGATGAGAGGTGGGCATCTAATTATGGTATGATTTAATGACCAGTTTCATTAATAGTGAGTTAAACTTTTTAAATCATGCTGTGTGTGTTCACCTCTCTGCCCTTGGCTTTTTAAGTGGATGAATCTGAGAACGGTGGGTGGAGAGGTCCTGTCGGATACCTGCAGGATACACCACAGGAGGCTGTTAAAATCTTAGCAACTCTATTTTCTGCTTTTTGTATTTTCACATGAGGGTGTAAAAAGGATCCATGCGTTTACTAAAGGCTTGTTTGAATTAAGCAAACGGAGGTGTTGATGCATGTTGTAATGCATTTCCTTGCAATCACTTTGTATGCAGCTGATTGGTTCTGACAGCAACAGCCCATTCTTCCATCTCTCAATCACTTAGTGCCTCATTACCACTGTCTTCTGCTTTCCATCTCAGTCACAGTGGATCATGCAAACTTCTCACGTTACAGTCCTCGCAAATGCTCTGATCTCTGCCAAAGAGTTTTGTCTTATTAAGACATCGTGCCTTGAACAAGGTGCAGCATTCACTGGATATAGAGCGCAACGAAATGACAAAATCACGCGTGCATGTCCCGATTTAGATCTTATGTACATTTGAGAGATTGAGAGATTTCAGAACTCACTTTGTCCGGGCTTCTTTAGGATGGATCATAATTGTGGGTTTTGAGGCATCCGAGGCCTGACGCTGATGTCTAAACATCGCTCCCACTGAAACCACCAAGATTGCATTTTGTGTGATTATGTGTAATGATGTTAATGACACTAAGCAGTGGCAAACATTCGAACATGCAATAGACATAAGAGGAAGAAAGAAGTCAACATAGGGAGGAAATGGAAATTGGAATGCGTATCTGCGGATGTAAGATCACCATCAAGATTACATTTGTTTTTGTGAAAAGTGGTGACATCCCATAGGCGTAATGGTTTTTATACTGTACAAACTGTATATTCTATTGCCCTACACCAACCCTACACCTAACCCTAACCCTCACAGAAAACTTTGTGCATTTTACTTTCTCAAAAAAACTCATTCTGTATGATTTATAAGCGTTTTGAAAAATGGGGACATGGGTTATGTCCTCATAAGTCACCCTCTCCTTGTAATACCTGTGTAATACCCATGTCATTATACAGAGTTGTGTCCTGATATGTCACAAAAACAAGAACACACACACACACACACACTGTGTATATAGAAATAAATAAATATAACAAAATATTAATTATTAATATATTTTTTTAATAATATAAAAAATACATTGTGATTTATTATATATATACATTTACCTAATTATAATTAAATTATTTTGCTATGATTCATTTATTCAAAATCAATATGAAAAACATTTGCTTTGATGAACTGTGCATAACAACACCAGGAGCATGTCTTATAGTAAACAAGGTCAATTAAGGAAATTGAGTTAACTTGTATTGTGGATTTTTTTGTCTTTTCTTTTCCTTTTGTTCATCTTTGTCTGATTTGTTGCAGGTTTACCTCAAGCTAACAGGCACACGCTCTTTGATGGCCTCTCTTCAGAACAGGGTTTTTACACATCGAAGGACTTTCTTCCTCTCGTCGCGAAAGCCAGTAAACCAGGTGAACAACCTGAAAATGTGACTTTCACAAATTCGCACCTGATGATTTAACATTTCTGAAGCACCACATGCTGTATAAGGACTGAGTCCAGTTTCTTTTAACTATATTTACCTTGCTAACAAAAGAGTAACAAAACTAATAGTACTTTTTGCTGTTGTTATCATGTTTTTTTTAAATGTCTTGAAGTACCATGAATATAGTAATTATTCAGTACTATTATGGATTGTTAACTGTCATAATTACCAGCGGTAATCATTGTTCTGGATATTGGCTTGATATTTTTCCTGTGATGAGATTTTCTGAAGGTAAACTTGTTTGTTCTTGTGTTGGCTTTAACGATGAAACACTTATTCATTGGCATACTTTGAAGAAGGGGAGGAGCCTGAAAATGGTGCATGGTGTAGTTTGCCATGCCAGATATAATTGCTGTTTCTGAAGATCTATCTGAATAATCGAAAAGAACAGAAAGGAAGATGAGAAGTTTTTGTTCCCGCTCCCCAGATCAATGGGGGTGTAGACTCGCAATACTGGCATCAGAATCAAATGAAAATGGAAATTTTGGGGAAAGAACTTGATTGAATGAATAAAACCTCAGTAATGAATAAATCTTAATCCAATGTGCCGTTCTGCCTTTTACTGCAACTCGCTGCATTAAGGCAGTTGGCCAAGGATTTAATGAAATAGAAACATCTGAATATTTACAAGCATTTGAGACAAAATGCTGCAGAGCTTTAAAAAAAAAAATGATGTTTTTACACATTTGATATTGCCATTATACTGCAGACAGAAAGATAATATAATAATATAAATAATGTTTTATATATTATGTATATTTGATAAGTTATTAAAATACTAGTGTAAAACATTTTTGTTATTGTTCATCATATACTGTATATGTACAAAGGAGCATTTTATATACAGTTAGAATAGTTATATATAGCAATTATTATATATATATATATATATATATATATATATATAGTTATATATAGCAATTATATATAACTATATATATATATATATATATATATATATATATATATATTTTTTTTTTTTTTTTTTTTTTTTTATAAGACATTAAATAGTGTCAGCTGATCAGATGCTGATAGTTTTTATCATTTGCTGAATTCATTGCATTCAATATAGGCGCAGACACCCTTATCGCATCAACAAATAAAAGCAGTACCACGACAGGTGTGAAGTATAAAACTACTGATACAAGGACATTTCCGGAAAAATATATGAAATCATAAAAACAGAAAACAAAGACAGGAAGACGAGGTGAACCAGGCTCTGATGGAAGCAGAATAATTTGATAGTGACGTGCTGTGAGACTCCGAGATGCAATTTTAGAGCGCTTTATGAACAAGCATCTGCTGAGCCGTCAAGTGAGAATTGTTCTATAGGCAGAATTCGTTGTTTTTTCCCCTTTTTCTCAGTCTTTCTTGTCCTCGTCCCCCTGTCTCTTGGATTTCAGGGATGTGTGGTTGTCACTCGGTGCTGCCGGAGCTCCGTGGCACTGTGATCGTTCTGGGAGCTGGAGACACGGCCTTCGACTGCGCTACTTCTGCCCTGCGCTGCGGCGCCCGTCGTGTGTTTGTGGTCTTCAGGAAGGGATTCACCAACATACGAGCAGTTCCTGAGGAGGTGAGGAGCCAGAGATAGAATGAAAGTGAGATCATATCAGAAAGAAGACTAAATATATGCTTAAAAGTAAGGGTTTTAGCATAATTTGGTGGTACATTGGGTTTGATATTTTGTTATCGGTGGCAGAGATCAATTAGTATGATCAAATACTAGGTTCTCTCTTTCTTAAAAAAACAAACTTTATTATTTGCCTATATATTTCCATAATAAACAAGTCTGTTTTAACTTTCCAGAAGGCTTTCTTTGTGTCCACAGTTTAAAAAATAAAAAATATAATCTGCTTTTCTTTTAACTTTTCTTCAGACTGACTTTGTGTCCAAAGTTAGAAAATCATTGCAAAATGATTTGCTTTGCTGCATTTTTGATCCTCTTTTGATCCTCTTTGATCCTCTGGGGTCCCTCAGAGGACCCCAGATGATGCTAACCCTAAATCAAGGAACAGAACTAACAAATATTGCTACAAGTGTGACTGCATCATATAATAATTATTAATAATATTAATAATGTTCATTGTCTGGCTGACTACGTCTTATATTAATTTTTCTAAAAATCCTGTCGTAAGTGCACAAACTGACAGTCACCACTTATAAGCTACTACCAAATATTGTAGAAACATAATTTTCTGTAAAGTTGCTTTGTAACGATTTGTATTGTAAAAACCGCTATACAAATAAACTTGAATTGGATTGATTTCAATTTTTACTTGTAACTTTTCCTGACTTTTTGTGACCACAGTTTGAAAATCCCTGATCTATGGAATTAAATTTATATATTAAATGAAACCACTGTTTAATTATTAGAAATGTATCATTTATAAATAATATATATTAGAAATTTGAAGAAGCTAGTTTTAAAATAACTATTATTATTTACATGCATGCATGGTCAGGAATCAGGATTTCTCCTACCCAAGACATTACAAAAATTGAACAAGCGGGATGATGCATCACTTTTCAAAAAGAATATAGTTTAGAATATATTTTTTCATTTAACATACATAGAAATGTTTAATTTTTTAGAAAGTGTTTTGTAGAGTTCCAAGTGGAACCTTTAAATTTAAAGTTTGTTTTCAATGCATTTTTTCTTCAAGGACTAGAGAAAAAACGATTACAAGTAGGGGAAGACCAAGAAGGCAGAAAGTGAAGGAGAGTCAGGAAGTGAGAGGAACAGAGTCAACATCAGGCAGCAGAGTGAAGCTTATTAATATTTGGTGTGAGAGAAGTGTGAAGCAGAGATTTATGAAGAGCTCTGTGAGAGTGTCCTCTCTCTCTAGACCACCGACACCGCTCCTAAGCCTTTCCACTCTCATTTATTGCAGACTTGCCTTTGCTTTCAGGGGGAGATTACTGTCAATTGTCCTACTCACACACAGGGCTCTCTGGTGAGCTATATAGCCGCCTCCACTCTGGTAATGATGCTGGCCGGCTAAACGTGTCATGATCAGCTCCATTTAGACGAAGCTGTCAAATATGTGTCACAGATGTACTGGGGGAACTTCTTTTTTGCACCATTATGTTTTTGAGACCATAAAGTCCAATAAAAAAAAGTACAAGTAAAAGTACTAAATGCAGTGCCAATGTGAAACTGTGTAATGTCTGATAATCTAATAATTGAAAAAAAAAAGTTTTTGAAGCAGGTAGCCCCGCCCCCAGACTCACACCATTGGTTGAGCCAGAGCAAAGTGGCACAAAGCCAGTAGTTCTCTCTCTGCACTAAAGTGAAATTAGAAACTATTTGAACGCTGAAAAAATGACGCACTTCACCTTTAAGTCTGATTCACACATTGTTCTTCACATCACCCACCACATTAGGATAAAGTACGGTAAAGTGCAGTAATTATTCACATCTGTTTACACTCTCCAGTGAAGACGCTCGCCTAATGCGGCCGCCATCGTCTTCAACTCATTAAAGCTGTTTATAAGCTATATTAAGTTTAAGACTCCTGTAGGCATACATAATCAGAACAGAGCGCTCGGTTGTGCATTGACGTGAACTGAGACAATTTATGGAAACGTAGTAATAGGAAAATAGAATTTGTCACCGCACGACTACATCCCTCCCACCGGCCCGTTCCACGAAGCCAGTGGGCTTCTTTTAGAAGATTCAACCGCACTTTTCATCTGTTTTTATTTATTTATTAATTTATTTATTTTAGTCTTAGAGAAAATCTTCTGTAAACTTTCTGACGTGCTTCCACCAAGCCGAGTCGTACTTTTAACGAGGTACAGCGCTCTCGTAATCATGCGCTTCATTATCTCTTGGCCGGATAAAAGACGTGACCTTTGCTGGTTGTTGTTATGTGCACTAACTTTGCACTCGTTCAGTTTTAAGACCAGAAACACACTTAAAGGAATAGCTCGCCCAAAAATGAAAATGCTGTCTTCATTTACACTCCATTGTGTTGTTTCAAACTTGTATGTCTTACTTTTTCAGTGTAACACAAGTCCTTAAAGTGCAAGTCAATGGGGTCCAATTTTTTTGACCACGTCGTTGACATTCAGAATATCCTATTTTGTGTTCTGCAGGTGCAAAGAGGTCTTGCTGGATGGGAAAGACATCGTGTTGACTAATGATGACAGAATGTTATTCTTTTCCCTCTTTTTTTCGTGTGTTCAAGTGCACTTAAGAAAAAAAAGAATACTTTAAATTCTCAAGGATGCATTTAAAGGGACAGTGAAGACATCTAAGGTTAAAAACAATATGTATGTATGAATGTATGTATATATATATATTTAAGGATATATAAGATGCAAATGTTTGGCCAATGCACATTAAGTGTGCATATCTGAATACTAAAGGAGCGTTAGCTAGCAGTTAATATGATCATTTAAAGATTTTTTGTCAAGCTAGAAGCATTTGTACGTGAGTTCTAATTGTTTTAGGGCTTTAATTGGAGTTTCTGATGTGTTTAGATGGAGCTGGCCAAGGAGGAGAAATGTGAGTTCCTGCCCTTCCTCTCTCCACGTGAGGTGTTGCTAAAGGCAGGCCGGGTCCATGGAATGGAGTTCTGCCGAACTGAGCAAACAGAGTCGGGTCAGTGGGTGGAGGATGAGGAGCAGATCATACGACTGAAGGCAGACTATATCATCAGTGCTTTCGGCTCTCTGATGAATGACCACGCAGGTATTGTATGTTCCTTATTACAAATGAACACCACTCCTCCCAAATGTGTTCTTCAGAATAATTACAGTTCAACATATGCAGCGCGTTTGCAATCAATTTCTATGTGTTTCTAAGTATTGGAACAGACCCGACGTCTCACAGAATTACATTTTGTGATTCTGAACAGTGTTTGTGGGTTGGACTCAGGCTCATTGTGCTGTACGTAAACCCATCTGCCATCGTCAAATGGTTGAGGCCCATGTTGTTGGTGTTGTTTCAGAGATTTATTCATTTGAATTAGGTCGAATTCAGCACCAGTGCCATCTGATTAAGTAGTGAAGTGTACAAGTGTATCCCAGGCCCCCGCTTATAAACTTTCTCCTTATCACAAGCAGTCCGGAAATCAGCAGTGGGTTTTAAAGCTTGACCATATCGTACACACAAAGCCATATTCCTTTCTATTCTATTCTATTCTATTCTATTCTATTCTATTCTATTCTATTCTATTCTATTCTAATTAAAATATCATTTTAAAATAAAACTCATTACAACAAAACTCATATCAGAAATAATTACAGTTTGTACATGGTACATGTTGATATTATTATCATTAACTTTCTGAAATCATTATATATCGTTATATAATGGCAGCTATAATTTCATTTACATTGAAATGCGAGTTGTCTTTTGCTTTCATATTATATTATTACTTAATATAAAACTATTTTACATATAACTATATTAATATAATATGATGATATTATATTATATCATAGAATATTAACAGAAAACTACTGGTATTTTACTTTACAATTAGTACATTTTTGAAATATGGAATAGTTTTTTAACTCATCAAAACATCATAATGGTAGATCTGATTCCATTTACATTGAAATATTAATATGAATATTATTCCCCCACCACACACTTAAAAAAAGATGTAATGGGAACTTTATTAGTAGTATTTCTATATCACAATATTTACTTTATTTCTCATACATGTGACTATATCTTGCAATTGCTAATTTATATATCATCAACTTTATTTCTAGTAATTGTGATTTTATGTCTCACAATTGTCTTCATTTGTTTACATATCACAATGTAACTATATTTATTTGAAACTTTATTTCACCCTTTGGAAATGACTTTTTCTCTATGCATATTTGTATTTATGGTCACACTTTATTTTAGGGTCCAGTTCACACTATTAACTAACCATTAACTATAACTTTTGCCTCAATTAACTTCTTATTTGATGCTTACTTATAGTTTATTAGGTAGTTGTTAAGTTTAGGGTATTGGGTAGAATTATGAATGTCATGCATTATATGTACTTCATAAGCACTAATAAACAGCCAATATGTTAATAATAGACATGCTAATAAGCAGCTAGTTATCAGTGTGAATTGGACCCTATACTAAAGTGTTACCGTATTTATTTATTTATCAGCATCAACATTTTGAGTCAAGTAAGAGATTTAAAACTGGTGTGCTGTTGGAATGGTATTTATATTGTATGTATTTGTCTTTAATGGTAGTGTGGTGACAAATGGCGTTGGACTGGTTTTATGCTGTTACTAAATGGAAATCATCTTAAAACAGAGTGTGGATGGATTAGTATTGAGCTCCTGCAGTCAGCCGATCTCTCTGGGAGCAAATGCAAGTCATTACCGCACAGTTACAACTCAAAATTATTCCTGGACGGTCTTAGTGACATGATTACAGGATGAAGAGAGATACCGCGTGTCCATTAGAGAGAGACTCAGCAGCATCAGAATCACCTTTTTTTTTTTTCACCCGGATAATTATCTGCTCGCCAAGTCCCTGATCTTTGACCAGTGACAGTGTGTGAAATGCACTGCATTTATTACCGATGCTAATTACTATACTTGTTTTTTGATTCTTTTCTAGCAAATTTTAGCATGATTCCTCTGGTAAACTGAAGCCGTTCAAAATTGCTGCTAAATACTGACTTGGGATTTCCATCCGATTATTCTCTAGTACTGATAGATGTGGTCAGGTACTTGTGATCCCAGCACATCATTCAGTTAGTTAAATGAACCCAGTTAACAGTTGATTAATAATATGAATTGTAACTATTTAAAAACTGTAATCAGCAGACCTGCTAATTATTGGTGGGCTGTAGTATACAACGTGTTCAGGGCAGATGACAGAGCAGAACTTTTTCTGACATGATTATGAAGGCCACTAATTAGTTCAGGCTGATAAAGGGCAGACCCGCTATGATTTTCAATTAGGGTTGCATTAAAAAAAACAAGGTGTAATGTCACAGAGAGACTGTAGTGTCCAGAGCAGACATGAATTCACCATAATGAGAACGATCCCACCCACGCTATGAGTTTACTCACTGACCAGCCTGCATGATCTCAAACTAAAACCAATTGTTTCAAACGGTTGCAAACAGAATTTTTTGTACATAAAAATTACATACTGTTTGTGAATGTTGAAAAAGCATGTTTCGTAATGTGATGCTTAAAACGTGTATTGATGGAGTTCCTGTTTTGGCAGGACTTTTCCATCACTTTCTGGGCCTCATTTCAAAATTTTAATAAAAAATTGGGAATCGAACCCCCAACCTTGCGCTTGATAAGCAATGCTCTACCAATTAAGCTACAGGAACACCTGTGTAACATTTTGTAACATTTCAAAACATTGTCAACTAAAATTGTACTTTTGTAAAGAGATCCCATGTCTAGGCAGAATTTGTTTATATCTACAAAACTAATTGCAATCAATCAAGATAAACATTCATGGCAAGAAAGTGTTCAGTCAAGTGTGCCCAAACATATAAATAATGTATAAATGCAAAATAAAAATGTTTTTGTTAGCATTTCATGCTTTTATCTTTAAAGAGTATATTATAATGATTATGTGTTTAAATGCATTTTACATTTTGCCTAATGATGAATAAATTTGTATATAAATACAGTTGCAATTATTATATTTAAACATATGATTGTCTATGTTGAGTTTTATTATGCATTATTGAATATATAGAATATATTTATTCAGCAAACATTACCACAGTGCAATTATGCCTGGATAGACTGTAATATGTGTCCCTTCTTCAGTCCTATAATTTCTTAATTTTCTTGCATGTAATCCAAGTTGTTTGTCCTCCTCTTTAAATGAGCACCTCCAGTTGTTTCGTAAGTATTATTGGCACTATTGTACGGTGTCTGACCTGCTCACAGCATCTGTGGAACATGTTAAGCATCAGAAAAGGTCTGCGCAGCAGGAGAGGGTTATCATTATTAGCAATTAGTCTACAAGGTTAATTAAAGCACACCAAATCACCTCTTAGCAGGAGCGGGAAATAGTGTACTTGACCGAAAGCCAGCTAGTGTCATTTCGCAAAGAGATTGTAGGGAGGTTATTGTGTTTGATGAGGTTGTTGTGCGTTTGTGTGTGCGGCGGTCTTTCGGTTTAATGGAATCAGATGGTCTTGTTCAGACATGCCTGTGTTCATCTCAATCCCTATTTTTGTCATCTTAGTGTACTTCTGCTTTGCAGATATTGTGTTTTGTAACATAAGCAACAGCCACAGTTCTGTCCGCACTGTAGCTTCCTTTAGTTTTGCAAAAAACGCTGAGGGATGGTGTTTTTTTTTTTCTTTTCTTTCCTGTCTTGTGTTCTTTCATTTAGGAAATATGAATTACTTGCCCACTCAAGTGTCTCATCAGATTGGTCTGGCTGCGGCCGTCGAGGGCCAGTACCAGAACAGCTGACATGGCTAGAAAAATTGGCTGGCAATCTAGCAGGCCTGCCCACTGGAGCTAACAGATGATTTGATCCCTCGCCACACTTGGCTGTTTTTTCTTGCCCATTTCTTTATGGGGGAGAGTGGCTGGATTGTGATGGAGTGTTCTGCATCCGGCTCCTGTCGCTCCAGCCAGGGCTCCTCCCCCACCCACCCGCTCGGCCGAATATTCAAACATCAGCATTCCATTAATCACACTCCATCAGCGGTAATGAGGCTGCTTGCTTTCTCCGGCACAAGACTGAACAGCAACTTGCATTTGAGCTTGACACTCAAACACAAGGCTTTATGCACTGACTTTCTTATATATATATATATATATATATATATATATATATATAAAACCAGCAAATTAGAACAGATTGAGGATACTTGAAAGTATTGTCTTTATTTACCCTCGTGTCATTTCAGACCCATTTGACTTTAATTCTTTTGTAACAATTTGAACAGGAGTTTTGCAAAATGTGTCTAATTATGAATATTAAGAGACTGTCAAGTGCTAAAAAATTACCAAAAAAAAGCACCAAACCATGACACTTCATGACTTCTTTACACACTCATGGTTCGGTCTTTCCCCAGTTCGATGACGAACATAATATTTCCCATCAGACCCAAATAAATTAAACTTTTTTCATCTCTCAAGTGAACTTTGGACCAGTTCTCGTCTGTCTTCATGACATGCTCCTCAGCAAAACTGAGCCTAGCCTTTTGATTCTTTCTGCTGATGAGATCCCTTTGACCTTCATCTGGAGAAACTGCTCTCACAGAGTTTCTTTCAGTCACCTAAGAGCAGCCTGCCACCATGCAATCTGTTAAAATTAGAGGAATGCTGCCAGTTAAATTAAGGAAATTAGCAGCATTGCAGTGCCATATTAATACCAATAACTTACAGGCATCTGTAAGCGTTCTCTAATTTTGATCAGAGTTATTTTTCAAATATCTCATTTGAAAACTATCCTCGTCTACCCTTGTGGTTTCACTGTGTTTTAAAAACATGTCACATGACCATTTATGCAGCTACAACAAGCATGATGTTATTGTCACATTACATGGTCATCAAGGATACACAGAGTGTATTGTTTTCAAAAGTCACTATTTGGGTCAGTTTACGTTAAAACGCAACCCCAGAGTTTTTTTTTTAAACTAAATCGGGGTCTGCAGTGTTTTCAAAAGTCTCCGTTTCTGAGGGTCAAAAACGCCAGGGTTATGTAAACGGCAGACGTGACAGTAGCAAACGTTATGTGTTTTAAAACGAAAACGAGCTAGTGTTAACATACGTAGCCTAACACTGAAATGTGTGCTATTGTAGTAGAGAACAATGGGAATGTTCTGATGGAATGATAGCTATGCTAGTGTGCTGGTCCACAATCCCCATCCTCTCCTTTCTCCAGTGTGGATTCCTCTGCTTAATGGACCCTTGCAATTTGCATCTGCCAGTGAGGAGAATGCCCATGGGTAGAGAGAGAGCTAGAGAGAGTGCTAGAGAGAGTTGCTGCTTTACTTAAGAATGATCTCTGAGGGCTGTGAGAGGCCTGCCACACTCTACTACCTCTCCAGAGCAGACAGAAGAGGAAGAAAAACAACTCACTGTTAGCATCTGTGTGTGTGTGTGTGTGTGTGTTTAAATAGGATAAGTGAAGCTGTTGAAGAGGTCTAGACAATTGCAGAGAACTTAGACATTAGAGGGAGATAAAGGGGAAAACATAATAGAGAAGAAGAGCAAGAAAAAGTGTTGACGATCAGGATTACAGGCACAGTGTCATGTGTAGGAGCCAATCTCTCTTCCTCTCTGTCTTTGAACTGACCTGCCAGCTCACTGGAGGATATTACAACTTAGTTCTTAACATCACTTCCCTTCAGCCGGTCTCTTAAATCGGCCGCAAGAAAATCGAAATCTTAGTTATGAGGAGGAAGAGGAAAACCCAATTTATTTTTACTTAGAAGTATTGGGTGGGCTCCGGCGTTTGCTGTTTATACAGAATTCTGACTTCCAGTGTTTGGAAAATCTGATTGGTGGTGTGCATGCTTGTCGCTTTCTGTTATTAAAGGAGACATATAATGGAAAACAGCGTGTAAGTGATTTTGATAAACTGTGTAAACAGTCACCAGAGCAACGACTGTTTATTAAAACTAATATTTAAAAACTCTGATCCCTCAGAAATCATCAATGATGGGGCATCACACTCTTGAGCAGTAGTAGAGAATAGAATAGAATAGAATAGAATAGAATAGAATAGAATAGAATGGAATTTGTAATACCTTCTGCCAGTCATATATTATGTTATAGACTTTGTAATAGTTAATAATTAATTCATATATGTATTTTTTTTTATTTATTTTTTTATATAATTTCAGGTTTTTTTAAGCAACATCAGTTCATGTAATTCTTCTATGGCTGATGGTATTCTGTCATTTGTGATTGAGTAACAGTGTCCAATAAACAGCTGACTTTTTTACTCAATAAGAGGAGTTCCATTCCTCTGTAGTAATCCTCATAATGTGCAATAAATCTTGGGCATCCTGCCTTTAGATCTGTATTTGGAATGTTCTTCATTGATAAATGTAGGACGCGGTCCATGCCGAGCAGCGGTGCCTTTAGAAGATGGATGGTGTGTGTTCAAGAGAGAGGAGGGGTGGTCATTTCAGAATGTAGATCAGTTTGACAGACTATCTTCCCACTAACGTTACTAACAGTGAATGAAATGCACAAGGAGATGTTACATTAACCTCGCAAAAAGAAAAAGAAACGCCATTGGGGGGAAAAAGCCCTCGTCATTTGTCTTGTCATTGACTTGGTATTATTTTCTTGCCATTTCCAGTCTATCAGGTTTTTCCTTTTTTCCATGTTACCTCTTCCCTCTCATAAATTGGCCCTCTTCTTTATCAGTTCTTTCTCTCTCTGCAGTGATGGAGGCCATGGCTCCCATCAGGTTAAACAGATGGGGGCTTCCTGAGCTGGACCCGGAGAGCATGCAGACTAGTGAGCCGTGGGTGTTCGCTGGGGGCGATGTGGCCGGTCTGGCCAATACCACAGTGGAAGCAGTCAATGATGGGAAACAGGCCTCCTGGCACATGCACAGATACTTACAGGTGCTTTTCTTTCTTGCTTTCTTTCTGAAATCAGGAAAAGTTAAATGTCATCTGTCATCACCCATGTGATGTACCAAATCCATGTGGTCATGTTTTATACAATATCTGAGCTGCTCTTTAATGTATAGTGAAAAACTCTTCTATACAGGCCATTAAGCTCCAAAAATAACAATAAGAAAAGCATCCATATGACTATTGCACTACAGTACAAGTATTCGTAAGCCAGACGTATTTGTGTGACGAAAATAAAACCAAATCTTCCCTTGCGCTGTAGCTCTTGAATCTAATTCGCACTTGTATTTAAATGTGCTGTAATTGATCATGGAATGCACACGAACCATCTTTGCACAAGTTTTGAAAGAAATCAATGCATATTAAATATATCAATACAAATGTATATCAATTAGACAAAATGGATAAAAATACATTTCTACCATCCGTGTTGATGCGAAAGAAATGTGAACGATGGAAGTTACTTCCTTAAAGTGTCTTATTTACACGTGAGACAGAATATTCAGCTGGAAATAATCAGCTGGAAAACTAGAATTGGATTTATTGGATTATGAAAAGCAATACAGTGTATTGATATATTTATTTATATCTAATAAAAATAATTGTACTTTTATTATTAATATTTATTTGTATTGTTTATGTGTGCGTGTTTTTAATAATAATGAAAAGTACATTTACGTTTATTTTATTCATGTTTAGATATTTATTCATTGAGGAATTTTATAGACTTTTCTGGATGTCATCCAGAAAACGCCATTAGGTAACGACGTTATTTTTTCAGTAATGTGGTAATCTAACTAATTACTTTTCCCGTCGTTACAACGCCGTTAACGTTACTGAACGTTAAATGCGGTGCGTTACTATGCATTGATTTAATAAACTATGGGCCGTTGCGTTAATGCCGAGATGAGCGATTATGATTGGCTAAGGCAGAGTCATGTGTTTCATGGTAGCCAATCAGAGCCAGTGTTTTTACACACATGCCGGCACACGCGGCAGCGCCAGCGGCGCCACACACACACACACACACACACACACACACACACACACAACAGCTACACAGAGATTCGCAGCAGCAGCAGAAATGGCGAGTCAGGAGCAATCCGATGAAAAGTTGGCATTTTCAAGGTGGATCTACAAAGCTAGTGGCCAAAAACACTTTTCTTACAAAGATAATACTTGAAGTGCAGGATAAAACTCTTGCTGTCTGTTGACGTGCAATAAATATTGAAAGTTATGTACCTGTCTGTTCTACTCATTTCAACTGACTTGTGAAAACTGCAAAAAAAAAAAAAAAAAAAAAGGGACAAATTCTCTGACATATAGCAATTTTTTTTTTTTTTTTTTTTTTTTTTTTTTACAGTAACGCAAATAGTTACTTTCCCTGGTAACAAGTTACTTTTATTATAGAGTAATTCATTTACTAACTCTTTTTGGAACAAGTAGTGAGTAACTATAACTAATTACTTTTTTAAAGTAACGTTGCCAACAGTGGTCATCATGCAGGAAAGCTTTTTTAGAGAAGGTTTTCAGCATATAATGACTTTTTATGTCTGCTTTAGGTCTTTTTTCGATTTATGAGACCTTTTTTTGTGTGTTTGTGTGTGGAAGAGAGCCTTGGATTTATGTATTTCACATAAAGAAGTATGGTTTATGGTTTTGGAATGACATTAGGGTGAGTAAAAGATGACAGGGCCAGGGCAAGATGAGGTTATACAAACTGCACACATAATAATTATAAAATAATTACCGAAAATGCCATTTATAATACTCTTAAGATGGAGTGCATCATCACACTGCAGGACTTCGCCATCTCTGCTGTGAGATGTCATGTCAGCTGCCCAAATGACAATATTGTGTCACCGTAAACGCACGCCCAAATTCATTTTCTCAACAAATCCACATTTGAAAACACTTGCTTTTGTCCTGATGAGACTGAAACAGATGTTGCCCTGATTATGTCCCGTGTTAAGTTCACAAAACCCAATGGAAAAGGGGGATTTGCAGTGCTGATTAATTATGTAGATGAGAGCTTTACATGTTCTCTACAAAGAGTGAGCTGTGACACCGCTGGATACAAAAGCCTCTCAATATGAGTCGGTTTATGAGTAATCAGAGCACAATAAGGAATAAATTAGCATTATAGCGGGCGGTAGGACAATGGTCTTCCTGTGGCTTCACGCGGCAGAACCACACGCCGGGGCCACACAGCGAGAATGCTGTTCCGCGCAGGATTATTCTGTGAATCTCACCTCAGAGGCACCGGCGATACGAGCTTGTTCGGCTTAATTAGTTTGCTACTAGCAAAGTAACTGTGGAGAGTGAAGGAGGGAGGTCAGGGACTGAGATAGAGCACTTAGGATTGTCCCGTTAGCTGAGCCAGATCAGTCTGGGCTCCTGAGAGGGGCTTATGGAGGCCCCCTGCCTGGCAAACACACACACACACACACACACGCAGACTGAGACCCTGCTGAGACATCAGTGGCTGTTCATGCTGCTAAAGCCATCAAACCCATACACCAACAAAACCGTCAGAATCCAGGCTTAAATGAAGGAGTCGTGACGTGTATTATGCAATTATGAAGATATATGTGACAAAACACTGACTGCTTGTATGACTATATGACAGTTTATTCTTGAGTAGATAGAAAAGAAGGCTGCGCGTGAGTGTTTTTCATCATATATGACTGTAAAGTCAACATGAAATCAAAAGTTGAGGAATAAGAAAATTGACCTTGTTTACTACATGTTACTGGACTCATTTTGTATGATTATCAGTGCATATTATTCTGAAGTTTAAAAGAAGAAAATTATCTTCCTACCATACTTGCCCACAGGGGCGTTGCACAAGATCCCGGGCCCTATGCATAGGCAGTCCTGATGGGCCCCACATGAAAATATCCAGGTAAAATAAAATATATTCCGGACTTTTCAAGGGCCCTGTCTTCCTTTGGGGCTCTGGTAATCAGTACTGGTTTTAACCCCAGTCCGATGCCCCTGCTTGCCCATGCCAGACAGAATCTTGGAAATAATGATCTGGACAACTAGAATTTGGATGCTTGAATAATGAAAAGAAAGTTATTTATTAATATTTACTTAATTTCTTTTTTTTTTATATAATAGAAAATGTTTGTTTGTTGTGATACTTTTATTTATTTGCGTAAATATTTGTGTTTATTTTATTGTATTGATATTTGATTGTTTTATTTTTATTAATAATGTTTGTTTCTTTGATTGTTTATAGTTTAATAATATTTATTTAGTAAATTATTTTGGAATTTTAATACTTGTACACCTTTTCTGGATTTTACAATTTTTGTGAAATAAATATATGATTTAATATTTTCTCAGAAAAATAGAAAGTCACACAGCTGACTAATGACATAATTTTCGCCGTGCAAATTATTCCTCAATATTGATAATCACGTTGTTCTTAAATCTTACTGGTTAATTATGTCAAGTGCTTCTGAAAAAAGAAAAATCAATAGCATATCATCTTGCCAAAGATCTATCTGGTGACAAAGTGTTTGACAATTACAACATCCGCCAGGGCCCAAGTGGCTTCAGGAACGTCCCTCGGCATTAGTTGTTTGTCTCGGGTGTTTTTCTCACTCGTTTTCTCTCTTTCCCAGTGACGAGGCCTCTCTGTGGAGGATGTGGGCTGTCATGTTCCTGCTCTCGTTTTCTCTTAACTTGACACCCCCTCGTTCATTATGCGGCTGTGACATCACCACAAGGGCAATCGTACGTGTTTGATAAACGTGAGGCTCATTAGAGAGAGAGCTGATGTATGACTGCTGTTTGCTGCTTTTGTGCCACGATGTGAAGAGATAAACAATGATGCTGGGTTTCGCTCAAACGCACAAACACGCCGCTATTTCACTCTTATCAGCTGCTCTATTGTAGCCTTAAATGCACATGTGTGGCGGCCCGCAAAAGCAGAGTAACCTTCAGAAACCTGCATTCAGAGCGATCACAATCTTTCCGCCAGGCTTCGGAGTTTTGTCTGTGTGAATGCTGTCAATTTCCCCTCTCACAAAGTAGAAAATACCTTAGATGAAGTCTTACACGTGTGCTGTGATTGTTTGTCGTTACAGTCCATCTTCGGGCAGACGGTCAGTGGTCCGCCCCAGCTGCCCCTCTTCTACTCACCCATAGACACCGTGGACATCCGTGTGAAGATGTGCGGCATCACATTCCCCAACCCATTCGGGCTGGCCAGTGCTCCACCCACCACCAGCGCCACCATGATCCGCAGGGCCTTCGAACAGGGCTGGGGTTTCGCCCTCACCAAAACCTTTTCATTGGACAAGGTAAATAATGCAAATCAAACTATAGTGTTTGTTTTGTATTTTCAGAAGAGACAGTGTCAAATTGTATTGTTTTTCATACCTCAGGGTTTTCAAACTTCTAATGCCAAGGACCCCAGATATGACAGTCCCCATTTAAAAAAAAAAAAAAAAAAAAAAAAAAAAAAATTATATATATATTTTTATTTATTTATGTTATTTTAAATATATTATAACCATATTTTACCATATTCTTTATTACTATTCATTACTACATTTTTACGTGGAACCCCTATAAATTGTTTATTTTATTTTGTTTATTTCATTTTAAATATATGTTCATGTTGTTTTTATTACTATAGTTTACTATATTCCTTATTACTAATAATGTCATTATTATATGTAGGGTCCTTACTGTGCGTTCACACCGCCGGCGTCTGGTCGCTCTGGCCGCTCTGCTCACGACGCTGCAGAAAGATTCGTGAGTGCTCAGACGCTCTGACGCTCTGATCGAATGCTTATTTTGTATTTAAAGCGGCCGCAAAGCAAACAAGCTTGTTGATCTCGTGCAGACTAACCACAAGTAGAGTAGCGTTATAAGTTAACCTCATCAAATATTGTTGTGGACGAAATATTAAGATCCTTTACTTAAAATGAACAATCTCAGACACCTTGGTCCACGTATCACTTTTAATAATTTTTTTTATGTTCCCGTACGCAAACAGGGACACATCATAGATAATTGCAAACGCGATAAAAGCAATAATCAACCTGTCTCCTCCATTGTGCTTGGGAACTAATGATCGGAGCTGCGTTCTCTGGAATCCTCTCAAGCGGTGGACTTCTACGTTCCGATTGGTTGCTGCCCAACCCCGTCATAGCTCATTACCATAAAGTTGCCTTGATTTAAACTCTCCTCGACGCTCTCAACGGCCAAGTCGTGCCGCGCCGCTCCTCGCCGCTTACATTGCGCTTACATTACGCTTACATTGAAAATGAATGACTTCCGGCCGCTTTGATGCTCTCGACGCTGGCGGTGTGAACCTTAGAAAGATAGACCTTAGAAAGTATTTTCAATTTTAGTATTATTTATTTAGTATTGTAGTATTAATTCATGAATAAGCGTTTAGTTTTATATTTTCAGTTTTCATTTTAAATAGTTATTTAGTTTTATTTTTTCGTATATATTTCTATTTAGCTTTCTCATTTTAGTTTTAGTAATTTTATTAACTTTAAATAATTAATATACTTTATTTTTATTATAATGGCATTTCTGTTCAGTTTTTATAGTTTCATCTAATATTTTAATTTGATTTTATTTAAGCTTTAAGTATCTGCATTGTCTCCAGTGTTTGTCCTCAAGTTCCTAAAAATAATTTCATATCAAATAATCGTTGATATGCAATAAGACCATTGATCTGTAACATTAAAGTAAACATGAAACAGCATTCCCTATTTGAATCCCGCCATTTTAGTTTCGATATCTGAAACATTTAAAACAGAATATTTAATATGAAAAAAATGTAGAAATGTTAAACAAAATGGTCAATTTAGCATTAATGTTAACCAGCAGGTCTAGGAAATTTTTGATAAGAATTGGCTGATTTCATATTGAAATTGTTTTGATTGCATGCTGTGATGTCATGACAAATCTGAACATTGATTTGAGATCTCTTGTGAAACTTCATATGAGACACGTGAGATTACTGGGCCTTTTTCTTAAAAGCACTTGTCTCCATTTAATCACTTTTGTCATAAAAGCTCTCATTGTGTTCCTTCGTTTTCCATCCAGTATCTCAAGTAACAATTATAGTGTATTTTTTGTAGACTCTTATTTTATTCAATTAACAGATGAATCTGTAGAGAGAAAGGTGATATGACACCGTGACAGATGTTATTTTCACCTCCTCTTTATTTTGTGCTTAAAGCCATTTAAGTGTGATTACGATTTGTTATGATTTATAAATGTTGTCGCTAAAATGAACATGCACTCAAATTGTTTGAATTATTATTTTTCAATGTTAAAGAATCAGATTTGGTATGAAAACTAACAGTTACGATTCAAAAACGGGTTTTATTAACTTGAAATATTCTCTCTTTTTAGCAAAGTCAATATTAATCAGGTATATATATGTATATGTTTGTTCTGTGGTTATTTTCTCATTAACAGCACTAGGGATATTAAATGAAAATAAGTAAAAGAAGCTCCTAAAAGACAAGCACTTAAACTCGTGATAGACATCGCTTATAGTAATGCAGCGAGTTCCATATGCTGCTGACAGGAGGCAGGAGTGGGAAAGACTGAGTCAAATATTTTTTTTTTTTTCCGAGCCGTGGTCCTCGGCACTCAGCTGTTTTCAGACGGTGAGGGACAGCATGTGAAGTGTGTAAATGATGTTTCTCCTGCTCTGATGTGTGAGTGAGTGATGTAGCTGTTCCTGTTTTATAGACCCCTGCCACCTGCCTCCATTTCTGCTTTTATAAACTGTGTGCCGGCCCTTCGGAAAAGGTCAGCTTTTTATTTCCAGAGACAAACAGCAGTGGGAGGGAAGAGGTGGTGCAGCGGCGTAGACATCATTTCAGAAGTGAGAGGGACAGAAGTGTCAACAGTATTTATTTATTGGTGGACAGGTTTGATTTTTTTCTTATCTCTTATTTTTAATTGGTTAGGAAATCAAATTTGTACTATACATTTTTTTTCTATATTTTCCTTATGACAATTGTATGATTGGTTTATATACTACAAACACTTTTTGTCAACTTTTATCACAGAATAATGCGGAAAATTTATTTAGTAGTTTCTTTACTGTAATAAATGATAGACCCAGTCAGCACTGCATTATTAATATATTTAGTTTTTTACCTGGAAATGCAACACACATGAACCATGTATTGTTGCAATCGAGCGTTTATCATCTTCAGGATTCATTGGTCAAAATGTTTCTGCTTTTTATATTTAGCTTCGCTGCAGCTATAGCTGGATGCCTTTGTCCATATTAGAAATTTACTGGTATGTCTTAAAGGGATACTCCACCCCAAAATTAAAATCTTGTTATTAATCACTTATCCCCATGTGGTTAAAAACCTGTAAAGCTTAGTTCATCTTCGGAACTCAATTTAAGATAGTTTGGATGAAAACCGGTAGGCTTGTGACTGTCCAATATACTGCCAAGTAAATTTCACCATCAAGGTCCAGAAAAGTAAGAAAGACATCATCAAAATAGTCCACCTGCCATCAGTGGTTCAACCGTAATGTTTTTTTTCCCTTACAAAAAGTTTTCTTGTTGCTTCAGAATGTTACTGTTGAACCAGTGATGGCAGATGGAAGTCATGGCCTAGTGGCTAGAGAGTTTGACTCCTAACCCTATGGTTGTGGGTTCGAGTCTCGGGCCGGCAATACACAACCTAGGTCCCCTTTAGCAAGGCACTGAACCCCCAACTGCACCCCGGGCACTGCAGCATTAATGGCTGCCCACTACTTTAGGTGTGTATAAACAGTGTGTGTGTGTGTGTGTGTGTGTGTGTGTGTGTTCACTGTTCTGTGTGTGTGCACTTTGGATGGGTTAAATGCAGAGCACGAATTCTGAGTATGGGTCACCTTACTTGGCTGTATGTCACTTTCACTTCATGTCTTTCATACTTTTCTGGACTTTGACAGTGTAACTTACTTGGCAGTCTATGGGACAGTCACAACCTTCCCAGTTTTCATCCAAAATATCTTAAATTGTGTTCGGAAGCTGAACAAACCTTTTACGGGTTTGGAACGACATGGGGGTAAGTGATTAATGACCAAATTGTCATTTTGGGGTGGACTATCTCTTTAAGTTAATTACTTCTATGAGTCCATTTTGGACTTTCTGTGCGACAGCACCCTCCGGCTTTAAGTAAGAATGAAACTACAGGATACACAACAGGGGAGGTAATGTTCACAATAATGTTCACATCGCCTTATTTTAGATACGAATAAAACATCAGGCCAATCATAGACTGTGTTGTCTCTTTGCATTTCAATGTACATTTATTCACACTGGCACTTGAAAACATCTTTGTGAACACACTTGCCCCCACCTCCTCCGCGTATTCTACACCCGGTGGAAAGAAAGAGTTAAAGTGGAAGCTGGAAATTGCACCCATGTTGATTTACCCTGGGAGCTCGGTGCACCATCTGGATGTTTTGCCCAAGATCACATTACCTTCCCTCTCTGACAACCTTCTTTCTTGACTAAAAGAGGAAGTGGACGACTGACGGTCGGCTGCAAAGTTGTCTGTTTGAACTTTGTAGCTCGTGTGGATTCCCCACCCCACCCCCTTCTCTCTCGAGGCCTGCTTTACTCTTGACATTTGTAGATGCCAGATTGGGCTGTAATATACTGTTGCATCTATTGCCTGCAAGCATATGCCGAAATACCACCTGATATCTCTGTAAACAGAAATCATATTATTCTTTATTGTGTGCTCAGTGGGAGAGATTGTAAGGGGGCTTTTCTTTGGGGAAAAAGGATAAAGAAGTTCTTAATGTCAATATGAATGAACAGCCGCTACACCGCTATCACCCGCCTTAAACACAGGGGATTTCTCTTTTTTTATATCGTGTTTTTTTTGTTTGTTTTGTTTTTTCACTCCATCCCCCCCATATCGTAACATTACCGCCACATGCTATTGATAGAATTTGAGATGCTTAGAGCATTGTCTTCGAATATGAGAATCTTCACGCTTTTTGGTCTCGTCGCTTTTGCTCAGCATTGGTAATTAGCTCGGGTTGCACGCTAGATCAGCGGAGAACTGCCTAACAAAGCTCTGTGACCGTTAATTAGGATTAATGAACTGTATAGCACATGCAAACGTGTTGTTTTCTTGCTACTCCTTTGAAAAAGAGGGCGAAGGATGCCATCTTCCAAATGACCCGCTTGAATTACATCCTTTTTTCATGAATTATGTTTATTTGTTGTTGTGCATCACACCATATACAGCAGTGTTAGATATGTGATTGATGCATTTGGCCCGTTTCGGACTGATTACGGATTCGTAGGCTACCTCCAGGGCTGAAGGCAACTGAGCCCAATTAGCTTTTTGACTGGACAAGTCTGGTTAAATCACACCTGTAATTGGAGCTAACCTGATTAATGGCAAATGCACCAGTGTGCCACCAATCAGCACCTCAAAAGGGACCTGTAGGTGATACTTCTAGCCGTTGGATTTTATACTTGTGCACTAATAGTTCCTTTGTGTCTTTCACGCGAGATGTCCAGCACTTTAACCTGTAAGAAAAAGAAATGATTGCTGTTGACCCGCTAGACTCCCGCCCACCATAGAAAGCTCTTAAACTCTTTAACTTTATCTTAAAAAACTTTATCCGCACATCGGTCTATTCTTGAACGTGCCTTCTCACCTCGGCGTAGGAGGATTTAGTGGGCAAATCTGAATGAACTAAATATTAAGACAGACTCTCAACTTTTTTAACCGCGGTTAAAAACAAAAGAAATGGCACAGGGAATCCGGCACACACGCAAACACCCACACATTTCCTGTACGTCTCAGATCGAGGTTTTTCATTTAATGAGAAGTGTTGGATGAAGCTCCATGGTAACACAGATGAAGTGTGATGTGTCCCCTCACCCCAACGCACACTATTGTCACTTGCTCTCTCGGCGTCTTCTGCATGGCTTTATATGTCTCTCTGCTAATTAGCAACCGAGATTTAATCAACTGCAGCATTTTTATCAAGAACAGAAAGGTTAAAGGTCGTGGACCTCACACGCGCACTCACAATACACACGGACACACCCTCTTACGGTTTGAGTGTTTAATAGGTGGTGCTGGTGATGTGTAATTCTGTAAATGAGCATTTCGTCGCGTTAAAGGGCTACAGGTCTCAGGGTGGGATAATGAAGTATTCTGTCAGTTTTGTTCTCATCTAGCTTGTATCTCACAGCTAAGGCTCAGTCTGCAATTGACTTTTTATTAAATTTTTTTATTTACATACAGTATTTATTTTCTGATATGGATCCATGTTTATAGCTTTGAACTTATATATATATATTATCTTAACTTATATATATATATATATATTATCATTTTATTTCTTTAGTAAATAGGTTCAATTTGAATTCACATTGGTTTAAACTAGAATTATATTTAAACACCAGTATTTTTATTTTTTTTTGGCTTGATTAAACACAAAGCTTCATATGCATGTGTTAAATGACGAATAGAAATAAAAACACGACTATTAAGTTTTCTTCACTGGTACTGAGGAGAGCCGTTTCTGTTGCTTTAGATTGCTCGCTGTAGCTGGAGATTGGCACAAACCAGCATGCACTGTATTCAGGCTCATTTCCATTTCACACCAGCAGGAGAGAATTCTGGGATTGGGGGCCCCCTGAGAGTATTTGGAAGTGACACGGCCATTTCTGCACTTCCAGCTCTGTGACAGAGTTAAAGCGGAGAGATGGATAGCCTCCCATAGCTGCATGCTGGCCTGCTGTGAAGAGAGAGAGAGAGGGAGAGAGAGCGCAAAACAGCTAGCACAACTCTATTGAGGGTCTCTACACATGCACACACACTCACTCACTTAAAAAATTCGGAATTCTAGAGTGCATGATGGTCATATTTTGCTGACAGTGTCATTTTATAGTTTAACTTCGCAAATGAGGTATACACAATTTCTTTAAGTAAAACGTGAAAATCGAAAAACGCTCTGGCAGCCGTCGAGAAATGTAAAGATCTAGTTCGTGCTTCATTATGTCTGCTTTCTTTGAGACACAATGCTCTCTAATAACAGTCTTTGTACTAGTGGCTTAGCTAGAGTGGCTGTTGACGAGAGGTTTTTGACCGAGAACTAGCTCATGATTGCACTGTAAAATGTATCATTATTGTCCTCACGCCCCCTGTTTAATCACAGATCGTTGAAGAGGATTCTCTCGTTCTCCCCTCAGGGAAAACATCTCGAAGATGCGTTTGGAATGCAGAGGAGCCGTCTGCGGTGATGGGGGACAGACCGTCCCCATCTCGCACCTACCTCGCACTTAACTAACATGTGTCTTTCGTTGTACCCGTCTCATCAGTCGTGATTATGCTGTGCCTCCGTGCAGTTGGCATGCATTAGGGGAGGGGATGAGAAAATAAACAACTAAGGTGCTTTTCGACTCCGGAATAAGCAGTGGAAAAGTGGGTCTGTCAAAGCAGTCACTACGATCTGAGAGGTGTTGACTAATTGCCTGCTAATTACACAGTAAATTGTCTAATTAAGCTGATGGTTAATTAGGGTAAGCTTGCACGGCAAGTCTTGTGGATGTCGCTCTCTCTCTTTCTTTCTTTCTTTCTTTTTTTTTTGTTTGTTAACAGAGAGAGAACGAGAGAGATTGTGGCTTGCCCGGAAACCTGGCTGTGTAATTGGCACACTGGCAGTGACTGGCGGTTAACATGACACAAAGAGGTGATAGAAGTAAAGACTGACAGAATCGGGGGTTTGCGGCAAACAGCGCCACTTGTCATTTGTGCAGGGACCCGAGTTGCGGCCCCCTCATGTCGCCAGCGATGCTGTGACAGCCAACAGTATTGCACTCAACCAAACTCCTCAAAACCCGCTTGTGCTCCTTTTTCTAACCTTACAGAATCCTTGGCCTGCTGCTTTTAGACCAGCTTTTGTGTCTTAAAGTGGGAGCCAAAATCTTGGGACCATTTACATTGCATTGACAAAACCATGTATTAAGACATTCTATAATTCGATAACTTTTTCATTGAACTTTCCACTCTTATAATAAAAATGTTGTATGTTTTAATTTTAAAAAAAATAAATAAATTGACTAGTCTCAGATTCTTGGGTCCCAATTTAAATTTGTATTTTGTGGACTAAATGCCTTCATATGTAGATTTTTTTTTTATTTTATTTCAATTTGTAAAATGTGTTTTTATTTTTTTAATTTAATGAATTTTTTATTAATTTATTTTAACCTATTTAATTCAATTATTTATTTTAATTTTCCAACCGTTTTGTTAACTTTTTGTCTCTGTAACAGGTGGCACATTGCAATCTGGATTTAAACCTTTAAATATTTCAATTCAGTTTTCTATTCAAATTTTACTTCCAAACAAGCATTACAAACAATAGTTTCTTACAGTCATCTTAAACCAGCATGTTTAAAAAAAAAATTATACCTACATAAAAAGTATCTAGACATTTAAAATATTGAAATTTAACACCTTTAATCTTCAAACATGTTATATTCGACTTCAAAGTAATTTTGGTATCATACATTTACAAACAAACATATAATTTTGGCACAGTTAGGCATTAGACGTGTCAAAAGAATGTGTGTTGCTGCTGGAGTATGACTCAGATTTATCCTTTTTCATTCTACTTTCAGTTATATTTCTATTTAGATATTTTTCTCAGAAGCAGATGAATGATTGCAAGCCGAGAATCATGTCACGTGTAAACTGCGCCGTCTCATCGCTGGCATTTTGTCAGCGGGTTATCCTGATAAGAGCCGCCTGAAACGGAGAGACGTGATACACGACAAGGCGATTCCCTCAATCTGTCCTGTCATCTAATCAATAGAGACAGAGATAGGGAGACAGTCACTGTTCAATCACTGCTTCTTCAAGTCAACCAGGATGCAGTGAATACTGCCGGCGGAGCAATTCAGCAAACGTCAAAGGTGAAATTCACAACTTTTAGACAAAGACGACACAGCATCCGTAACCTCGGCGTAACTGCCATGTCTATAGAATGAATGGACAAAGAATCACATTTATCACTTCCTGCAAGTCATAGACCAATGCGTTCTCTCTAAAAAAAGGACAAACGAGACCCAAAATGGCAAAAAAACAATACAAAGGATTGAAAAGACGAAAATGGTAAACAATCATGTTTTGTACACACATCTTTTGTGCTCCTTCAGTTTAATTTGAATAAATTACAGACAAAGAAATGGTGCAAGCGTCAAGTGCAAGTTTATTTACCACTTAGTTTCCATAAAAAAAAGCAAAGCACAATACAACAACAGCAAGACAGAACTGACATGTAGAACAACAGACACAGTCCAGTGGTTTGTGTTTATTTAACAAGCAAATTAGCTGAGGTGATGCCGATCGGGGGCATTGTCGTGCAAAAAAAATTAAAAAAAATGGAAATGAAGTCAAGTCCAATCGCCCAGGCTCATTAGCTATAGCTACATGTTTACATTTATAAATTTACCCGTTTAATTGGGAGATCAAAGCGCTCCTCACTACCTTTTGCATAGCTGAAAGGGCAAATAAGTTGAGCCTTGCTGAGCTCTTTAGTCTACTAATTTGATCAAACTCTTCGGTCTTTGGGTGCTTCACTTCCTATAAAGCATGACACCGAGGTGGATGAGTGTTGCTTCCTGTTTTTCATGTTTCTGTCAGTGACGGCTGATGATCAATGAGCTTGCCGCTCTGTTTTCTGGATTATTTGAAGTGCAGCCTACTAAATCTTTATGTCAGCAGTTTTAACTGCTTCATATACTTTTATTAAGTGCACAGGGTATGGTTGTTGGGTCGTGTTTGAGTATTGCTAGGTTGTTTCATCCAATACTCAATGCAGCAATTTTATGTTGTATAAAATTTAAAAAAGAAAGTTTGTCTTTAGCTCTCTTCTCTGATGTCTCTGGTGAGTTTACTTTTTAAAGTTTAAAACCTGTTTTCTCAAGGACTTTTATATTGTTGCTCCAAGCGTTTTATGGAAAAGATGTTGCTCAGTGAATGACCTTGTACGTAATAGTTTATTTAGGAGTTATTGAACCAGGAACGCATTTACAATTCATTTAAAAATGCTTTTTTAAAGCAGATGATGAAGCATGATTGTTTCACATGTTAAAAGAACAATTGGTTCTTAAAATTAATTATAGTATTAAAATACTATATTATATTAGTATTCATTTAATTCATATTCAAATCTAATTTTTTAAAATCACTAATTATTATTATACTTTTTAATTAAAATTGAAAAATTCCAAAAATACAAAAAGTATAAATTTCGTCTCAAGGGTACTTTAACTCGATGATGCCATTCATATGAGTTCTGTTAGTAGTAAAGGTTGGAAACTATTCCCATAGGTTATAACCCTAGTACTATAGATATTTAATATAATAAATCAAAGCCATTGCAGAGTCCCTCAATCCAATACAAATTATGTCCAAGTGAATGTTTATCCCTAAAGCTGAGGGTGACAAATACATTGCATGGTGTAATTTCAGACTTGTTTGTTGGCCTGCGTTGATTGGACGTTCAAAGAGGGAAGCCACGGGCCAGTGCTTGTGACTTCCCTTTGCACCTAGAAAAGTAATTGGTGAAAAGAACTAATGACCAAGCTGACAGACAATATCCCTGTTCATTTATCAAACAGGGTTAATATCCTCCGTTCTGACTTAAATTTATGAAGTCTCTTTCAGGCGAACTAATCTCACGCACTTCACCGGATTGCAATCATGTTTAGCAGCGCAACATTTCTCCAATAGTAGCTTTTAGTTTGCAATTTGAGTTTTCTTGTGTATGTACAGTATGTGTAGTTAGGCATTGGATTGATTTGTTTTTTTATTTTTTTGAAAGATATTTTATATTTTGTCCAAAAGCATGCGCTATGAATTCAGTGGGTTTATTGACTGCATGAGATTCAAATCAATTTTTACAAAACCAACATTCATTTTCCACGATTCAGTGAATGTCATGCTCGCCTCTTTTCCAGAATTGTTCCTCTGTCTTATTTTAAACAGCATGAGGCCTTGAAACTTAGAGAGTTTTTTTTTTTTTTTTTTTTTTTTTTTAATGGAGCAGATTTCTATTCACACGAGTTAGAGGAATGAAAGGCAGTTGTGTCGTATTGTGCCTCCGAGTCCTTTCAATGAAGGAAAGAAAGTTGTCACATGGTATATCAAGGTTCTGCGAGTGCAGATGTGCCTCTGGGATGTTTTCATGGATTCAAGGTTGGTTTGATTTCAAGTGACAGCCATGGAGAGAGGATTAAAGCAGCCATGGAGATCATTGTCCGAAATCTCAGTAGACATCAAGGCGTGAACATATGGAAGAGCTCACCAAACATGCATGCATGCACTTTCAAATAGCTGAACGCCCTCCTTTGTGTTTAGAATCCAAATGTCTATACTTCCTTGCGATGACAGGAGGATTAGTTGATGTTTAAAGGTTTGTTTGTGCAGTTCCCATCATGTCACTTGTTGTTTCCATAGGACACAGAAGTAGTTTGTTTGAGGAATGTCCAGGCTGCTCTTACATACAATAAAAAGTGGATAGGGACTAGAGCTGTGATGTTTCAACAAAGACAAAAGACCAAACTCATTCCATAAAATTACTTGCATGTTTTGTAATGCCTACTTACATTTCTAATGAAATTTACAGTACCATTCTTAATGATTTTGAAAGGAGTCTCTTATGCTCACCAAGGCTGCATTTATTTGATAAAAATACAGTAAAAACAGTAATATTGTTAAATAGTATTACAATTTAAAACTGTTTGTATAAAATTTAAGATATTATTTTTTTTGTGATGGCAAAGCTGAATTTTCAGCAAAATTATCCCCGGGTTTCAGTGTCACGTGATCCTTCAGAAATCATTTGAATATGCTGATTTGCTGCTCGAGAAACATTTATTGTTCTCAATTTTGAAAACCATTTTGCATTTTAATATTTTGTGAAAGCCATGATACATTTTCAAAAAGAACAGCAGTCATTTGAAATGTATGTAAATCTTTACTGTCACTTTCCAATCAATTTTACGTGTCTTTGTGGAATACAATTACTATGTTTAAAAAACAAAAATCAGGATTTGTGATTTGACATAGAAGCCAAGATGACTTAAATAAAAAAAAATAAAAAAAATCTGTTTTATAAATTTCAGCCCATGTGTGTGTCTGTGGGTCGCCTTGATTTGCCAAGTAAGACATGTTCCTGGATCAACATATTTTGATAACCCTGGATCAACATTATTATCCAAAAATATAGATTTAACCCAATCCCTACCCCTAAACCTAACCCTACCCATAATTTATTCCTGAAATCAGTGGGAAATGATAGCTGATTAACAAGAGTGAAGAAACACCTAACCCTGATTGTAAGCCTAAAACAGATATTTCCTGCAAAGTTATATCTCAATTCTGATTGGTTGATTGGAATTTTGTTCCAAAATCAACAAAAATGTTGATCCAGGAAGATGTTGTTCTTTGGTGAAATGTGTTCGTTTTCCCACAGAAAGAAAATATCCTAAATGTTTAATTTTAAGGTGAACTATCTCTTTAAGAGGGTCTAAAGTCCCATGTCACTCATATTTACAGGAACAACACGTTTTAAAAGTATCACGCACCCCCCCCCACTCCAAAAAAAATCATGATTTACTCATTCATGTAATTCCAAATCTGGATTACACTCCTTCTACTGTGGAACAAAATGAACATAAATGTTTAGAAAAAAATGTCTGTGTTATTTCAGTGTTGCACAGAAGAAACTCATACAAGTTTGGAACAACATGAGGCTGAGTAAATGATAAATGAATGTTCATTTGTGGGTGAACTATCCCTCGTGATCAAGGTGGTACACCATAACTGCAGCTTTTTTCTCTCTGTCTCTTTCTTTTTATTTAATTAATTAATTTTTTATTTTTTCTTTGGTGTTCTGTGTCGGTTGGCCTGGGTATGAGGAAGTGAACCAGCCGGGGTTTGATTTTTCTGTCATGGCTATTTATAATGATTAATGCCCCGACTTGGGGCCACTCAGTATAATTATGGCTCTTCAAGATTTTATTATTTTATTTGTCTGCTCTCCATCCTGCAGTGACTCTAAGGGCCCCACAGAAATCAGATACAGTACCAGTGCAAATGTCATCAACAAAAGCGTGCTACTTTTCTGTTTTGGAGTCATTTTTAAAAGATATTTCCTTTGGGAAGGGAAGGGAAGGTTTATGTGGATCTCTTAACTTCGCCATAATGACTTTTTTTTTTTTTTAATTCATCCTACTGAATAGCAATCATGATTCTAACACATCTGTCATCATAACAACAAGTAAAATAATATGCACATCCCGTAGTCATTTTGCAGTGTTATTCTTTGTGTTTGTGTGAGTGTGGTTCTTGCATACTATAGTTATACAAATGCAGTGAGAGGAGACTAATCTCGGAAAATCAATTCTGGTGATGCTGGCTGTCTGGAAAGCAGGTACGATCCATGCCGAATGCTGAGCGTTTCACCCAAATGAGTCTATAATGCATTTAACAAGCAAGACTGATGGTGTAATTTGCATTAGAGTAAGGCTTTGTGTTTTGTGTCAAAGGAAGGCTGACACAGCTAGTGCAGGTGTTTTATGTTAAAAACATATGCTTAATGATCTAGCTCCTCTTATTGAGACAGTACAGTGAGACCACAATGAAAATCTGGGTTTCAAAGTCTAAGTTAAACCTGGAAATAAAGTTTTTAGATTTTTTTTTTTGATTGCACCATTAAATGTCTTGCCTCGTTCTTACAATCCAGACTCCCGGTAAGAAACTGCGTGCATTGTCCCTGCAGTTCTGATCTTCTGAAATAAGACAATTACCGCGGGATGCTGGATCTGAATAGCAAAGCATTTGATATGGTATTAGTTCAAGCCTGTGGTTTAATGTGCGGGATTATCGGCCATTGAGCAGTATATTCCGCACTTGATCTCCCCTGCGTGTCTAGAGAGGGGGAGAGCAAGAGATAGATGGGGAACAGGAGCGTGCATCTTCCTCGGGATAATGATACGTGTAAGGAGAAACAGATATTCCGTTGCTGTGTCGTTTCAAAGGTGGTTTGTAAAAACATGCTAAAATATGCAGATGATCGCAGTGAACGTCAGTGCAGTAGTGAATTATGATGGTATGATCATACATCCAGACTCTATTGCTTGTATGCAATCTGTTCATGTGGCAGTGTGAGGTCAGAGTACAGTATATTCTCATTAGAATGTGAAAGCGTGTGGACACGGGTTGTGATGTTAGCACGAGTGTGTGAGCGCGGCGGCGGTGTAGTCTGCTGCATTTTGATTAGTAGTTCTTGCATGTGTCTGCTTCTGAAAGCCTGTTTGTTGTACAGGAGGATTAGGGGCCTGTTGTGCTGTGATAAAACGTTGTTAGCTCAAAAACACACATGCAATGGTGAGCGAGACTGAGCCTCTGTAGGGGGAAAAAAAAGAATAATGGTCCTTCCTTCATTTCCTCACAAGTCACAGTCTGCGAATGGTCAGTTGGAGCCCAAGTGGACAGAGTCCTTACAAAAACCAGCATATAGCCAGAGGGTGTCCAGCCACGTGCAGTGGGGTCTAAAGTAGGGCTGTCAAAATTGCTCAAAAATGACGTTCGAATATTCCCTCTAAAAAATACACGAATATTCGAACTATTCGAACATCTGGTTGCGCATTACGTCAATAACAGGACAAAATAATACAAAGAGACATAAATACTTGTATAGATAGTCTATTTAAGTTTAAACATATATGACAACGTATTACCTACACAAAAACAAGGAAATCAACCAGATCCATTGCTTGACAGAACTCCCCGAAGCGTGCCCCATCCGCGATACTGATCGGTCTTATGTCCTTACAAATGAACAAAATTATTTTATCCGTTATGGCCTCTTGTCGTGTTGCAGACAAAGAGCTTGCGGCGGGCGATGCAAAGTAACGTTAAGTGTCAAGACGTGACTGTTTAGCTGTCATGCTCATTTGGGTGCACATTTTTGAGATGTGACCTCATGTTGCTAGTGGTCGAATGGTATGCTAACTGTATCTTAAATAGCTTGCATACAACTTGCGGGTCAACAATTTTACCTCATTTTCTCTGCTGCGGTCGATTTGGGCTCTGCACTTGCTGGCATCTTCCATGAAGACGTGTCAACTTTCAGCAATGATTCTGTGCCAGACAGTGCAACTCCTGTGACCTGTCCCTGAACCCTCAGGCGCGCTAGTGCGCCCACTCGCAAAGCAGACAACCACACCTCTACTACCGCCGGCCTTTTTTTCCACATTTTTTTAAATTCGAATATTCATTTTCACCTTCGAAATTCGTTTTTTTAAACTATTCGAATACATATTTGAATTTAGAATATTCGTTGACAGCCCTAGTCTAAAGGCTGAGAGCACCAGTGAAAATGCTTTCATGATTAGCATACAAACCTACATGACTTGCTTCAGTAGAACAAAAAAGGTGGATGTTTGTAAATATGTTTCCTAGCCACTCATTTCAATACAATGAAAGTAATTGAAAGGGCTATAAAAGTATCATAAAAAGATCAATCTAGAGTTGATTTTTTGAGTCTGAGCTTTTCAGTGAATCAGTTTGTCCAGTTCACAAACCAGTCTAAATGATTCATTTAAAAATTGGAGCAATTTGTTCCGATTTGAATTACATGTGTACTAATCAAATTGATTCAGATTATTTGGGGGGGGGGGGATCTTTTCAGTTAATCGGTTGATCCAGTTTTAAAAAACGGAATTATTTGTTCACTAGATGGACTGTTTTGGTTATTTCAAAACCACTCTGGATGATTTGTTTAATAATTGGACTGATCTGTTTCCTTTGAGTGAAATATTTTCAATGAATCAGTTGATCCAGTTAAGAAACGTTCATATGTTTGCTAATCAAGCTGATTTGGTTATTTTGAATCAGATATTGTGAATTATTGATCCAGTTCACAAACCCAGTCTGAAAGATTTGGTTCTTGTCATTCAGATCTTTTCAAGGAATGAGTTGATCCAGTTTACAAAACAGGTGTGAATAATACTGTATACTAATCGGTCTGATTCCAATCTGATATTTTGAGTAAATCAATTGATCCAGTCAACAAAACTGATCTGAAGGATTCATGAATGAAAGTGGACCATATTTATGACATTTTAGGAGTTTGGTCTTCATTCATTCATTGTAATTGGTTGCAGTAGAATTCTAATTCAATAAATATTTATTAAAATTTTGTTTTAGCTAATTTCAGGTTAAAATTGGTGGGAAAAAGAGAAGAAATCATAGATTTATAACATGTTCTTAGACATTTGGACCCCACTGTGGGTTGAAACAGAGACCCATATGATATGTCCATCGCGGGCAGGTTTTATCCCGTCTTCTGCTGCTGGTGGCAGTCATGCATATTAACACTCTGGTCTGTGTAGAGGAATGAATTTACGTCTTATGTCCATCGGCGCTCGTCTTTGGGAATCCAATTTGCATTGAGATGCATGCTGGGAAGGAGAGAATGGGAAAGGGAGCATGTGTATGCGTGCGTGTCTTATCTCCCGTCGCTGTGTGCGGCACCTGTTTCAGAATGCCAGACCTTTGTCTTTGGGTAATTTTCATGGTTTCTAGTTGCTTAATATTAAATGTCCTGTTCCACCCTCGCCTTATAATCCAAAGCGCCAGCAGCCAAGTGTTCGTCACGGATTCATTAAACATAGACTTCTAGATTGGCCTGGAGCTGATGGGATGGTTGTCTGAATTCCCAACAGAGTCTTCACTAGAGGGCCACAACACTTTCATTAAAGTAAAGGAGCGTCTTTATCTTTAACCACAAGCCATGTATGACAATGTCACTCGTCAGACAGAGCTCAAACAGTGCATTGAACCAGACACTTTGAATTTTTTTTTATGTATCTGAATCAAATATCCGCTAGCAAATTGGAATAAGTGCTCTGAACAGAACATCGTCTTGTTATAAATGATGCACTGAAATCAGAAATGTAAGTGTTGTGGCTTTTAGTCCGTGTATGTATATTAGCTTTGATGTCTGTATGTGTACTCCTAAACCTAAAATAAAAATAAAAGCATAATAATAATAATAATAATAATAATAGTTATTTTATTATTGTTATTATGAAAATGTATATGATCTATATAATGAAATGATTCAATAATGTTTATTTATTGTGTTTTTTTTTCAAAGTTAATAAATATTTTGTTTTAGTTTACGTATATGTCTGCTTATTTATTTTGCTTGTTAATCCACCTAGATTATTAAAGTGTTAAAAGTAAATTATTAGTAGTATAGCATTACATTTTTATTTTATTATTATTATCATATATATATATATATATATATATATATATATATATATAGTGTTGTGTGTAGTTACCAGGGCATCGAAATCTAGTTGCTAAGAGCTTACAAGTGTTTTTAGTGTATTTTTAGACAGTTGCTAGTGAACTAGAGCATTGCTTATCATAGCCTCTATATATTCTCATCTCTAAATATGGCTCATATCTCTATTGCAGTATGACTTTGGTGTTTTGTTCTGTTTTCTTCTGTTTTATCGTCCACCAGGTGAAAATGGGAAGTCTGTTCACACCTCTTCTCAACAAGCTGCATGATTTGAGATGTCATTCATGTCCACAGCACAAACTACACGTTTAATACTTAAAGTTGCAAGTTTGTTCCGATCCCTAAGCATAAGTATGGGCAATTACAATAATGATTTAATTACTTGCAAGCACGAGAAATAAATAAACTTATGTACAAATTAATTAAAATGAATTAAAAATCCGTAATGAATAATACAAAAACAAACCACACATTTGGAGCCTCACTTCTAAATTAGATTTATGCTAATTAGATCACATTTTCAATGAAAGTTTCTTGTCTCCATGGCTTGAAAAGTGTTCAAATGTTGTAAAATGAAGTTTGCGTGCCATTATTATAATTGTTCTATAACGGCGTAGGTTCTAATTAGGATATGCAAAACGTCCTCTCACACTGTTAAATTATGATGGATAGTTTATCAGAGTTCAAAGGATTAAGCTGTCGCTCCCTTTTGTTTGTTCTGGTGAGTTTATCGGTTCAGTTTTCACAGCAAGAGAAGATGACGAAATGCAAAATGTAATTTCTTAACCCTTTAGCCTCTAAGCACCGCAGATTTTAGACACATTGGATTAAAACGAGTCTCTCTTTGTCTTTAATTAATGAGGCTTGCTAAGGATTAGAACAAACCCCTAACCTTCAGTATTAAACGTCAGCGCATATCTGGCCCCTCACCGTTTGTGCTAAAGACATGAATGATACCTCAAATCATGAAGCTTGGGGGAATTTCTTTTCTACATTACACAGAGTCCTAAAATGTATACAGAGACCGGAATATCTTTAACTCTGAGAAAACCATAAACTCTTAAAAAAATAAAGGTTCATTATTGGTATATATAGTCTCACGAAGAACCTTTAACATCCATGGAACACTTTTAAAAATAAAGGTTCCAAAAGAGTGTTTTCACTGTGATTCAGTAGAAGAACAATTTTAGGTCCCTCAAAGAACCTTCCAGTGAACAGTTATTAAAAGAACCATTTTCTACCAAATTTTAAAAATCCATAGAACCTTTTGTGGAATGGAAAGGTTCTATGGAAGTTAAATGTTCTTCATGAACCCATCAATGCCAATAAATAACCTTTTTTTTTTTTTTTTTTAGGAATGAAAGGTTCTCTATTGTGTAAAGAGGTTCTTCTTTGTCATCGCTGCCAAAACATGTAAATATAAACTCAGTTTGTCATTTGCACATAGGTTTGAAATATGACATTGAAACAGATTTCGTGGCCAGACCCCAGAAGATGCATCTACGTACATTGGTGAGAGCATCAGTTCATTGGCTTGGTGGAACCTCATATCAAGGGCCAAAGCCATTAGCCAATAGCTGTTCACTGGATGCCAGGATCCTCACGACTCTGCCAGCTTCATTAGCTGGGCTTCTAATTTAGCGTGTGAACTGATTACTGTCCGGCCACTATGACCTGTACTCTGTACATCCAATCAGAGATGAATATTATAGCAGTCTGGCAGGGAATCCTTTGGGACACTAATGCAAAAAAAAAAAAAAAAAAAAACACATTTTCAACCACAGCTTAATGGAGTACAGAGAACATCTATCAAGGCTCGTGGGCATGCTGGTACTTTTGAGAAAAAACAAGACTCTGCTACATGTATAAAATGTAGTCTGGGAAAGTGTGTGAAAGGGGAAGATATTAGTGTGAACTGATGGATGAATGACTTTATTTTGTAATGTAAAAACCCTTTTTATTTTTGTTCAAGTAGACTTCATTTACCCTACTGCACGGCACGGTTTCAAATGTGTATGATTAAATATGAATTTAGCTCCACTTCAAAGCCCCCTTTGGGAAGAGGGAAGGAGAAATAACGCTATTGAATTTGTGTCATGAATTTCTGTAGAATATGGTCGTAATTTTCTACAATATGTTGTTCTGCACAGAAATTATAGCCGCGGAGCATATTTTACAGCAGTGGAGTCTGTTGGGATAGTCGAATTTATAGGTCTGGCTTAACAGTGTGGGTCTTTTCCCCTAACACGCTAATTATTAGTCATTAATGGAGGTTTTTTTTCTTCATGCAGGATTTGGTAACCAATGTGTCTCCACGTATTGTGCGTGGAACCACTTCCGGACCAATGTTTGGTCCCGGGCAGGGCTCCTTCCTGAACATTGAGCTGATCAGTGAGAAGACGGCTGCCTACTGGTGCAAGAGTGTGACGGAGCTCAAAGCTGACTTTCCTGACAATGTAAGTTGGACACAAGCACAGATCACATGACTTGAACGAAACCCAAAAGGAACATTGTATTGAGAAAATGGACCAGGGAGACTTACAGCAGGGCTACCTAGTATGACACATCAAAAATAGAATGCACGAGATGATGTGTCACAGTGTTGACACTCCCAGCTAGTTAGAGATGTGATTTTTATGGATCTGTTGCTAGTTGGACAAGGTATAAGAATATACAGAAATTCAGCTTGATTTAGAGTCTTTAACCAGAGCGGCTGCTGTTTTATTCCTGCATTACTGAACATAAATATGCTCATGACATTAACATGTTAAGAAGACAAAATTGTGTTTTCTAATCTCCTTCGCACAACATATGGGAGGTCGTCTTCATCTTTTTTTGTAAAATCCGCATGGGACTCTGTGGTAGCTAGTTTGGCTCTTAAGTCATAAAATTTGAATATGATTTCAATATTCATTTCTCATTGTTCCATTTATTATTCATAGTAATGTGATCCTTATGTTTGTTAATGAAATCCAAATATTTATGATGTGAGCTAGCTCCATCCATAAGTGCTTGTTTTTTTTATTCAGCCGTCGTATAGTACAGCAGGAGCGGCATATGCTTGCTGAAATTACAAAATGACAACTCATTTGTTCACTTCTAAGGTTCTTGTATCTGGGTTTCTTTTTGTGCTCAAGAAATATCAAAAGATTAATTGATTTCTGCAGGACATTCTGACGGCAATCATGGGCAGCACTAATGGAAGTGATGCCCAGCATTCACTGGGGCGGCTTTTGTACTGAGGATGAAAGCAGCAGAGATGTATCGCTTCTTTCTGAAACAAGGTGAATAGAGTATAGAGAGAGAAAAAGAGAGAAGCTCCTTTTAAGGGCCCCGACTGAGCTGAGATATGCTTTGCTGCCGTAGACACCGTAAGAAATTGCTTGACAACTGTATTTCTTATTAAAACAGTAAGTTGAGCTGACATATTTGTATACCATGAGTGTGTAGGGTAGGGAGTGTAGGTTTATGCTATGTTTTCCTAGAAAAAAAAAGACTGCACAATTTTTGAATTTGGCTTTTGATTATTTAACCTTAAGCATATTAAACTATATATACACGTAAAGATATCTGTCTTCATTTTCTAAAAATAACGAAATTTCGAATGCATGTTTTTATGTTCCTTTTTTAGTACCTATTATCACATAAGCGAATGCTTTAGAAAACTCTGAGTGTTTTGTGTTAGTACAATTATAGTTTCTGTTAGGGCTGGGCGATATGGCCTAAAAAAAATCAGTTTTTTTTTTTTTACTAAAAATCTGATTTACGATATAAATAGATTTTTTACCCTTACTTAAAATCAAATCAAGTCAAGTCACCTTTATTTATATAGTTCTTTAAACAAAATACATTGCGTCAAAACAACTGAACAACATTCATTAGGAAAACAGTGTGTCAATAATGCAAAATGACAGTTAAAGGTAGTTAAAGGCAGTTCATCATTGAATTCAGTGACTGCAGTGACCATCTGATCTGGATACAGTCTGGATCTGGTGACTACGGTGACCTAGGAATAAGAGAGAAACAGACTAATATTAGCGTAGATGCCATTCTTCTAATGATGTAGCAAGTACATCGGGTGTTATCAATAGTCAGATGACAAAGAAATTGTTCAAAACCAGTTTTAATATCATTCTTTATCATTCTGCCCATTCTGACCTACGGGATCCCTCAGTTACGCATTGGCGGATGTTAAAAAGAAAACCTATTTTCATTCAAATAAATTGATGTTAACTACACATTCAAGTTAATCGATAAAATCGATTTATCGCCCAGCCCTAGTTTTTGTTATTAAATTTGTCAGTGTGAGAGGTAGAAGACTGGCTGGTGATTTTTTTAGATTGCTTTGGTTCTTGTGCATTAACAGCTAACAATCCCTCACATGTACACCCACTGCGCTAAAATGCTCTCTTTACCATTCCTGTAAAAGAAACTGCTTCAGGATGCTGCTCCGGCTGTTGTGACTCTGAACTGGACAAATTGTGCTTTGCCGTTATCAGTACGTCTATTTTTTCCCATTATTAGAAAATGGTCACAGCACTGCGTTAGAGAATCAGCAGGACTCATAGCTCCACATGTTCTCTTATGGCCTCAAGGTTACTTATCTCCATGGAGACACATTGTTAGAGTGTAAGGTGGGTTCGGAGGCACTCCCCCGGAGGGAGGTTATAGAGTTTATAACCAGGTAATCCCGATCTTCCTCAAACCCCACAGCCTCGGCCCCGGTTAATGTGACGTTCCAGCTGGGGGGCTCAGACTGGATTGGTGTTAATAAACTTAAAACTAGATCCCTCTTCAGCTTCTCAAGGGCTGTTCTGCAATAATGTGACGTTAAAGTGGGCAAAGGTCAAGACCAAATCAAAACAGAATACTTGTGTTGCATATAATACCCGAAATGAAGCCTGCGGCGTTGATCTCTTCTTCTTCTTTAGGAACCCCGCTGTTGCTCGCAGATGGCCTGAGGTTTATGGTTATATTACAAAACACTATTTCAGGGTTTATCAAATATCACTTATATGTCACTGTTGTACTGTAAATCTCGGCGGTAAATGTCAGAGTGCTTAACTTTATTTGCCCCCTAAAACTTGGCAATATTTTCTGCTCTCGTGTAGGTGGGCTAAGCTTAGCACCTAACTGCCTGCTGCTTTTGGGAAAGCGTAATGCCTGAGAGATTTATATCTAGCGGAAATTTGTCTCGGGGGGACAACACAGCCTCCAAGTTTAATATCCTCCCATGAAATCAGTTTTCTCCGAGTCTCCCTGGACTCCTGTTCTCCTGTTGTTAGCACCAATCTTCACTGTCCCCCGTGCCGCCCACCTCCGCCTCATCAGCAGCAAGTGTAAGTCATGGACATCTGATGAGACAAGAGTTTAGATGTAATCACGTCGTTGGACCAAGGAACACAAGGTAGGCTGGCCTTCATTGCAGGGTTGTTATCCACATCTCTGCAGCTATTAGACACATAATGGAGTGCGGCCACATATGCAGTTAACGTGGTTAGGTTTTTCCTGGAGAAATATCACGATGAGGGACACAGTGTGCTGAAATGTTGACCTGGTAGCTACTCTTTCCACCAGCAAGTGTGGGCAGAAAGTCCATCTCTGGAGAATTGGTGCTATGGTATGCTCGGTAGAGTTTCAAAAGCTTTTTATATCCGTGATTACCTAAAACCAGGAGTTGTTTTTGAGAAGCAGACCTTCCATAACCTGTTTTATGACTGGCTTATTGTGTGTCCAAAGGGAAAAATCAACAACAAACAGTGCAGGCTAATCCAGCAAATGCTCTTATCTAACACCTTGCTCTGGGGCTTGATACTGTTTTAATAAAGTCAGCGCAACAGTGGATTTGTCCTGGTCTTGTGAATTATAAATATTGATTTTGTGACTTTGAGGGTGGAGAAGAAGAAGGCAGCTGCTTTTTAAAGACAAGATAATGGCCTTTAGATCCATTTTATAATGTGCTAAAATGGGACCTTGATGGGGAATCCTTTTGTGCACAATGAAACGGGCCTCTGTTAAAGGCCACAAGGTGAGACAAAGAAAACCTGGTCTTGAATTCTGTCCATGCTGAAATCTGTCTCTTATTCTTCTCTCCCCATAGATTGTCATATCCAGCATAATGTGCAGCTACAACAAAGCTGATTGGACAGAGCTTGCCAAAATGGCAGAGGTGAGTCTTTGTTATGCTAATTTGTGAACACACACAGTTGTGAAATAATAACCTCTTCCCTTGGGGATAATTTGGCTCTTTTGATAACACTGCATGTGTACCCACACCATCACATACTGTCCTGTACCAAACAGCAAAACCAACATTTACTGTTTTCCACAAAAAAAAAAAAACCTTTATTGAATCACTGGCAGCTAATCCTGGATCTAAAGTAGGCTACATTTACGGGAAATGCTCTTCGGAAGCAGCTAATCTGATGTTGCCAAGAAGCTGAGAGGGATGAGACAGAGGATGCCAAGGAGTGAGCCGCTGATGGTTAGATGAGATGGAGAGGTGAAAGGAAGGATGGAAGAGAGAAAACGAGAGGATTTCCAAGACCAGACATCATCAGGCCGGTCCATCTGTGAGAATGGAGTTGTCCAGATCCAAGGATGTAGCAGTGAAACTAAACAGCTTCGGCCCCAAAATGCTTTTAACTGTAGATGGTCTCAACTCACAAAAAGGCATCAACTGCAATCACCAACAACCATGAAACATCATTAATGCTGAAACACAATCAACATTCAACAGCTTCAACTCCAAAAAGCAGTCACACTCAGCGGGCATTAACTTTAAGCAGCCTCAACTTATATCAACCTCAAAACATTATCAATTCCAAAATGCTATCAACTGCAGAAGCCCTCAACCTCATAAAGGAATCAACTTAAACTGGCTTCACCCCCAAAACAGCATTGACTACAAAAGGCCAAGGCAAAAATACTTCAACCACAAAATGTTACGGATTGCCTCAACCCCACATATTAAGGCATAAACTTGAATTGGCAACTGTCCCAAAAACCATCAACCAGCGTAAAATCCTAAAAGACATCAACCCCAAGATGTTATCAGCTTCAAACATCAGACTCTATCTGCAAACAGCCTCAACTTTAAGAAGGAGTTGAGGCTTCAATTGGCATAAACCCTAAAACGGAATAAAGCCCAAGCACCATAAACCCCAAAAAGCTATCAGACAGCTTCAACTCCAAAAGGACATCAACCGAAATGGCAACAACCCCAAGCTCCATCAACTGCAGACAGCCTCAGCTCGAAGAAGTCATTGAGCTCAGTTGACATAAACCCTGAAATGCTATCTACTGCAAATGCTCTCAACCCCAAAGAGGCATAAATCTTGAAAGATATTAATGGAATGAACCCCGAAATGTCATCAACTCTGAAACACTGTCAACTCCGAATGGCCTCAACCCAAAAACAGAGTCAGCCACATTTGACAGCACTAACTCCAAAATGGCATGAACCCCAAAATGTCTTTAACTTTAAATGGCATCTACCCCAAAACAGCATAAACAGCAACTAGACCCAACACCGGGAAGGATTGTGCACCATTCAGAATTAAATTGAGAATGCCTTTTCAATTACAAATCAGTTTCCGAATTCGAACTCAATTTCAAATTCACACTCATAAATTGGAAGGGAGCCATTTCTTTGGTTCTGAATTGTGCATAACCCTGACTTAACGCACACACACAAACATTTTCTGCAGAAATTAAGTGCTCACATATGTCTTCACACCACTTTGTATTTATAAACATAGATCTTGATACTGTAAGTGGAAATAGAGGGAGACAGTGGAGTGACCCTGGGATTAATCATAGTTGACTTGCAGATCTCAGGCGCTTAATTGTGCAGAGAAAATAGCTGAAAGTAAACAGTCTGCATGTCAATGTGTTAATTCTGCTATCGATTACATCGACGCATCGCCCTATCCTCACTCTCACCTCATTAAACCGGCCTGTCAAACCCACCAAAAACCTCTTTTACTAACGGCAAAGATGGACATCTGGTATTTCCTGCCTCCCCACCCCCCTCTATATTACTGTCATTATGTATTCGCCTGACATCCCTTGTCACTGAAGCCCAGGTACATTTTGCATATTGTGTATTCATAAGGCAAGCCGATGATGTAAAGTACGATGAAAACATCGTTTCAGGGTACGGCTGCCGTGTCACACCACACTTCACTGGAGCACAGGACTGATTTGAAGGTCTTGCTCTTTTACCTATACTGGATGAAAGTGAAAGCATTGATCTGTTGTCAGAGATGAAACGAGAAAAGGATGAGCGGGAGATACTGACGATCGGGGTGAAACGGTGAAAGACCATTTGTCTTTGGACCACGTCTGGCGCCGTGGGTTTTAGCGGTCTGCGAACTCCTCTGTGGTCTGAATGCCTCATCTTCCTCGCGTCTGCTGTTTAGCTACCTGTGCCAGCAAATATGAAATAAAGGCTCAGTTGCCATGGCAACTCCGGTTTCAAAGTGAATCAACCATTCATTCCCACTTTGAAATCTAAGGGAACACTTAACACTGTTCCCCGCCTAAGGATACTACGTAAAAAAAAAAAAAAAATCATGCTTTCTTTCCCTCCCTTGCATGCATCTCGCTCTGTCTCTCTGTCTGTCTGTCTCTATATAACATCCAGACTCTCTCTCTTTTGCCCTCACAGAAGTGTCAGTCTGAAGTAAACCATTCTACTTGCAGCCGCCACCTCTCCTCAGCTACTTTCCCCTCCATAAAATCGCTGCCTTTGAGAGAAATATTACATCATAACGATGTGCCTGAGGCTATAATTCATAAATGTCAGTCTCTCCGTAAGCTGTTCCTATTTTATCCAATTGAGAGTTGGCAGAAGAAAAAGGAACAGTGGATTGCAGATAAATGGCTAAAAGCAGGCCCAATAATAAGTGCGCAATGTGTGGTGGTTCGTGAGTGGCATAGCTACAGAATCTGTGAATACGTGAATTTAAACGAATAAAAGCTTCATTGCTTTCACTCAAATGCCAGTTTCCCAGGCTGCACCGCTGCATGTCTCTCGCTCAAAATTTGAGGATGGTATAAATGAATGAACTGTTTATAAGAGCAGTATCTATTTATCTGTCTGTCTGTCTGTCTGTCTGTTTATCCGTTCATCGATGCAGTATCTATCTATCCATCTATCTATCTATCTGTCTGTCTGTGTTGTTCTTACTGTAAGGATTATAAACCTTTGAATTGCACAATTTTTTTTATTTATTTTTTTGAAAGCTTACAAATGAGGCTCTTTTGATGCCAACATTCAGAGTTTGTCTGGGCAATTTCCAAGTTGTAATTACAGAATATGTCTTTGTTGTCATTTTAATATCAATTCATTTTATTCCATAAATACATTCCCAATTCGGTTCTTAATGGTGCACAAGCCTACTCTTCGGAGACTGTTTCTGTACAATTTCCGCTTGCTAGCTTCCTCTGCACTTTTTTATTTATTTTAATTTTTATAGTGCCTAGAGAGATATTGGATTTCTCAGGACACCTATTTCAGTGATATCTGTCAGATAGGAGGGAAATTATGCGTGGTGTCCCCAAAAAGTTGCTTATTGTGCTTTTAGCCGGGTGTTATTCTGTGACGACATCCTATGAAAGACCAGCCAGAGCAGATTCAACCGATCCTGGTCTTGTGGCTGTAAATAAATATTCTATGCTAATCAGTTTGCTTAGCTTAGTAGTGAGTGAGTTTAGTAAGACTACACTGTATGTCTATAATGTCTGTCTTTTGTTGTCATTCCTCTCACTTTTTGAGTGCATATTTTCCCCCAGAAATATTAAATAAATATTTTTCTTCTTTTCCACTTCTCCTCCTCCTCTCTAAGGTCCCCTGAGATCAAACTAGCCGTACTGATGCAGGGAGTATGACAGCGATAGGTAATGTTGTCCTTATCAGCTTTAGAGTTGATAATCCTTGTCAAAGGCAGTGTCAGGTTTGATCCAGATATTCTCTTTTGTGGAGCTTGCCCTTAAACTCTGATTATCATTAAAGTTTTAAAAAACCATTAAATGCAACATATTCTAAAAAAAATCCATTAAATGCTCCATCCTTACATTTGGTTGTGCTCTCTTTTGAACACTGCAGTGATCGCATAGCAGTGCCCTGGCAATCATGCCAGCATCGTGGCTGTGACTTTTTTTCCTAGATTTGAATCCAAAGGCTTTTATTTCTCCACTTGTATTTCACAATTCATACAGAAAAGAAAAGAGAGATCTCTTTGTCCCAACAAACTGCTCTTGTTGTTTGTGCTTCCTTTGGCTTAATTTACATCTATCCCTTCACTCTCAGTGCTAAGCCCACAATATCAAACATTCATCTTTCTGGCCTCTCTCTCTCTGAAAGCTTACCGTGATGAGAGATGATAGCACTTCATTCACTGTGTGCGTGTCACCCCTTTTGTAAGACGGGAGGGGGAAAAAGAAAGCCTGCCCCCTCGTCCTCCTCCTCCTCTTTCTATAAAGGGCTTAAAAGAAACGGGGTGAAATTAAACATCATTGATAATTGGCTTTGGGATCACGGCACATTGTATCCATTTTGTACCTATATTTAGTCCTAATTGACCATGAAATCTGGAGCCTAATCCTGTAAGAGCGGGAGGTCTGTCCCGTTCCCCCAACTGACAGTGATAAATAGCATCAGCCCACCTCATGGTCCTCTGCACTTTGTAAGGCTAAAATGCTTATTATTCTTTTTCCCCCTTTAATGGTTGTCAGTCTGCGGAAAATCATAAATCTACAGATGGAGTCACTGTGGCAGGTTTGTAGAGCTTTTTGTAATAGTTTAAATCCCCCATGTGATGTGGTTTAAAGCCCCCGTGGATCTGTAATTGCCTGTCAAACTCGGCTCGGCTACGCACCCCACCCCGGTCTCGCCCGCTCGCTCGTCTCTCGTGTATTCGTGTGGAACACTTATCACCGCTCTCATCTATTTTAGACCCGATGTCTCAGTCAGCGTTGATTTGCTTCGCTCATTGTTTGCATCTGCTTGAGCCTGATAAACAATAAAATTGTTTGTTTTTTAGTTATATTCTTTATTAGCTTGTGCGTGTGTGTCTTTTGTGTTTCGTTTTGCTGTTGCATGGTGGATAGACTTAGATTGCATGGAAAGATGGTTTGAAAGTTCAACGCAGGAAGACTGTATATGTGATTAGTTTTGCTCTGCACATGTGAAAATAAAATAAAAGTTACTTAAAAGAATTCTTTGCTGCACCTGAAGTGCATTAATGATTTTCATTTTGTTTCTTGATGTTTCATTCTATGTTCTACATTCTGTCATCATTTACCGGGTGAACATATATTCAATTGATGTGCCTGGATCACAAGGATGGAGCAATATGATACAGTTTCAGTAAAGTACACCAGAACATGAACACCAGTCTGCTGTTCTATTTCTGGGGCATGTTGTCTAATTCCATGAACAGTGTGCAAAATAAAACAACACAACGTAGGCAAAGTATGCGACGATAAAAGCGCACACATTTTCATTTTTAGTGAATTTCCTCCTATGTAATATAGGACCACCTCCTATATATATTTATATATGTCATGTGTGAGGGTTGCATATAAATGTCCACAGCTTGATTGTGATTCAAAGGTGAAAAATGCATTGAATTTATTTGTTAATAATCTGAGGCTTCTGCATCCATCTCACAGGAGTCTGGCGCTGATGCCCTGGAGCTGAATCTATCATGCCCTCATGGAATGGGGGAGAGGGGAATGGGGCTCGCCTGTGGGCAGGTAAATCCAACATTCAACACCCACTGTACACATTCACCATGCACAGACACTGTCAGCTGTGAGGTACAGCAGGGATGAAATAAAAATGCTTTCTTTTTTGGTTAAAATCTAAATCTGTGTTTGTTTGTCAGAAAATCAGGTGAGTGACAATCAGGGAATTATATTAACTGTGGTACCATGGTACAGTCATGTAAGAGATACATCATGTACCATGGTTTTATTTACCATTAGACAGTACATGCCCAAAAACATGGCAGCACCATTGTACGAATTGTTTTACTGTCTATAATTGTCGATTAGTATGGCATGTTTGGTACTGTATGTTTGGGACCCTGAGGTATTTATATTCTGCTGTCACTCAGCAGGGAGAGAAAACGTGTTAGGAGACCATGAACATGAGGCCTGCTGGGAAAGATGTGGCACGGTTTTGTGCTTTTTGTGTTTTATTCTATGGATCTAGTAGAGCCATACTGTGGATCTGACAGTAAACACATGCTCTGTTCCAAAACCTAGTGAACATTTAAGACATTCTTTGTCCTTTTAGTCAGTAATATTGATATATAAAATATCGAAAAAAATAAATTTACTCGAGAAGACTGCATAAAATAAGACACTCTTTTCATAGAGTGTATGTTGTCTTGTTACACTGACAATTTTTTCCAAATAGTTTTTTATTTGTTTATTCTTCAAAACAATTGAATCTTATCTTATCTTATCTCTTTGAGGCTCCTGTATGTTTCTGTACAATATAAATATATATTTTTTTATTAAGTTGTAGATAAAGATTATTAGAGTATATTTTACAAGAAATTACTATTTGAGTTTTTCTACCATAGTTAATTCAGGGTGCTTTCACATCTCTAGTTCGATTCATTTGGTCCAAACCAAGGGCAAACAATTATACATTGTAGCATTTTTTCAGCTTTTTTGGTTCCTTTTCACACCAGACTGATTGCTTTGGTCCGTACCAGTTGAAACGAACCAAAATGCAGTCACATGACAACATCTACATCACTCATTGGCCATGACTTATTTCCTAAACTGCTTTTCAATTGGTCAGAATTTATGTGCGGGAAAATTCCAACATAACAGGGAAAGACAGTAAACAACACGGAGACAACAAAACTACATGACAACTTGACTGCCTGGCCTGGCCATAATCTATTACATTGTTTGTATACACCACAATATGCAAAAAATACATTTCTATAATGACGCGCAGATGCGGCTTGAAAACAGCGTTCTAATGCACTGCAAACGGTGAGCGGGCATCGCTCGTAACTTCAAGCGGAGGCGTGCATTAATTCTTCTTAACTCTGACATGCTCATGTTCATCAGACCAAATTTCTATAAGGCTGCGAAACCTCCTCACTACTCCAAGTTTGTCCACGAGCTGCCATGCTAAAGTGCAAACTGTCAACAAACTCTTCCTCATCCCATAATGCACAAAGCAGCTGACTACGCCAGCTAGTTTAGTACAAAAAAAAGTATCATAAAATTATCAGTACTTTTTGCAGTTGGGTCTGTTCGAGGTCGGATCACATTCTCACCACAAACGAAACGCTCCAGAGTTCGTTTGAAAGCGTACTGAGACCACCTCTTCAAGCAGGTCTCGGTACGCTAGTTTGGTCCACTGCTGCTTTCTCACCTGCCCAATCGAACCGCACCAAAGGGAGAAACGAGCTCTGGTACGATTCAACCGAACTAAATGAGGCAGGTGTGAAAGCACCCTCAGTGTGTTACTCACAATTACTTTGTCAGATTTACTAGCAATTTCTAAGTGAAAATTTTCTTTATTTACCCCCCCCCCCCTCAATGTACTGTATTTGTGTTGATGCCAGTGTAAGCGTGCTCTAGATTAGTCACTTATTGGTCATGTGATGGTTGTAATGCTGATATTGATGTCTGTTGAAATGCAGCTTGCTACTTTAGGTTTTGGAGCTAAGCTATAACCTGTGAATGGTGACTTGAAACTCAATTGGGATTTTAATGAGTTTTTGGATTGGAAGCTGGTTTGAGCTTGAGCTCAGCTATTATACTGATATGGGCATGAACCTAATGTATCTAAATATCAGTTTAGGACTTTGTTTCTTTTCAAACCCAAACCCACATAAGACCTGCACTGCTCAGTGTACAATTCTATAAATGTCTTGTACTACAAGCACATAAAAAAGACTTGTCTTCATGGATTTCGCAGTGATGTAGATTCTGATATTTCTTCTTTAAGAAGGTATAGATTTATGTGCGTAACTGTGTGTACCATTCCGAATCAGAGCCCGTTTCAGCACTTATGAATGGCTAATGAGACGTTGTCAACTTTGCCGAACCTGCATCAGTGCCTCTCCACTTTACCATAACACTGATTTTGTCAAAGCGTTTTAATAACAATTTCCATCACATTACATTCAACCGCGGAATTAGCTGAATTTAATAATCCACAAATAATCCTTTTTTGCGCTTCGTAAACAATTTTCATTCAAACGCATGAGTCCATTATTCGAATCAAATGCCTGTTGAGATTAAGTTGGTATTTTGGGGGGGGGGTTTCACACCAGAGCATGGTGCATATTACAGTCAAAAAAACAGCGACTTTGCTTATGATTAAACCCTCAGCAACTGTGAAAAGCGGAATAACATCCTGTCAACTGATGGATTTGATTGGAAGACATTGCTTCTGTGCACCTTAGAGAACTTTATTCTCTCTATTCTCTCATTTTTTGGATTTCTGATGTGTAGTTGTAAAACAGTATAAAATACTGTCGAAAATGAATAAAAATATATGTGTATTGTTGTTTTTTAAGCCTAAAAGCCTGTCATGGTCAAGAATGTGACATGAAAGCTTTTTCATTTAGATGTTCTGCCATCTTTGCTGAAAAATAAACAGCTTAGACCAGTTCAGTCCAGTTTAAATGTGAGTATAGTCTGGTTTTAAATGGGCACTTTTGGTCTGTTACTAGAACAAGTTGATTCAGCCACTGGTAGTTAATAGTTAATAACCACCAAAACTAGCATTAAACTTCCCAAAACATATGTTATACTTGTTAAATGGTTCCTATAACAATTCTGACCACCACATTTCAAAGGCAAAATGCTAATTCTGCAATAATTTACCCATGCAATCCAAAATCTTTTTTTTTTTTTTTTTTTTCATAAGTGAGTGAAGTGACATTCAGCCAAGTATGGTGACCCATACTCAGAATTTGTGCTCTGCATTTAACCCATCCGAAATGCAAACACAGAGCAGTGAACACACACACACACACACACACTGTGAGCACACACCCGGAGCAGTGGGCAGTCATTTATGCTGCGGCGCCCGGGGAGCAGTTGGGGGTTTGATGCCTTGCTCAAGGGCACCTAAGTCGTGCTATTGAAGGTGGAGAGAGAACTGTTCATGCACTACCCCCACCCACAATTCCGTCCGGCCCGAGACTAGAACTCACAACCCTTCAATTGGGAGTCCAACCCTCTAACCATTAGGCCACGACTTCCCTCGACTTCCCCATGCTGGCATCTTTCATATAGTGAATATGAATTGGGAAAAATGCAGGGGAAAAAACAACATTATGGAAAATCATGAAAATGATCCATATTACTTGTGTGTTTCATTCAAGAAACAATATGAGGCAATTTGTGTGTGAAGAACTGAGCAACTTTTGAGCTATTAATCACTAGAAGTCTTAACATGCACCTTTCATTTTAGTTTTAGGTCTGTATGGAAGAAAGACAAACGAATGGTTTTGAAAGGACATAAATAAATGATTTTATTTTTGCTTGAACTATTTCTCCTATATTCTAAGTTTAAGGGTCCCAAGTCAGTCAAGAACAGCTTAAAACACGACTGACTCTTTGGTAATATACTAGTTGTAGTACTTTCAGTACATTCTGGCTGTGAAGGTCTGTCACATGAATTTAGTCAAGAGGTGATGTACCTTGTGTATTACCATTTCTCTTTGCCCATATCAGGCATGAATAAACGCACACCTCTTCATTCTGTTCACCTGACTATGTGTTATAACACAGGAAATAAACCAGCTTTTCCATCCGAACAAAGACAGAGTTATTTCCCTCCACCGTGGCTGTAAATTTGCAGTCCTATCCATTCGGTTCGCTGTAGATTTTCCTCTGTAAGACAAAGAGCTAATCAAAGCCCGAGGGCAGGTATTTGCCAAGAGAACTAAAGAGACGCAATATCATTTAATCACTCCGTTTGACACCTCGTCTACTCTCCTTGCCTGTGGAAAAGGAGGAGAGAAAAAAATACATTAATTCAGCATTGTTTCTGACTGCATGAAAAGAGATACAATTTGATTTTAATGGGATGTTAATATTCCCTCTCGATTGCTCTCTTTTCAAATTGTTTTTGCTATGAAACGGTCCCTATTTTCGCAGAGCTGTTTAACATTTAACTTGCAGCAGATTGGAGATGTTTTTGTTTACATATGTTAAACATTAATGCTGGTAATTCCTGTTTACTGTTGATTAATGCTTGAAATATTAAGGGGCAAATTCACTAAGCACTTGTGCAGTATTTCTGTAAAAAATAAACAGACAAAAAGATTTGTCCACAAACTAGTTTAACATGTAAACCCGAAACACAATCTTTTTTTTTTTTTTTTTTTTTTTTTTTAGTGATTATAGATGACGTTTTTTTTTTTTTTTCACAAAATTTTATTTAAAGATATTATTTAATGCATTTAATACATTTAAGATTTATTTAATATGTTTACAAAAGTTAAGCAGCAAAACTAATTTTGAGTTTGTGTCTTGTGATGCAAATATCTTTTAAAGTTCTTCAATATTTTTTACATGGCAGAATATTATATCGTGGCCAGGAAATAAGAATCAGTTTGCATGACCTTTATTGAACAAAATTAAAACATTGCCACAAATTTTACTAAAATGAGGGATTTAAATTTATTTTAAACAATTTTTACTATTTTAGTGTACAGGATGTGTTTGGATGAGCTAATAAACCCATAATCAAAGCACTTCATTTTAACAGTTCAGCTCATACAGATCTAGCGGGTTAATATTTGAAAATATTGATTGTTATTTGATTATTTGAAACAATCATGTTCTTCTAGATATGCATTAAAAAACAAAACAAAAAAAAAACATTGTAAGCACATTGCCAATATGTTGTATATTGTATATTAATATACCATCTTTTTTTTTTCAATATTCTGTTTTAATTAAAATCGTTTTAATCATTGTCATGATGCATATATTTCATCTCATTCTGCAAATATTTCAGTAATTCGGTTGGCAAAATTAATTTTTAACAATTTGTAATCATAGGAAAAGAAATGTGAGAGGGAAAGATCTTTGGCGGGGTTCACAGAGTTCTCGCTCAAGTTTGACTCCACATCCTTCGGGATCTCATCTTTTTTTCACCTTCTGCCTTCAACACAGTTCCCCAGTTTCGCAAATTTAAACCGACTCTCGTTCCCAGAGTTATTTTGAGCCTACCAAACAGGGCCGAGTGACACCCGACTTCCATCATACCTCCTGCGAGACCCGCCAGCCCTTAAAGAGAGCGCCCACCTTATGTGACCTGGCACTGTAAAATAAAAATTTCAGGTGTAAAGCTGCTATTACTCTTGCATTCCTCCCAGCGTTCCCCTTCGCCCCTCCCCTCACAGCCTGAGGGGGCTTCGGGACGCTTTCCATCTCTCTCTTTTCCTTTCCTTCTCTTCCAGTAGCAAAAGCGCTCTGGTTCCCTGCAGTGACTGCACAAAAATTATATAAAGAATCCGGCACACCCCCTCCTTTCATTTCATACAAGGCCTTCCCCCCATCCTTAACCACGCGGCCACCTGCCAAATCAGTGCTGCTGGAGTCTCTGTGCAATTCACTCAGCCCTTATTGCAGCTCACAAGTCGATTTTCATCTCTGAATGCTCTTCAGCAGTTTCGAAAGCTCTCTGTCTGCAAGGCATGCTGCCTTTTTAAAACGCTCATGACTGCTGTGGTAGGTCCGCTGCGCTTCCAGGACCATGGAAAGCACCTCTCCATGTGAAACGGGGTGGCGCCGGGTCATAGACTCACTGCAGAAAGCAGGCCAGCTACACAGGTGCGCTCTCTCTCCATCAAAGCGTGTAATACTGTGTACAGCAAAATGCTTAGAAGGAAAAAGCATCCCTGCTCCAGACTCCCTGGGCCACAGACAGCGGCTCTCACCCCAGCTGGCCTGTAATAGGCTGTCACGGGAAGCCCTCAGAGGGAGCGGCGGTCTCCGGTGCGAGAGCAGAGTTCTTACAGGCAGCATCTGTTTGGTGGCTGGTGTCTGGCTGCGGGCCACGACCCCTGTGCCTCGTACTGCGGCAGGCGTAATGCAATTTCCCATGACCCTTTGGGAGGATGGCCTGTCCTGCTTCCTGTAAGTCTGTTGCTGTTGTTTCCCTCAAATGCTACCATCTTCCCTCAGGACACAGGGCTCGGACCAGGCGGACGCCACTCACTCAGCCCTCAGTGCTGGCAGGCAGCTCTGAGTTTCCATTAAAGAAATGATGTATATTCGTAGGAAAAGTGCCAGTCATGCATTTTTAATATTAGTTTAAATACACAACTGTTCAAATATTTGTGGTTGGTATGATAGTAAGACATTCTGTAATTTTTTTTATACAGTTTTACTGTATTTTTGATTAAATAAATCATGATTAATAAATCGTGTTCCTGTAGCTCAATTGGTAGAGCACTGTGCTATCAAGCGCAAGGTTGTGGGTTCAATTCCCCGGGAACACATGATAGGTAAAAAATGATAGCCTGAATGCACTGTAAGTCGCTTTGGATAAAAGCGTCTGCTAAATGCATAAATTTATTTAATTTAAATTTAAATTTAAATAAATGCAGCATTGATGAACATTTGTAAGGATGTTGACAGTTGTGGGGCTTTTTTCTGTTTGTACAAATAAATGCTGATAGATTTAGTAAAAATGTTGACAGTCGAAACGCGTAAGAATGTAGACATTCACACTTTTTTGTTGATACAAATGCATACATTTCATAGTTGTAAGAATGTTTACAATTACACATTTTAATAAGTGCAAATACATGCTGTATGTAATTTTAATGTATTTTTTTTTTCATTAGTCCATATATATGAACAGCATAGCAGTATCTTTTCAAATATAACAATGATTGTCAACATTTCAAGTCCAAATGAGTGTAAACAGTCGTTCCTTGTTATTATTAATACATTCTATATACATTTGTACAAACCTATGTTGTTTATAATCGAAAGAATGCTGATAATTGTGCATTGTTTTGTTTTATTGGCTAAGAATCTTTTGTACAAATACAAATAAGTACAGTTCAAATAGCCATGGATGGTGCTCACTGCTGAGTCGAGTGCATAAATCTAATATTTTCATACAAAACAATGTGGGGAATGAGTTTGTCATCTTAAATGGCGTAACCTTTCCTGTTCCTTCTATTTTAGTGCCTTTCAAATGCATTTTCAATACTTTTGGGTGCAAATGTATCTGGAATCCATGTGTATCTCAGGTAAAATACACACCCAAGGACGCACCAGATCCCACAGTGCTGTTTTTTTTTTGCTCTTCGTTTTTTTGTACTGCACTGAATCACTCAGCATGCCTCAGAAATGGAAAGGAAATAGTCAGGAGGAGATGTGTTGTTCCGTGGGCTTCTGTATTCTTACAAATCAATTCTGGCTAATGGTTTTAAAAATCAAACGCTAACCTTTTCCTGTGCAGGGAGTGACCTTAGAACTCGACTTTGCACATACAGCGTGTACATCACACTTCTTTATAGAGACGGACAGACCCATTGCTCAAGGGAATATACGCCAGCCGTTATTGGATACGTCAAAACAGAGATCCATTTCCTGTGAAAGAAAAGAGAGACTGAGAAGGACAGGGATTAGAAAGGGAACTGCGGCTGTACTGAATGAAAGCTCCATCTCAGGTTTACAGTCTTTTAAAGCATCCCGACTGATCCGACATCAGACTTCGCTGCTTGAATTAACCATGACTGTTTTACCTCATAGGGGTATAAAGGGTTTAATGTGGTTATATCTTCTTTTGAGGACTTGAGGAACGGGGCCGAATGCATAGGTTGTCAAACAGTCACACAAAAGATAGTGGATGCAAAGAAAAAAGACAAAAAATAATAAAAACAGTTATATAAGTTAAATATAATATAATAATCATTTTATTTGTAATTTCTCATCTTTATTTAAAATATTTTAAAATATAATTACATAACTTATTAGATTGTATTATTATTATTATTATTATTATTATTGAAAGAATTTAATAATACTTTTATTTAGTAAAAATGCATTAAATTCAAAAATGACAGTAAGGACATTTATAATGTTATAAAATATTTATATAATAAAAATAATAATAATAAAAAAAAAAAAATATATATATATATATATATATATATATATACACACACACACACACATTTGTACATTTTAATAAATCACTGATATAAAAGGAGTTCTCAAAATGTTGTGCCATACTTTGTGATTGGTTTCTGGTTTAAATTTTCTAAGATCTAGCTACATACAGTTAGGAAGTTATCCAATTAATTATCCTTTTTAAACACTGTTTAATGCAGTTGTGGTTTTACTTCAGAAGTGTTAGGGAGACATGCAGCCTTTCTTCAGATACCAAATACCGAACCCTCTGGTCTCACTCTCACTCTCTCTCAGTCTCTCTCTCACTAAACAGCACAGTCTGACAGACCAGGGCAGCTTAATAAAGCATGAATCCTCCTGGAACAGCAGTTCACACTGTTATGATCCCTCTCTCTCTCACACCAGCGACTACAGGCTCCCCTCTCCATCTATCACTCGCTCATTCTCTTTCTCTCCAATACACACACACACACACACACATATACAGAGAGAGGCTCAGGTCTAAGAGTCTACTAATATTTAAAGGAATAGTTCACCCTGCCCTCATTCCACTCCTAACAAGTTATTGAAGAACTTCAGAAGACTTTAATTACAGTGAATGATGACTAGAGCTTTCAGGATTCAACACCGGATGCAGAACACCATAGAATTATCATAAAAGTGGTCAATATGACTTCTATGTCTTAAGTTCATCTCTGCCGTTTCGTTTTCTCATGCCTCTTTTGTCGTTGTTTAAGTTTGCTTGTTGGTTTAATGACCCGTTTGACTAGGATCCAGAGCTGGTGCGGAACATCTGTCGGTGGGTTCGGCAGGCTGTTCGGATCCCGTTCTTTGCCAAACTCACCCCTAATGTGACTAACATCGTGGATATTGCCAAGGCTGCACAGGAAGGTATTTGGTCATTTTTATTGTAAATTTGTACCGGTTTGGGATGATAATAGTGGTGAATTTATTATATTGATTTTCTCAAACTCATCTCACTCAACTTTCACAGTAAAGGCAATAGGCCTATGCAACCCAACTACATTTCCCATCATTCTGTAGAACATGAAAATAATAAAATACACTTCTGGTTGGAAGTTTGGAATAATTCATTTTTTTTAAATGTTTTTGAAAGAAGTCCCTGCTCACTTAGTCTGCATGTATTTGATCAAAAATATAGTAAATACAGAATAGTGTAAATTTTTATTAAAACCTGACCTGTTTTTATTTTCATTTATTTTAAAATTAAATTGATGGCAAAGCTGAATTTTCAGTGGCTTTTAATGATCTTTCAGAAATCTTTCTAATATGCTGATTTACTGCTTAAGAAACTTTCTCTTATTATTATTAATTTTGAAAAAGAAAGGTTTCTTTCATCAAAGAATCCTGAATAAAGTATCTCAGTTTCCACAATTTTCTTTAATTTAATATTAGCAAAAGTTTTTTTTTTATATATTATTATTAATAACTATAAACTATTATGAATAATTAAACACCAATATTCATAATATCAATACTAATAATATTAATAAATGAGCTCCAAAAAGCACATTAGAATGATTTCTGAAAGTTATTGCAAATTGTTAAATTTTACAATATTACTGTTTTACTGTATTGTTGATCAAATCAATTGTCTTTTTTAAAAACTTTTTTTTTTTTTGCAGACTTTTGACTGGTAATGTATATAAACATATTTTATTTTTTACTGGTCATAATTTATGTATAGAAGTCTTAAAGGTACAGTTACAAAAAACAGCCTGTTTAATTCTAAAGCTCAGAGAATGGTGGAAAATGGTCATTTCGAACTAAATGAAAAAAAATTTATGCAAGAAACCTTGACTAATATTATAAATGGACTTCAGGGAAAAGAAACAGAAGTGTAGAACATGTCCTCTATAAAACTCTTTCCCAGTCCAGACATTAGATCTGCCCTAGAAACACATTTCCCCTCATAACCTCGACTAACAGCCTGACGTCTCCTGTACGAGTTAGAAGCTCCACACAAACAGACCCGCAGGTTTTGGGCTCCAGATGTTTTAGGAATTTGCCCTTCCTCCCTCCCCCTTCCCCGTGCCTAATGTCTCTTCCCTGTTGGCACAGGTGGAGCAGATGGCGTCACAGCCACCAACACGGTTTCGGGGCTGATGGGACTCAAGGCAGACGGCTCTCCCTGGCCTGGCATCGGCCGAGGAAGGCGCACCACATATGGTGGAGTGTCTGGTGAGTGTCACCCACCTCACTGGATCCATTTCTTTCTACTCTGAGGTTTAAGGGTTGTGTGGCACAGACAGACTATGCATGCACATCTACACCCCCCACCCCCCTCCCCGCCCCGTGCATGTTTGTGTGTGTTTATAAACCGGTCAGAAGCTTTAATAGAACGGACAGATGGAATGGAGGTTGGTGGAGTGCTGAAACCGTACAACAGCTTATCTGCAGGGCTTTTGCTACAAGATAAAACAGTTTGTGCACTATATTGTGAAATATGGACATCTTGCTGGCATACATTATACAGGGTTTGATAGCAGCACGGATCATTTTCCACGCCATGAGGTGAACATGAGCACATTTTCTCTTTCAAACTGGGTGTTTTCTGCCACAGACTCAAATCTCAGTTTGACAGTTTAACAGCTAAGCTCAAGCCTCCGTTACTAATCCAAAAATGTTACTTTAGAACTAATAATGAAGGAACATTGAGTTGCTTCATTAAAAGCTTATTATATTTCTGTTTTAAAAGCTGTGTATCATATTGAGTAGAGTATTATGAGAGAGAGATGGACTGAGCGAGTGTGATTACCTTCATCTGATAGACATTCATTCTTTAGCTCAATCTCATATTCACAATAAAACTTTAATTTGAAAATCCGCTGAGGAAAGCGATATCTTTGTCGCACTGTTCTTTCATCTGTTAAGGATGATTCTGATTTATAAAATGATAGTGGACTTGGGGGTCCGTCATGACACTTGTTGTGAAAAATACTGCAAGCGGAGTGATACAAACCCTGAATGGTTGGAGTTCCTACAGTATATCACTTGAATATTGCACTTCTATCAGCCAATCAGATTCGAGGACCAAAAGGAAATGTTGTATAAAATATATAAAAGAGACTCGAGACTCGAACCGGCGACCTTCTGGTAACTAGTCTAAGGGCCCTATTTTAACGATCTGAAACGCAAGTGTCAAAGCGCGAAGCGCAACTAACTTTGTGGGCGGGTCTCGGCGCTGTTGCTATTTTCCCGGCGGGATAAATGGGTCTTGCGCTCGTTGCAAATCTAAAATGGGTTGGTATGAAGTAGCTTCATTATTCATAGGTGTGGTTTGGGCGTAACGTGAAATAAACCAATCAGAGCGTCATCCAACATTCCCTTTAAAAGCAGGTGCGCAAGTTCCATTATGGATTGCTATTATTATGGCGTAGCTATTTACCAGGCGCATGCCAGGAGCGGTTCACAGCCGAGGAGACTGATGTTCTCGTAAGAGCAGTGAAAGACAGAGAAGTTGTGTTGTATGGGGATGGGAGAAACCCACCCAAAATAGCGTCGGTTAAACAGGCGTGGGAGGAAATAGCCACAATTGTTTCATCGATTTTTTTTTCCTGGTTCTTGACGGACAAACCAATTTGTCAGATGTCCTTATATACATATATGTCTTGCCACTATTGGGCAAACAGGTCTGATCCTTAATTACTACAATTAGCCTGAATAATTTGTAAGCTAGATTTATGCCTATTTTTTTCACATCTTCGTGACACAACACAATGCTTTCCGTCATCTCATGTGTTAATATTAAATAGCTGTTGCATCTGTGTAGATTACATGAGCAAAGTGTATGCGCGTTGTGCACGCTATACATTATGGTCAAGCATGCGCCCTTAAAATAACATAATGAATAACGCGCAACGCGCCACTGACTTTAGACTAGATTTTTTTCTGGTCAGTGGCGCAATTGTTTAATGGAACAGCAAAATAGCACCAGGGATTGTTTGCGCCGGAACACGCCTCCTTTTTTGCGCTGAACCGCCCAGGGAGCGCAGGTTCATTCACTAGTTTAGCGACGTGCTTCTGTGGAGGGAAAAGCGCGCTTTGCGCGGGTGCAAAATAGGAATGACACATGCGTGGGTGTACAAAGTCAATTGCGCTGGGTGCAAGATAGGGCCCTAAGTCTCTAACCATTAGGCCACAGCTAATGTAAACGTTAAAAATATATTAAAGATATAATAGTTCATATAATAGTTAAATAGTTTTGAATCCCAAATTGCAATCTCTGACTATTAGACCTCACTGTATGAAAGCTTTTATCTACAGCAAAGAATGTAGTCTTTTAGTGCATGCTATTTGAAATGGGTTGCAGCTGCTGAACTATGGTATGATCTGGTAGATGAGTCTGGAAAGAACCAGCAGGTACATCTAGTTTACAATGTATTGTAGTTCTCCAGGATGTTCCCAGATAACCTCTCCATCATTTTAAGAACTACGGTGTGAATATTTTGTTTTAAGAGTGTGTGGCAAGAGCTTTCAGGAGAGCATTTTTATCCTTGGTGTTGAGCGTCAACAGAGAGCTTTGAAAAGCAGTCTTCTGGTTGCCATGGCATATTGACGTTCTCTGCCGCCATAAAGCTCTCTATGAAGACATTAAACAGATGCGTCTTCAAAAGAATAATGTTTTTCTTCGCCACACTACAGGGACCACGCTGATGGATTTCACACTGATATCCGTCCACTGACATCTGAAGGATTCTGACTGTGGCACTTTCTTTAGAACATTTTCATTCCATTTATTAGTGGTACTTGGTAAGCTAAGATTCACTTAGTGTTGCTCATGACCTCAAGTCACGCTGGTGGAGAGGACATGATATACATTTTGAGCCAATTTTCACGTGGTGAACAATAAAAAACTATGTAATTGGAGTTACAGTATCAAACTTAAACAGAGAAATGTTTACCTAATACAACCACAAAGCAGAATACACCAAAGTTTACATAGCTGAATCTAAAAATAAAGTGCAGCATTTAACAAAATCTTTCTCTTGATATTTAGCATTAGATGTCTGCTGATTTCAGCCTACTCATACAGCAGAAACCACTGGCGATGCAACAGAGTTGCGCTAAGATCAACTAAATGCGTAGCAATGTGAGCACTAAGAATACCTTAACAACCTCATAGCAACACCTTGGCAACAACCTATTTCACTAATTTGTTCTCATCAAGTATCAAGGGTTGTGCATTGAGTGTTCATTTATTATTATTTCATATTTTTTTAAGTTTAATCAGTTGTTTAATCAGCATATCATGCATCTGCATCATCATTTATTCAATCAACAATTTTAAATAGAAAGCCTGTTTAAAAGCCCTAATAGTATTGTATCATATTGTACCGTTTCGGATTTTCTGAAGAAAATTCTAGTTTATACATTATTTATTTGTACCATGTATTATACCATGTCGTATCTTGAAAAGAAAATTTACAAATCTAATTTATTCATTATTGTTGTTGTTTATTTATTGTTTGTTTATCTTTTATTTAATGGAAACATGCTGATAACAGTGTGATTAAGTATCAAGTGTTGTGTGTGTGATGTTTTATGCCTTATGTTCTCTCTCTCTCACACACACACACACACACACATCCTGCTCATCAGGGATATATTCTCAGACCAGCGGTGTGTTCATTCCCTTCCTCAATAATTAATGTGAATGCAGTTGTTCTCTGTACTGTATCACTGTGCTGTTGCATAGTTAATGCCACTTCTTTCATTGTGTGTGTGTGTGTGTGTGTTTGGACGGATTGACAAAGGCCAGAGTCTTTCTTATCTGCTGGCCTTCTCTATCCACACCTCTCTGTCTACTACTTTCTCACACAATCCTGAAAACCTGAACTAAAACCCATGAAAAGGGGGCATTGGTTTGGAGACAGGAACAGGGTTGCTGAGGAGCAACATTAAAAATTAATCACAAAACTATTGCAGCAGTATTTTATGTAAGCAGAACTACTCAATGTCATCTTTTCCCCATTTATGCTGTGGCAGTTTGGAGCTCGGTGACATCCCTCAGGAGCGGCGCCTGCCCCTGCCTGCAAGGGTCTCCCCGGCTCCACCCTCCAAACATCCATCACCCTTTGCTCTGCCTGCAGGCCTGCGAGCTGCCAGCAGCCTGCAAACAAATATACCTGTGATGTACTGTTATTCACCAGGGCTTTAGCCGCAGTGCTTGATTTTAAAGGGGACGTGTCGAGGAAAAACTAATTTGCTGTTGTAGAAACAGTTTGAGGTTCTATGCAGACAAAATCTGTCAGCTCAAAACTGTTTCTGCACAACCAGAAGCTCATTAATATACACGCTCAGAAAAATATAAAAATGTACAAAAGCTGTTATACTGGGGCAGAACCCTTTCAAAAGGTACATCTTTGAACCTTATTTACCCCAAAAGGGTGCATATAAGTGCCTTAGAGGTATATATGAGGACCTAAATGGTGCATATTTGTACCTTTTGAAAAGGTACTGCCCCAGTGGCAGATTTTGTACCTTTTTTTTTTTCTGAGACTGTATGACCACCTTTTGGAGATTTGGAGAAATGTACATTACATCTCTTGCTCACCAATGGACCCTCTGCTGTGAATGGGTGCCGTCAGAATGAGAGTTAACTAACAGCTAATTATTTTTTTTTACAACTGTTGTCATCTCACATTGACATCCACCAACATGTTTGTTTCAAACTTGTTTTGGACTGTTTTGGCTTGTAATTGGTGCTTCATCTGTGCATATTTCTCTCATGATTCAGACAAGATAATTTTGTCACTGGAGAAACCGTGGTTGTGTTTTAGCCAAAAACAATGATTTGAAGTAAAAAATGTCTTAATAATGATTTTTTTTTTTACAAACACGCAGCTTTTGACTTGACAAGATGTTAAATGATGGACTGGAGTCATGTGGACTATTGTGATGTTTTATCAGCTGTTCAGACTCTCATTCTGATGGCACCCATTCATGCAGAGGATCCATTGGTGTGCAAGCTATTATAGCATGATAGCATTAAAAGTAGGAATTGGAAACATAAAAGCTCTAAGTATTATGAAGCAGTCAGCTTGGTATCTTCAGGAAAGATGTTGTGTATCTCTGAGAGAGCTGTACTGTTGATCTAAGCGAGTAAGTTGGCACAAAGTGTTTTATGTGTAGTTGTTTTGTTACCTGCAGTGAAGACCTCAAAGCGTAAGATCAGATGTAAGCTTCAGGATGAAGAGCTACGGTTCACATGCTGTTTCTGAGCTCAATAACCACCTCTTATCTGTGGTGATTGTAGTTATTTAACCCATTTGTGTAAACACACATTGTCCTCACAGGAAGAGACACTTACACACTTCATACGCAGAGTATCAGTGTCTCTGTGTGTGTGTGTGTGTGTGTGTGTGTGTGTGTGTGTGGGTGTGTGTGGGTGTGTGTGGGTGTGTGTGTGTGTGTTCACAGCTGATAGTGATCATATACCTGTGAGATCACAGGCTCTGACTCTTATTTCACAGACATCTCCCCACACTTCTCAAGCACAACACACACACACACACACACACACACACCCCTGTGTTCGGGCTGAACACACTGCTTTTTTAAATTGAAGTTCTATATAAATAGACATGGGAAACTAATCTACTTCAATAAAGCACGTTTCATTTTTTTGTCCACACTGAATGGATGACAAAGACAAATGGTGTGTTAGAAAAATAAACACTGTGCTGAAAACCACCCGAACTTAGTGGAAGCCAGCATGAAATATTCATCCTCAATTCTGTTTCTCTACTTCTCAGTCAAAACACAGGCCTTGTCAGTGTAGTATTGTACAGTACAGTGGAGTGGATTACAGTACAGTGCTAGCATACAACAGGAATATTTGTGTTAGCATTAGCATTACTAATATGTTGGTACTTGGATTCATTATGGTATGGGGTTAATTATAGTTCAGCATAGTACTCGATTAAGTTAATTTTTTTTGTGTTCACACAATCAGTACAGTCTAAGTAGCTTTATATGCTGCTCATTAAACTTCTTTTTAATTATTTAGTTTTATTGTGTTTTATTTTAGAACCGTGTCTTTCAAAGAAAAAAGCTTGCTTTTATTTTTTTTTAGAAATGAGTGTTTCTAGTATATTATATATATATATATATATATATTTTTTTTTTTTTTTTGCTTTTATGTTAGCAATTAGATTTTTGTTTTAAGGTTGCATTTGTTTGTTTTGTTTTAGAAATGTGAGTGTTTGATTTTTTTTATTCTTTAGTTTGCTTTTATTTTATCTTTATTGTTTTTATATATTTTATTATATGTTTACTTATTACTGCAGCTGTTATTCTTAAATAACTGGATTAATCAGTGTAAAATCTATTTGAAAGCTCTAAGAGTATATTATGGAATAGTATTTTACATTCCAACACTGCTCAAAAAAAAAACTAAGGAAAAAGGTTCGCCTTTTTGAAGACCTGTTGACCTACCAAAATAAAGTTATTAAAGTAACCTCACTTTTTGCAACTCAAATTTTCAATTTAATGGATTTTAGATTGACTGTATGTGGCCTGTACCGACTGACAATTAAAAGTGCTCTGGGAGGTTCCTTTCAATAGCTGAGCAGAGCACTGAGACGTGTGTGTGTTTTTGTGAGTATTGACCTTCCTGAGAGTGCATTAGCACAGTGTCATGGAGTGGGTGGAATCAGGGACCCTTTGAGAGCTGTAGGATGTGGCCGTGGATGTCTGCCTGACATTTTCAGAGAAAGAGAGGGAGAATGTAGCTCTCTGTTATTCCCATGAGAGACCCTCACTGTATCAGTTATGCCCATCTGCTTCTTTTCCTCTTCTTTAAAGGGAAAGTTCACCCAAAAATGAATACTCTGTTATTGTTTACTGACCCACATGTTGTTGCAAACCTGTATGACTTTTTCTTCTGTGGAAATCAAGATTTTCTTTTTTTTTTCTTTTACTTGGCGAATATCCTGAAAACTATTATGAATGAATAAGTGAAGTATGACTGAGAATGTCAAGTCTATTTTAATGAAACCTTTAGAGTTTTTGTTGTTTGTCACTTACATTCTTCATTCACATTTTATAAAAGATTATTTACCTCACGGAATAAAAAAATAAAAAGGTAATTGTGACTTTTTATCAATTTTAGTATTTTAGTTTGTCTCACAATTCAGTTTTTTTATGTATTTATGTATGTTTTTGCATTTCTGAGAAAAAAAGGAAAATGTAAAAAAAAAGAAAAATGTTTAACATTAAAATTGCAAAATGTTAACTTGCAAGAAAAAACAATCAGATTTGAATTCACAGACTATTACTGTATTTTTAATTTTACTTTTAACTTAACTTTTGTTTTTGTTTTTCTTTACATACTATTATTTTATTTTATTTCCAGGCTTGTTGGAATTTTTCAAGGCCTCCAGCTCCCACTTCACATATTTTTATAAAAAAAAAGACAAGAAAAAAAGTTTTTTTGAAGTTTCTAAAAATATTAACATTTTTGGAAAAGGGGCAATGGATCCTCTGTAGTTACCTTTTATTTTTTCGTCTTTTTTTTTCAACTTTTTTTTCTGAAATGTGAGATCTCAACGGTCTAAAATTGTGAGAAAAAAATCAAAATTGTGAGATAAAAAGTTGAATTTAAAAAAATAAATAAATACACAAATGAATTTAAATTAATTCCATTGAGAAAACAAGCTTACATGCTTTTACTAGTTTCTTCAAAAAAAGTTTCTACAGGAGAAAGAAAATCATATGGATTTGGAAGCTTGAGTAAACAGTGACAGATTTATGTATGAACTATTTCTTAAACATTTCATCACTGAGACTTTTTCCCTTCAACCCTCAGAGAAACACACCTGTGCAGAGCTGGAGCTGCAATCTCACCTCATCCTTTCCCAGCATACCCATAATGCCTCATTCTATGTGCTTGTTGTGGTGATGGTCATGCTGAAGGGAACAGAAGCGTGATCTTTCAGTAATGACAGTGAGAGAACGCCGGCACGTTTGAGCGCCGCGGTCACCCGCTGTACGTTCAGCCACATTACCGTCAAATGCAAAGAGTACACACAGTTTTCGTTTACTACTTAAACAATCCTCTGGGAGTTTCGGCACAGATGCGGCGCCACATAAAAAAAGAAAAACAGTCCCAGTTCTGAATCTGTGGTTCTCGCTCGGGTCAGAAATGCATCATCTATGTGAGGGGCTCTTGGGAAATATGTAGAGTTTGTTTGCTTGAGTTTTCCCTTTTGCTTTTTTGATATTTGCATCTAGCCAGATCATTGCATTACCTTCTGCCCGGTACATACAGAGTGGAGGTGATACGGTTAGGATGCAGCGAGCTCTCAGCTGTTTAATTTGCGGCCTGCTGTGTTGGACAGAGCACGGTACAGTAGGTCTGATTAATTAAATTTGCCTCGCTCAGGACGGATTTCTCAACGCTGTCAAGATTTCAATTTTATGTTAAATATTCTCTAAAGGGCAGGCCCTTAAATCTTCTGGGCGGAGAACAGCAGTGGGCTGTGAACATAACCATAGGCTAACTGCTAATGATAAGAACACGCGGCAGAAGAGGCATCTATAACACACTCACTGAATTAGATTGTCAATCACTCTTGAGTCCATCGACCCAGAGAAGAGACCAGAGAGACATCAGTGTGTCAGCATTCAGTGCATGAATAGATGTCTGTCTTCATCTGATAATTAATGTAAAAGGTTAAATAAGGTAAGGGCTATAAAATGAAGCTAATGCAAATATATTAAACATAACTGATAATCCACTATCATTCAAAAGTTTGGAGTTGTTTTGAAAGAAGTCTCCTCTGCTCACCGAGGCTTTTTTTTAATTTAAATAATAATACATTCAAAACTGTAATATTGTGAAATATTATTACAGTTTTAAATAACCTTTTTTCTGATTGAATATAATTCAAAATGTCATTTATTCCTGTGACGCCTAGCTGAATTGTCAGCATCATCACTCCAGTCTTCAGTGTCACATGAATGAATTTGAAATAGAAATCTTTTTACATTATAAACATCTTTACTGTCATTTTTCATCAGTTTAATGTGCGCTTGCTGAACAAAAATAATTCATTTATTTAGAAAAATAAGTTTAAACAGTAGTGTACATTAAATATAATCTAGGTTTTTTTATTGGTTGGTAATCTATAAATATATCTTGACGAGCGTTGATTTATTTATGCGGTGGTGTGAGTTATTTCAGTGCATGCTTTGTCCTCATTTGCATCATAATTGGATTAGTATTAAATAAGAAAGAAATGTAGAACTGGTTACTCTCCATGGCACTGCACATCTACAAGTAATAACGAGTAGTTTAAGTATTAATTATGGCACATCATCCACCCCCGTACCTTAATTTGTGGGCTGGTTTTTATAATTAAAAATACCTGCTTTTGATTAGATGTAACTGTGTATTAACTTGTACTGTAACTTTTCAGTTTTCTGCAACACGATGTTGCTAATAATCAGCTTAATGGTAAGGGTTGTGCTCTTATTTTAAGGAGGCGCTCAGCCTTTGCATTGTGTTTTTATTTATTTTTATTTTTTTTTGCTGTTTTTTAGCCATTGGACCTGCATTGAGGTCAGTTCCTGATGTGTCTTGCCATGGGATGTGATGTTTTGCAGTTTGGTGTCAGTTTTTGGGGTGTCAGCGGTTGTTTTAGTTTTGTGGCCACCATCATTTCATCAAAGAGAAAAGGTGAACTGATGACATTTCCCCAAATTTCAGTTATTTATCTTAAGTTTTTTTATTACATCACATTTAAACGAGGTCTTCTGATTATATTATTGCAACATGAAATCAGGTATACATAGAAATTACTTCTTATATTAATGTGACTTCCAGGAAAGACAGCGGATGGAACATCAGGGTGATCAGGTGTGGGCACTTATAAACAAACCAGAATAATCTTTGTGAATTAGATTATATATAACTTATAAATATCTTCAATGCCAAGGTCAGTTAAGAAACATTTTTATTCATTTTTATTCAAATTCTATTCAAATAATATATTTTGCTCTGAGAAATATGTACAGTTTTCCATTAATCCAGGCCTAAAATAAAACATAAAATAAATCTGTTTTTTTTTTTTTTCTGTTAAAGAAATCTAAATTTCCTCAAAACAATGTAAATTTACTTGTAGCTAAATATTTATTAATCATTGTTCAAATTATGTGAAGAGAATATGTCTTGACCAAAAATGTGTGCAAGGTTTATGCTTAAAACTAATTATTGGGCAATTAATTATCTACTTACATTGTAATAGCTTATGCAGTTTTGCCTTTCAAGTAAATGTAATGTTAGGGTTATTTGTAATTAACCAGAAAATGACCACAAAAGAGTACTGATTAAGAGTTTAAAAGTATGACTGATATAATAGCAAATTTCATTAATTATGGTAATGTATAGATGATTGTATAGATATGAAAGAGGAATATTTACAGCAAACCCAATGAAGCTCGGCCGAGCTCTCTGGTGTTCTTTTTGTGCATTACCCATTAGTGATTAACACGGTATCTTAATGATGAGTGTGTGTGTGTTTGAAGCCCTTAAGCTCATGCTTTTCATCTGCATTTTAGTCTCTTTCTACATGACTTCTACTTCCTCTCACATCTGATTCCACATTTCCAAATACAGATCGGTGAAACCTTCTGCAGCTCTTCTGAGACAATAACTTCTGCTCTTCTGATACAAATGAACAGCTCTTGTGTATTTCCTCAGCTTCAATTACCATTCCCAGTGTTCTCTGTCTGCGCGAGTGTGTGTACACTTGAGGGAGTTAGACAGGATGTTCATTATCATACCATAGGTCAGGTCTGTGTGTATTTCCCAAATTGCCTCTCCTTGTACATGATTTTTTTCTCCTATTGCTTTTCTTCTTTTTGTTTGATGATGCCAAATTCCAGGCCTGAGTGTCTTGTCTGATTTCTCCGTGCATCTGTCTGTGCTCATGATTATTCATCGGAATAGTAGGTGTAACATGCAGCGTTTTAGTAAGAGCCTCGGACCGACCCGAGATGAGAAGCTTTCTCCTTTCCCCCTCTATCCCGCAAACACAGACCCTCCAGAAGCAATGGTTTCTTGCAAGACATCACACAGCATCATACAGAAACAATGAGGCTTGTTGTTTCCCAATAAGAAAACGAGGTTGGTGAAGGAGTTTGACGCCATTGTCAATCTTTCTTCGACTCTCTGCGCCCCTCCCCTTCTCCTTTTTCATTTCTTTTTTTCCAGCGGAGTCTCATAAAAGCGAATGATTTTTTTCTGTGTTTGTAAAACAGCGCCTGGGTGACAGGGTTCTACCTGTGGAGAGGCTGCAGTCATTGAGAGTAGCTCATCTATTTCTAACGCAATTAGAGGTGTCAGTGTCCTCTTCCTGCATGGCCGCTGAATATGGTTCCTCCTTCCGTTTAAGTGCCCTGGATTAGATTTGAGTGTCAGCTGGCAGACCTGCTAAGTGTCCCCTGACGGAGAAGACTGGAATGTGTGTCAGTATATTACATGGCTCTTCTAATGTTTTTCATTGGCTTGTGCACAGAATGGTATTGCAGAAGATAGACTGACTGTGTGAACATACTTCAGTTCATTTTAGAGGAGCTGTCTCTCTGAAAATTCTGAAACACTTTGCTATAATATTCAGTTATTTAATGCATTTGGTATAATGAACAACATTTTTAATAAATGTATTCATCTACAGGTTCCTTTTTTCCAAGTAATGCCATAGAAGAACCATTTTTGGTTCAAATGAACCTTTTAGCGAACCGTGCTTAACAAAGAAACATATATTTTCTTAGTGTGAAGAACATTTTAAAACTAATGTGTTCTGTATTGGCATCTTTGGTTCCATTAAGAACCTTTAAGATCCATGGAAACTTTCCATTCAACAAAAGATTATTTGTAGTGGAAGAAGGTTCTTTAGTTTTGTTTTATTTTGTGTTAGCTATTGCTTTACTGTTATATCAAACTGTATAGTAAAATTAAATGAAAATTCCCAATGCAAATGTAAAAAAGTTGTCTTATAGTAAGAGTATAGAGCAAAAAAAAAAAAAAAAAAAGAATATGAATAGATTAATCTAGGATAGTGTATGTAGGTGTAAGACTTGCCGGCATGATGTGGCTATTAAAGTTATTTATTGTGTTGCTAAGGTATTCTAGGTGGTTGCTAGGTGGTTACATTTAAATAATTTAAGTTAGATATTTGTTCAAATCCTTAACCCTAACTAGGAGCAATACCAAGAAAAAGTGTCTTAGAAAATTTAAATCAATATATATATATATTTATTTATTATTATTATTATTATATTATATATATTTTTTTTTTTATGTGAGTGGGTAAACAAGATGATTTTCAGATAATTTAGAAAGAAAAATTCTAGGCTACAAGCTCCAGTTCTCAAAAGTCCCGGGAACCAATGTTCTGTATGTGTTTTATGGCCTTATTCAAGTGATTTAACATTTTTAGTTTTTCACTGACCATGCATAAAACATTTTTTTTTTTCAAAAACACAATCATGTACATAGATGCTGCTCACATATTATTATAGCCAAGCATGTGCTGATTACAGTGAGATTAGACTTTAGCCATTTAGATGTTTATAAGTAACTGAAAAAAGCACAAATGTTAGGGCATGACAGAACCCAAAAATAACCTTAGACTCCAGAGGGTTAATAGATATATGAAATATATGAAATTTGATAAGAAGTATCTGAGATCATCTCACGACTTCTGACTTCTGCAAATTTTGGTATCTTAGCCAATCTGACATCAGTTTGAGACATTGAGATATATATGAGATTACTTACGTTTTTTACTCAAGATAAAAATCTGAGAATCAAGAGATATTCATCTCATCACATATCATTTCTGTCTAGAAGAAACAGTTAAGATGGTAAAAACCTAACCTAAAAATACTAACATGCATAATACCCCTTATGTTATATATGATGAATGTGCATCTAATGTTTTTTAAACATTTGCTGCTGTTTCACATGTTCTGTAATATACATGAAAAAGCCATTAACATTACATGCTTCTTCAGAGAAGATCGACTGAGCCGGTGTTCCTCTGTATCATTAATAAGGGTCATTTAGCGCGTGGGAGAGAGCGCTGGCCCGCGCTCTTTGTCTTTAGTGACACCAGCGCCAAATGAGGAGAGACAATGTCTCCCACTGATCAATGAGGGGAAAAAAAGGCTGCCAGTGGAATGAAGTTAAATCTAATGTGATAAACGGCCCCGTCTGTCAGCGGGATCAGATCAGAGGTTTTAATTTTATTCAAGACATTGCGGCTCAGGTAAATAAATAAAGGGTGTAATGCGAGGAGGCACAGCGCTCCCTAGAGAATCTCAGCCTGAAATTTTAGAAGGTGAGACGCCATTTAGCGAAGATAATTTATGTCTGCTGTAGACCGTGCACCCATGATCTGAGATATTTTTTTATTTTTTAAGTTGTTGCAGTGGTTGCAGTGGATAACAATACATTTATATGATTTTTTATTTTTATTTGCTTGCATCTGTGCAGGAAATGCAATCCGGCCAATCGCATTGCGAGCAGTGTCTGCCATAGCGAAAGCTCTGCCTGGTTTTCCCATTCTGGCCACCGGAGGCATCGACTCTGCAGAATCCGGATTGCAGTTCCTTCATGCAGGAGCCACAGTGTTACAGGTAAGCGGTGGAGTCTCAGTCCCAGTCCAAGACAGTGTGCATTATCAGATCGGGATGTTTTATATGAGAAGTCATTCAAAATGAGCTGAAAATTAAGAAATATGCTGAAAGTCAAATATAATCTAATAAGACTTTATATTAATAAGACCACCACAGACAGATGTTTGTGAAAGGATATGCGAATAAAATAATAAATTGCAGTACGGATAAAAATACCTTTTAAATGTAATAAGTAGTTTCAACAATGTTTGATCAAAATTAAAAAAATATATATATTAAAGCGGTAAAGATGCATTTTGCTTGTCTGATCTTTATTTTGAATTGTTTACTTTTATATGCAAGATTTTCGCTTTAAGAGTGTTTTGCTTCATTACTTAAAAAAACAGCTGATCAGAACTACAGAGATGCTCAAACCGATCAACAGATCTCGGATTAGTTGTGTTTTGAACCTGCTTGTTGTCTGACGTCACCATAATTAATAATCAGAGCAACTCAAGTCAAAGTATGTTTGTAGTTTATGACACAATTTGTCATGGTGTGCATTGTGTTTGTGCATTGACACGCAATTACTTTTAATTGGTATTGTCGGCCCCGCATTCGTCTCAGCTGTATACAAAGTTTTAATTAGAAAACTTTGTCCTAAATGAGATACAGTATAGTTAAGCATAATATTTAGATTGCAGATTGAAAAGTGTTTCTAAACTCTCCACATCATGGCTTGCTTGTGTCTAGGGAGTAATCAAATAGAGAATCTGTATGCAAATTGATTCTCTATCTTTGAATAAATGCATTTACTCTTTTTAAAGGCTGATTTAATGTTTCGGTAATGTCTTTCCCTCTCCTACCTGTTCACTGGGAACACTTGGGATCTGAAGAGCTTTTTTTGCATTCAGAAATTTGTCCTTTGAATTAATATGAAAATTTAATTACAGTATTACTCGGGCTCTTGATAGAATCCGGATGCTTTCGAGTACAGATCCGCCGCCGTCGCCGTGTTTAAAAAGCCATCATTTGTATTTCATCTTACACTTTATAATCACTATTTCTGATGCTTTTCTTGCTTTAGAGATGTTCCTGCGAGCGATGAAAGGAAATGTGTTTTTGTGTTAATGTTTTGGGTTTAGTGGAGGATTAGTGTTGTGAATTGTGGGGTTTGGATCTGGAAGATAAGTTTGTGGAGAACACACAATGTGGCAAGCGTCCTTTCAAACACATCAGAGAGTCGGACCGCTGAGAGACCGCGTGCGACATCCGCACCGATCTGATTGCTGCTTCCTCTCCAGATCCTTTGCCATGTTTTATCCTCAAGGATAAAACCTGCTTAACTGGGCCTGGCTTGGTTTCTTTCTCCACATGCCTGACGAATTCAGGTCAGGTCCAGGTCAATGAAGAAAGAAGCACCTTTTAGATAAAAGTATTGAAAGAATGTGCTGTAAGTGTTCCAATCAGTGAGACTTGTAGTCAGAACTGAAGGGACATGGAAGAACTGAATGGGAGAATCAGGGTCTTCAAAAGACACAAAACGTCTGGATGTAAACACAAACGCTGTAGGCACTCGCACTATTGTTTCCAAGCAGACACATTGATTCGGCGCCGCATCAAAAGTATTCTCCCAAGAAAAAATAATATAATGAAGTCTATTCATATCCTGTATTGATTTCTCCGGATCGAATATAGTGTTGAACCTGTGGAGATTTGACTTTTCTTGGTTATTGAAGACAGGTACCAGGGCCTGATTTAAGTGAAGTGCAAAACCGTAAAGATAATCGTGTAGAGCTTCGGTGATACCTGCAGTCTTTCGGCTTTAAATTTCTATAAAAGTCAAGCAAATGTGTGCAAGAAAAGATGAATCATTCCATACAAATGATGCACGGGATCCTGGAGAACAGTAGATTCTTTATTAAAATCATAACTCAGTTCATCGCTGTGGTTCTTCAACATTCTGCACGGCTTGTGGATGTCGCAGTAATGTCAGATACACCGGCAGTGTCTGCGGCTCAGATTCGAAATTGAGAAGATTGAGATTAGAATTCGTAGATTTCGATATTTATTTTAGCAAATCAGTTCATCAGGACGGTTCATTCTTAAAAGTACTTGTTTAATCAGTGTTGTTGTATGATGGAGTGATTTACAAATGTTTCATCATTTAAGATAATTGCTTTAAATGAATGATTAATTTGCTAATTTTTACATCACTAGGATTTAAGACATATATGGATTACAAAAAAAGAGGCTGTAGCAGGGTTATTATAGTAACTAAAACTGAAACTAAAATTAAAACCATTAAAAAGGTTACTTGAATTAAAATAAAGATTAATAACTAAAATAAAATTGTCAAGGCAACATTTCTCATTTTAGTGTACTAAACTTGATGTACTAAAATAAATTAAAACAACAATAAAATTTAAGACATAAATAAAAATTATAGACATATATAAAAATTACTCAAATTAAAATGAAAACAGAAATTATTAAAAATAAAAACTTATTCGAAATATTAACAAAAACTACTGAATGATAGTATCGCAGTGATGCTAAAATAGCACTGATCTCTACCAAGTTTTGTTTAGATAATTTAAGTTTGAAATATTTTTTATTTTTAAACAACCAAAATAAAATGTTTTAGAAATGTTGCCTACCATGTTGGTTTTCTGTAAATATCCTCAAAATTTCAATATAGTGTAAAAAGAAATTAGATTTAAAAAGAAGTTACCTAACCAAATTGTTACATTTTGGAATGTTTCATTTAGTTTTAAAATAACATTTTAATTTAATATTTAAAAGTTTTTGTTTATAGAATGTATGTTTATATTTAGTGATATTGGTCCTAAAATTGTAAAAATGTATTAGTAATGTACCCAGTCTCGTGTTATTCCAAACCTGTGTAGATTTCTTTTTTTGTTTTTGCAGAACGAAAAATAAGATATTTTATTTTCAAGAATGGTAAGGTCTAAGTAACACTGAAGCCAAAAACTAGTGGTCGACCGATATCGGGTTTTTGACAGCCGATGCTGATATCTTGGAAATCAGGGGGGCCAAAATGAAGCCGATATAATTATTATATATATATTTTTATGAATATTTAAGACATTTGAAATCATTTGACAATGGATTAAAAAATAAATGTGTAAAATAAAAACACTTATACTTTAGATGGCAAAGTATTTTTACAAATACATTAATATTTAATAAAAAATATAATTAAAAAGGAAGTAAACTCAGTATTCTGGGAAGTTATTGTGCATTTTTCAAATAAAGCCTGGGTAAGAGTAATTTTACATACAATACAGAGAGAAAACAATATGAATATGACAGTGGGCAAATGCATAAAGTGAAGCATAATTTAAAATCACGAGTTTAAAGTTTAGAGCATTCAGTTCACACGGACCAATCGTCACACTGAGAACACGCGATCATGCTGGATAAAAACACACACTTCATAAGATCTCACAGCTGGATTCGACTGAGTTTGCAAGGTTTGTGAAATTAAATATTCATTAGCCATTCAAAGATTTGTTTAAATTATATAAATGCGTATTTTCTTAATGCTGACTGCAAACAAGAAAGTATTATAATGTTTGCCTTTCCATTATTAATAATATATTAATTAAGCATTATAATACTTTTTGTATACATTAATTCCTCTGTTTACCCAGTCTATCTGATTACTAGGCAGACTTCTATCCTTATTAGACAGAACTTGTAACAAGGACAGTAAACGAGGGAGAATGTGAGCACTGTGTGCACTGCCGCTCTCAGCGAAATAAAAGTCGAACACATTGACCAAGCAGAAAAAATTATCGGTTGATGCCGATATTTGAAAAATACTAAATATCGGCCGATATATCTCCCTGGGCGATGTATCTGTCGACCACTACCAAAAACCAATGAGATATTTAAAAAAAATTAATTATAATAATAATTGTGCGTGTGTTCTGAAGAAAACAGAAGAAAAATAATATCATTTAGAACAACAGTTAGTTGAGGAGTAAATGATGACAAATTTTCCTTTTTGGATGAACTGTCTCTTTAAAAACAAGTTTTCTTCTGTCTTAATTCACATTACACATTCACATTAGGGAAGTCGCGGCCTAGAGGTTAGAGAGTTTGACTCCTAACCCTAGGGTTGTGGGTTCGAATCTCGGGCTTGCAATACCACTTAGGTGCCCTTGAGCAAGGCATTGAACCCTAAAACTGCTCCCCGGGCACCACAGCATAAATGGATGCCCACTGCTTTTGGTGTGTTCACAGTGTGTGTGTGTGTGTGTGTGTGTGTGTTCACTGATCTGTGTGTGTGCACTTTGGATGGGTTAAATGCAGAGCATGAATTCTGAGTATGGGTCACCATATTTGGCTGAATGTCAGGTCACTTCACTTCACTTACACAGCATCATTTGACAAACCAGGAGAGCTGATAACCAACACTGCTGAAATGTTAACAGGTTTCTGCGAGCCCATGTACTTTGTTCTAACACTGCTAATATGATCTGCTTGTCGATCGATACTCTTTAGTTGATTCATTACCGAATACATTGCTTTGCTGTAACCCTGTAAGTGATCCGGGGCTCCTCATGGTGCCGTGTTGACTTTCATGCGTGTTAGTGGAAAATTTACCCACCTGTGTTTAGCGCCTGTTATTATTCCAGAAAAAAAAGTACAAAGATCTTGGAATGCCGCTATATTGAGAAAAAACCTAACACAGTCAAATTACTTTTAGTTACTGAAGCAATGATGTCAAACACTCACACTCACGGTGTTGTTGTAAAGTATAACATCTGCCGCTTTAATAAGATTGGGCTGTTATGATAGATTTTCGCCTGTCATAATGAGACAGTAAAATAGCTGCATTTAGTGGCAGCTGAAGAAGATCAGGACAGTGTTTTCATAGGGAGGTCTTTGGGGGCAATGGAGCAATATTTCACTAATGGCAGAGCTGGTTCAATCTTAATGATCCACACTGTAATTTGGGTCCTTCCCGGTGCATGTAAACAGTTGTGAGCTACAATAAAGGGACTGTCCTCAAGTAGTAGAAATGATTTATGGCCCAGAAAGCATCAAGATTTTGTAATTTCATTTCAAACTGCTTGACATTTCAAATGTTTCCGTAGAGAGGGGTGAAAAACAAAAGAATTGTAGAGAACAAAGCAAGCATTTAACAAGCAGACGGTTAGAATCTGCCCTGGGAAAGCACGTTTTTTACACTGTTGCTTTTGGATGCAGTTAGGTTACATTACAATAACATACTAGATCTAGGTGTTGTTGTTGTTTCTCATAAGGCATCGGGATTTTATAATTTTGTTCCGAAAGGCTAAGTTTTTCCATAGAAAGGGGTGAATTTTTATTTTTCACATTTTTCAACAACACAAAGTTCACTTTTAACAAGCAGCACTTTTAATAACTCGACTCCATAGAGCACCCAACATTTTTCCAGAGTTGCTTTTTGGTATATATATATTAATATTTTTTGTTTTTTTATTAATTACATATTTTAACCAGACCATTACATGATTAATTACATTAACTACTCATCATCTAGATCTAGATCATTTTAGGTACATGTTTAGATCATTTTAATTGCATACTTAATATTTTTGTACAACCGAAATAAAATGTTTTGGAAACATTGAAAAAATGACATCAATATAATGTCTAATGTTGCAAACTTTCAACCAAAATGTGAAATAATAACTTTTGTTGAATCAACAGAGATGGTCTGCTGTACATGGACAGCCCGATTCAAGTCATTCCACAAATTTTCAATGATATGGCCATTCTAGAACATAGAATCTGTGTCTGTGCATGAATATGGTAGATTTGGAATATGAATGGTGGATTTGGAACAATGCTTTTGAATATTTTTCTAGAGAATATACTGATACTCGATGGAATCCATTCGACTCTCTACTCTGACAATGTTTCCAGTTCCTGTGCTTGCCTCACAGTCCCTCAGTATGATGGACCCTCCACCACTTGTTATAGGGAGCAGGTGCCATTCGAAGCACCTCTGGTTGTGACCAATGTCCTCAGCACATTGTTCCAAAATAAATCTGGCTTGCCTAGATGAGCCTTTGCATAACTCATATGACTGTTTGTTGGCAGTACTCTCAAAAGGCTTTTTTCACATCACCCTTCCATTGAGCTGTTCCTTGTGCAAAGTGCGCTGGACTGTGGAACGATGAACAAAAACACTCTCAGCAGCCAGATGTTCTTGGAGCTCTTTGGAGATGGTCTGTGGTTTATCTGTGACCATTCAAACCAATTCTTCACCTTTGCCTTTCTGATATTTTTCTCAGCCTGCCACATCTTTCCTTGACAAGAACTGTTCCTGTGGCCTTCCATTTTCTAACTATATATCTGATTGTGGAGGCATCCTTCTCCTAATTCATATTGAAGAATTATCTTAGTTTTTAGGTCATTAGTGAGTTCTTTTGAGGTTCCCATTAGGGTTGGGCCGATAGACATCATTATGTCGCCGAATCGCTTTTTAGTCTCACTATCACTTTTGAGATTCGCAATCACACGTATAATGAATCTCTGTTATACTGTAGATCAGTGGTTCTTTAGTATTTTGTCGCGCCGCTCGCATCCGTTGTAGACATGGTGTTAGGAATCAATAGTTGTTTTCCCTTATAAGGATTCATGTTTCGGGGCACACAACTCCCGCCCCCGTTGATGTCATCGTCCATTGCGATGTTTCACTGTAGACATCGTCCAATGCCAAATTTGAAGAGATCGCCCAACCCTAGTTTCCACGTTGTTACTTTCAAGTAGAGAATCAAGGAGAAGCAAAGCACATACATGTATATATTTAAGAAATAATTGTAATATATATATTTATATATAATATACTGTAAGTTATATTTTATTATGATTTTATATACACATATAATATTTCTTACATTTATACGTGTGTGTACCTGCAGTTTATGTAATTGTAAACAAAAATATTGCAAGTATGAAAACTGCTAAAATTTATATTTATTTGCAAATTCAAATTTAATTGTATACAACAACAACAAAAAAACAGGTTTTCATAACATATCCAACATGTTTAAGTACTATATGTTTTATTAAACTATACTAAACGGTTTGCGCTATTATTATTATTATAATTTTTTTCATAATCAGTTTACATCAACATTAAAAAATATTGAAAATTGTTATTTGTTGACAATGTATGTTTTATGCCATAAATACAATAAACCTATGTCGCAACATCTGTGAATTTTATAAATATATATATATTCTGCTCTGCAGAACAAAAAAAGTCATATAGGTTTGGAACTAAATGAGGGTAAATGAGTAAATGATGACAACATTTTCCTTTTTTATTTTCCTTTTTTTTGGTGAAGTATATATTTAAAATTCACAGGCATTCCTGGTTTGTGACTACACATGAAAAAAGAAACGAAAGAATCGCTGCTTGCATCCGCTGACATAAGGGTAAAGGTTACACTCTCTTCTTAGACACAATACTAGACTGTATTGACTAAATATAGTCCCCTAGTTCAGTGGCTTGTGAAACCTATTTACTTCCAGTGACTTCTATAAAGATACAGTCTTTTACCTGAAGCGCTAGACAAAATGTCAGTTGCTCGTATTTTCCCGGTGTGTTGGCCAATCTAATCAAAAAGGACAAGAGCTTCATGAATAGTCATTGTAACATTTGGATGCCAAACTGAATCTCTTTTGGAGGGGATTTTATTGCAGGAAAATAAAAGAGCAGATAGAAAAAGAGGAGTGTGAGAGAGAGAAAGAGAGAGCAAGATGAGGGTATAGGGAGATTTGAAAGAGCAGAAGCGCTGAATCTAAAAGCGTCGGAGATCTCAAAAGGAGTTGAAATCAATGCACCACCACAGTTTTCAGAGCAGATAAAAAGGACCTGCCGTCTCAATTGCCTGGAAACTACTTAGAAATTCTCACTTCAGATTTATTTCAGGACTCATTAGCCACATTAGCGCTAAATACTCCGGGTCAGGATATCTTTGATGTTCTGCATCAAATGAAAAGCAATAATGGGCAGCGACTTCTGTTCACAGAGCAACAAGCCTCGGATTTCACAGCCTCATCAGACACAGGATCACGCCGTTTAGTCTTGTTTGCAGTTCTTTTCATCATAATGAATCATTTGTTAGCTCAAATCCCACGTTTTTCTTTAAATGAGTCTGTAAAGACAGAACAAAAATGGTCATGGCACATATCTATTCATAGCTGTTGTTTTTTTCTGATAGACCACAATAGACCACCTATCCTCCCTCCGTAAGTCCCTGATCCTCACATACCTGTGAATGTGTACGGCATTCTGCTCTGTTAACTGCAATAATTACGAATCAATTGTTAAACTACTCGCCAGGCATCAGTGGACTTGTGTATTTGTTGATGTTAAATCAAGGTGAAATGTCATCAAACCGAATTGGAATCACTCACAAAACAAACGTTTGTTTGTGGCGTGTAGATACGAACTGTGGCGTAAACGGAGAGAGAAACAAGTTTTATGCAAATGAGAATCCTAATGAAAACATATCTCTCAGAAATGAGCTAGCCAGGGTAAATGCCTCCATTTTCTCAGCGTGAGGCATGCCGTGTGGGATTTCATTTTGACTATACAAATGACACGGCACAGCCAATAATCTGCGGCTCCTTCCCCCTGAGAAAGTCTGCTTTTACCAGAGGGAGTAAGGCTGGGAATTGTTAGGAATTTAATGATTCTGGTTCTGGTTACAACTAGGGATTTGGGTTCCTTAATGATTACATTTGCTGCCTCTTTCCCACTAAACAAAAACAATATTTTTGCTACCATATTTTTGTACGATTTTTTTTTATTTTATTTTCTATTAAAGTGCCATTTATTACAATGTTAAGCATCCAAATGTGCAACTTTAACTGCTCTGGTGCTAATGCTACTCTCACTAGCATGCATAATGGCACTGGTTCTCAAAGTGTGCAACATGCCCCTTAAGGAGAACTGGACGTATCGTAAAGGCTTTATTAGTTGTAATATTCATTTATATCATATTTTATTTAATAAAATTTTATATTGTTATTTTGTTGCTTTCATATCACACCAGCAAAGGAGAATTATTTTTTTATATGCCTGTATTTTATAATTGCAATATTTTATGTATTTTTTGCAAAACAGAAACACACACACACACATATATATACAGTACAGACCAAAAGTTTGGACACACCTTATTCAAAGAGCTTTCTTTATTTTCATGACTATGAAAATTATAGATTCACACTGAAGGCATCAAAACTATGAATTAACACATGTGGAATTATATATGGAATTATATACATAACAAAAAAGTGTGAAACAACTGAAAATATGTCATATTGTAGGTTCTTCAATGTAGCCACCTTTTGCTTTGATTACTGCTTTGCACACTCTTGGCATTCTCTTGATGAGCTTCAAGAGGTATCACCTGAAATGGTCTTCAACAGTCTTGAAGGAGTTCCCCGAGAGATGCTTAGCACTTTTTGGCCCTTTTGCCTTCTGTCTGCGGTCCAGCTCACCCCTAAACCATCTCGATTGGGTTCAGGTCCGGTGACTGTGGAGGACAGGTCATCTGGCGCAGCACCCCATCACTCTCCTTCTTGCTCAAATAGCCCTTGATGCCTTCAGTGTGACTCTACAATTTTCATAGTCATGAAAATAAAGAAAACACTTTGAATGAGAAGGTGTGTCCAAACTTTTGGTCTGTACTGTATATATACACACACACTTGTATATACATATAATGTACAGCATAAATGGGTATTATAACTTAAAATGTATATTGTTATTATTATTATTGTGCATGAACTGTTGCTTGCAACACAAAGTGTGTCTTTTTTCTCTCCAGTTTTTAAAATAATCAAAATGTCATCGCAGGGCACAAAAGGGTGTTAAATTGCTTCAGACTGATAACTTATGGTTCTTTGTGACTGATTCTTTTGCAAATTCTACTCCCCTGATTGCGCTGTTTGTTGCATGTGATCAGCAACAACAATGCAGTTGAAAACAAGTGTCTAGTTATTGTGTTTGTGTATTATTTTGCCTCTATGTATCATCACATTCAATTCCGAATATTCAGTAGCAGTGCAGGAAACATAATCTATAGTATTTTTGTGCGCTTTGTCTGCATCTATGGAGGACCGAAGACGTTCAAGTTCAAGATGTTGAGAACTGTCAAAGGAATAAAAATCAATCAAAAAAATTGAACTGGTTATGAATAAGAACCTTTTATCAAACCCGATCCTAGATATCGGATACAAGCTCGGAGAGAGCGTCTGCGTGTCGAGTCAGGAACCAGCTGTGAGCATTTGCAAAGCGACTGAATGCTAATCCTGTGAAAGAAGGCAGTTCTCGGGCCCACTTCGGCTGTCAGATCGGCGATAGCGCCAGGAGATAAGCGTGTCTTATCTCTTTCCTTAAGATGCGGTGTGACTGCCATCTGAAGTGTCGTAGACACTTGCACAAAGCCGGGCTTCAAGCGCTCCCTGCGTATCACAGTCACTGAGCAACACAAGTGTAACAGAGTCAATAGAAAGGGCTCGCACGCACGCTGATGTGTGGTTGATGAGTGTGCATAAGCTCTGCGTTATCGGCCTCGCATGTGCCCTGCCGGTAATGAGAGAATCAGTTAGACTTCTCTTAAGGTCAGTTGTATTCAGCATGTGAGCATGTGCATCGTGGTTCTGCTTTGATTCAGCATGCTGACGTTTGTCTTTTGTAGCTTCATTTGAAGGATGGCACATGTTTTAATGACCCCCGTTTCTTTTTCTCCCTGGATGTGCATATATATTTATTTGCATGTGTTTGTTATTGTGCATATACAACAACTTAAAGGGATAGTTCACATAGAAATTATAATTCAGCCTTTATCTACTCATTTACTCAAAGGAATGCAGATTTATAAGCACAAGTGTGAATAAAAAGCATCATAGAAGTATCATAAATAAAAAGTGACAATTGGTCACAAGATGCTGCTTGTATATTTTTTTTTATGCAAAAACAAAGTGGCCAGTACATGAAAAATTGTGGCGGTACAAAGCTGATCTGCAGAAATATTTAATTTTATTTCCATTTTTTTTTTTTATTAGTAGGAATTTTGTTTTATTTATTTGTCTTGGTTTTAGTTTTTACCCAGTTTTTATTTCATTTAAATTTTTACTTTTTATTTATTTATTTATGTATTTATTTTTGTAGTTGAATTTATTTTATTTTAAAAATGTTTTTTTATTTGTAAATGAATTTATTTATTTATGTTTACAGTTACATGTAAATTCTCTGGACAACCATTTCAGTGATATATGTCTGTTGTAGGAATATAAAAAAAAAATGCTTACAGCAGCTTTAAGATGGTGTCATTCTGTCATGATGTTGCATGTATGTGGAGGTGTAATGTGCGTTTTTCTTTTAGACATTTTGCCTTTTTATTCATAGCATAGAGAGGACAGGAATGTTATAGGACATGGAATTGGGAAATGTTGCAAGTCGGATTTAAACTTGCATTGTCCATACGTGCACGAATCACTAGACCACAGCTCTAACTCACACTGTTATTAAAGAAACTTGTGTTTTTCACACAGGTGTGTAGTGCAATACAAAACCAGGACTTCACCGTGATCGAAGACTACTGCACTGGTCTGAAAGCCTTGCTCTACCTCAAAAGCATTGAGGAGCTCCAGGACTGGGACGGCCAGTCACCTCCTACGGCCCGCCATCAGAAAGGAAAGCCTGTGGCCACACTGGAGGAAGTCAAAGGAAGGGTAAGAGACTTCCCAGCCGATTTAAAACACCCTTTTACTAATAATTACCCCTCCCCGACTTTCCTCTCACGTTGTTTTCCTTATTACAGTCCTCCGACATGCCATTAAGGAGCTAAACGCATTTCCCATAATTCTTCAGTTTTAGGAACAAGTGCTCATTAACGCACCATTAGCGTTAAACCCGTGTACTTGCATCCATCCATTTACTTGTTGTTAGTTTGTAAAAATCCACATAATAACAGTGCTGTCCAATACGCAAAGTGGCCACTTGCACTTCTGCAATCTCAAAGGTGAAAGAACATTATAGGGCAGCTCTTAGTCGGTATCCTCCTGTTTTACTTTCTTCTGGTAAAAGGAAGCACTTGGTGCAAAATGAGCACTAAGGTCAAAGTACGCCATGCCGATCTAATTCTACCACGGTTGAATCAAGCTTTGACTTAGAGGAGAAAATAATTGGTTTATTGTATATCGTATATAACTCTTATTCCTTCTTTTTCCTGGCACATGCCATTTACATAACAGCAAGCAAAATAAATATAGAAACACAAAATGAGATTCGACAAAGGCAGTTGTTCACGCATTTAATGGTTTGTACTTCACGTGTACATGCAGCCATCGGTAATCTCGCTCATTATTTGTGCACAAGGAATATTCGGTGGCATGTAAATGAGCAAAACTTCAGTAAACTCCTTTCAAAGTGGCGAATTAAAGGCCTTTATCAGATCACGGCCTTTCTGCTCATACACCAGCCGAGGGAAAAGCTTTGAAGCCCGCCTAGTGTTTTCTAACGCGCTAGCTGCGACTTCTCAGCTTCTGACTGCAAGGCGGCTCAGCGCAATAGTTAAGATGCTAATGCAAAATGAGCATTGGGGAATGAAGCAATAAATCGAAAGAGAAGCAGGCAGTGATAAGTGTAAGTCATTTTCATGTCGGCAGGACATTAGTGATGGAATTGGTGCAACGATAACATTGGTGTTGGGAAAGCTGAAGGAAGATGTGGAGTGTTGTGTAGAAACATCACTACGGTCCACGTGTCCCCCGGCAGTGTTCAGCGTTCCTGCTCCAAAGAAGGAAAAGTCAGTGAGCGTACGGGTCACAGGGATGTCCGGTTGACAGGATGTCTTTTGTAAACTGAGAGAGGGGAAGAAAAATCAATGAACATTAGACCATGTAAGCATTGTACTTCACATCTGCTATTGTACTGCTATTGCTACTTCTCTGTCAGATGGATATATAAGACAAAATAGATTGCCATTTCTTAAGGAAAAATACCAGTTCTTGCGTGGAGATGTGTGATAAAAATGCATTCTGCAATTATGCATATCAGTCTTGAGGTCCAAGTCAAAGAAGATTTGTTTTATTTAGACCAAGACGTTTTTTGATCTTCAGTCAAATAGGGCGTATTATCCTAAATTTATTTTTCAAAATATTGTTAAGAAATTAATATGCGCTAGATTAATCAAAGTACTAAATGAGGATTGGTAAAGAAAAATGTATGAGGATTGCGAAATGAGCCATGAGCCAAGAGGAAGCTCAACAAAGGACACTTTGCTTCCTTTCTTCCTGTAAACAAAACTTGGTTCTCACGAGATCATATTCATATTCTCACCGAAGTTTACTCTAAACATACTAGTTAGCAGAGGCTAGAGATTGCGGATTATGAAGTTTTAAATATGCATATTATTCTTACAAAAACACATCGATTCACTTCAGGAGGCTTTGCATCACACAAATAAATTACTAAAAAAAATAACAAATGTGAAAATAGAAAATAAATTACAGTATTACTGTTTTTACTGACAAATAAATACAGCCTTGGAGAGATTTTAAAGTTAACTTATTGATAAAAAAATTTAAAAAAAAAAATAAAATGGTAGAAATTATCTTAAAAATAATTTAAAAACATTAGAGGCACAAAAATTTCTTTTTTTCTTTTTGTTGGATTCACCCATTAAACCCTTTTCAAACCGATGTTCTTATTAAAAAAAGTATTTTCTGAATGTTATTCATTAAACTGTATCATCATTCTAGTTTTAAAGGATAGATTACAGTTTTAAATAATGTTTAATTATTGTGTATATTTCTACATTTTCTTAATTATAATTGTTGAAATTTTAAAATCACTGTAATTTTTTTGCATATTTTAGTCTATTTAAAATTTTTAATAGGTAATCAAATCTATTCCCAATAGTGTTGTCATTATCATCACATGAGACATTTTAGAGAACATGTATTTATTTGATTGTATTTTGTTTTGTTTCTGTTAGTTTTCCAGAAGCGCTCACATTCATAGGTCCAAAGAGAATTGAACTGCTCATTAACATTTACCATGTCCGAGGCGTTGCTCAAAAAAACAAAAAAGTGAGAAAAATCATTACCATCCCAAGTAGTGTATCTGGACCATTTCAGTCCCTGTATTCAAGATGTGTATGATTTGAAAAACATCTGATTTAAAACACAATCTTTTAACAGGATGGAAACATTGTATAAGCAGTGGCTCCGTGACACAAACACACATGCTCCATCTGTTCGACTTTCTCCCTAACCAGGGCAAGTGTGAGGCAAGACAACCTTGCTGAAGGCTTCATTACCATTATAGTCCTGTCAGGCAACACTGAGCCACACAGGCAGCCAGACTGCTGTTTACAAGTGTTAATACCCCCACGGTCCGGCCAAGCCGAGAGAAAGTGCATCAGATGACCAGCAGACACACAAACAGCCAACAGTTTCAGTGTTGCACTTCCTAAGCGCAGCGTTTTCGAAATGGCAGCGAAAAACCAACCGCACATCCCCTGAGAGGACGAGGCTCGCTGCCTCGGCAAGAAGAAAAAAATAAACTTGTCTTTCGCTGAACGCTCCCTTAGGCTCTGCTTTATCAACCACAGTGACTTCAGAGCTCTCGTCTTCTTTCCTTCTTGTTGTGCAGTGATCAAACTGCCTTTTTTTTATTCTTTGTGGCTAAGAAATGTTCTCGTACCCCTCGCTGTCCTCCATCACCCTGTCTTATCGCTTCTGTCTTCAGTTTGGCACTGTTTTTCCGTGGTCTCCCTCCCTCTTTTGCTCTCTGTCTCTCAAGCTTTATATAAAGCGTGTCTGGGCTGGTGCTCACTGTTCTCAGATTCATCCAGCTTGCCACAGGTGAGCTGTCAGTCAGCGCAGGGGTTGTCTAAGAGCGGGCTGACTGGTAATATCAGTCTGGAGTCCTTCACTGGAAATATTACATTGTCCCAACACAGGCTCTGCATTTCAATTTCCTGCCCATGTTTTCTATTGCCGTGCAAAATTAATAAAAAAATAACTTGAAATTCAATAGAGGTACTTCAAAAGACATGCAAGATTTTTTATCACAGCGTTTGCAAGGCAAGTAGTTCATTGAAATACCTCGCACTACTTTTTATTATTATTCTTACACTTTTTCAATCTGACCAGTTAAGACACAGACTCAATTTATGTATGGCCTTAGGTTGCTTTTTGCTTTTTTAAAATAAAATAAATTAATTCTGACTGGACGAATCATCTATAAAGTCATTAACCACACAGTCTATATTAATGTGGCAAGTTTGTGCATTACAAACTATATTACTTGGCGGAAGAGTTTTTTAAAACGTATTATTTTATATATTTGTATAACTATTATTTAGCATTTATAATTAATTAATACTAAAAAATAAATGTAACAGTTTTTTGAACAATGATGTCTTGTATTATACAGGTCCTTCTCAAAAAATGTGCATATTGTGATAAAGTTCATTATTTTCCATAATGTAATGATAAAAATTTAACTTTCACATATTTTAGATTCATTGCACACCAACTGAAATATTTCAGGTCTTTTATTGTTTTAATAATGATGATTTTGGCATACAGCTCATGAAAACCCCAAATTCCTGTTTGAAACCTGTTTGAACATGTTCATTGAACATTCATTTTCGCCATTCTGTTCGATGATGTCAGTGGATCATCCCCCCCCCCCCAAAAAAAAAAAACCCATCCCATTTTTTAATCTAGCTGCTCAATTGCAATCATGTTTACTTTAGGGGACAAATGGGGTCATTTGGGCATAAAGCTGTGAACGGGCCAGAGGAGAACAGTTTAGAGCACTGCTTTAGTGCACATTAAATATGAAGCGACTCAGCCGGCTGCTGTCCTGTTTGCCTGGCCCGAGTGAAGACGTACTGTTATTACCAAGCGACATGTCCGACTGCTCAGTGGGGTCTTTCATTAGCCCTCTCTCATATCTGACCCACGAGACAATGGCCAATCAGTGAAGTGACATTCAGCTAAGTATGGTGACCCATACTCAGAATTTGTGCTCTGCATTTAACCCATCCGAAATGCACACACACACACTGTGAGCACACACCCGGAGCAGTGGGCAGCCATTTTTTATGCTGCGGCGCCCGGGGAGCAGTTGGGGGTTCGATGCCTTGCTCAAGGGCACCTAAGTCATGGTATTGAAGGTGGAGAGAGAACTGTTCATGCACTCCCCCACCCACAATTCCGTCCGGTCCGAGACTAGAACTCACAACCCTTCGGTTGGGAGTCCAACCCTCTAACCATTAGGCCACGACTTCCCACAATGCATAATACGCTGCTAGCGTCGTTCAGGGAGTTTTCAATGCCGCAAAGGCTTAAAACAAGTTACAGTTGAATAAATATTGGGTCATTATATATACTTCAATGTTATCTGCATAAAACTCAGATATAGTACACAGTTTTAAGTGCATTAAATAGTTGCTCTGAGTTATGGTTCAGAATTATGAGACCATGAGTTAGAACTTGCCTTTCATTAAACCAGACACAGCTCCATGACTTTTAAATAGCAGGCCACAAAATTATTACACGGCAAATAAGCAAGTATGATGCACGGCATGCTGGGAGTGCGGAGTTGAAAGCTTTGCATTAATGAGCTTAAGAGTATGTCTTGGGGCCGGGGTCTTAACTTTGGCTGTCTCCCAGGGCATCCCCTCTCTGTCTGTGGTTTATGCCGGTTCTCCCCAAAGTCTCTCGCAGTGTCATGTGGAAACAAGATGAAGGAAAAACATTGGGGTTGTAAAAGACTTTGTGTGTCGTCCTGGGTTCAAATTAATGAGGGCTGAATGCTCTTGAGATAAATTTAGGTTTTCATATTTAATTATAGCCTTCTGCAGTGGTTGAGTGCGGATAAATCACATGATTATTGTGCTTCGGGGTTGTTTATAGCATACTTTATGGTTTTTATTTTTGACTCATCATGAGTTTATATCTTTTCCTAATGGCAATGTGCAGTTGAAAGAGAAGTAAGACTTAATAGTTGGATCAGTGTTCGGCTGGGAAACGACTGCTTTGAACCAGCGTCGCTCTTTCATGTAGGTAGCTTTGTCACTGCCTGTCTTTGAGTTTTTCACCTTCAGACTTGTTGCTTGACACCCGCTCTCTGTGCATGAATAAATCAGATGAGCGAAAGATTAACATCTTTTGATCAGCCATCGCACTGACATCGACTCCGACACTAAATGAATGTTTTATTTTGTATATGAGACGAAAAACGATATACAAATGCACGATCTTTGCCGTCTCTTGCCAAGAAATGTCATCTTGTGGCTTCGCATGAACTGTAATGTGGAATGTCTTTAGATCTGATTGTAGTTTGATCTGGAATGTGGTTGTGTGATGCATGTTTCCCAGGTTCGGCATCAAGCGCTACAGGGATAGTTCGTGTGAAAATGAACTTTCTGTCATCAGTTATTCGCCATCATGTCACATGACTGGTTTTCTTCTTTAGAAGCAGAAAACAAAGAAAAACTGTGCTTTGAAAAATGTTTGAAAAACTCTTTTTATCCGACCAATGAAAGTCCAGAAATACTGAAAATACTGGGACTTTTTATTAACATGCATTTCACGAAATAAAAAAAGTCCCACGTTTGGAGCGATATAAAGATGAGTAGACATTTTATTTTTATTTCTGGGGGAACTCTTAAGTGGTTGAAAGGCTGTTTAAACTGGAGAAGAATTAAGGTTATTTATTTATTTTATTTATTTATTTTTCTAAAATAGCAGTTATAAATGTGATGTATATTGATCTACAATTACACTAAAATTCAAAAGTTTGGGGTCAGTAAGAATTGTATTATTTTTAATAAAAATAATAATAGTAAAATATAAAAAGAAATTATATTTACTGTATGACTTTCAGTGAAACATTTATACTGACTACAGATGTTTTAATTAATTTTTAAGTATGAATTCTTTTATTTGACTCTTCCCGGGCTGGAAATCACAATTTAAATGTCATTTTTTATATTTATTTGTATACCCTGAAAATAATAAATGTATTCCGCAAAGATCCATTAAATTACGGTAGACACATTTTACACAAAACGTTTTATATGTCAAATAAATGATGTTCTTTTGAACTTTTCATTCTTCAGAGAATAGCTGTTTCTATAGAAATATTAAGCAGCACAACGGTTTTCAAAATTCCTAGTAATACGAAATGATTTGTGTACTGCAAATAAACATATTACAGTGATTTCTGAATGATCATGTGACACTGATAACTGTAATGATACTGAAAAAATCTGCTTTACCGTCACAGGACTAAATAACATTTTAAAATATAAAGCAGATCTTTTAAATTGTAATGATATTTCACAATATAACTGTTTTTACTGTATTTTTGATCGAATAAATGCAACTTTGGTGAGCATTAGAGACTAAATCTAAATCTTCAAAACTCCAAATGTTAAAACGGTAACGGTAGTGTTGGTGTGTGTTAGATGTTAGATGAGTTTAAGTACTCAGGTCGGTGTATGTTCGGGGCGGCAGCATGTGGAATCATTTCAGTCCTAACTGTCTTGAATACGGTAATCTGGGGAAATCACAGCAAACAGGTATTTCTCCACTTAAGCACACGACAGGGATGCGGCCCCCCTGCACCATACGGAGCCACCGGCCCTCCTCACACACTCTGTGCCAGCTGCATGTGACAGTAATGCAGGCAGATTGTGTTCATTTGCAAGGCAGTGTGGGAAGTGTGGAGGGTTGTCTGTCGTTTGCACGGTTTCTTTGAACTATTATGCTGGATTGGAGCTCAGGAGGGGCCTAAGATGCCCATGTCAGTTTTTAAGCAAAATCCATATTTCTCTATTATAACTCAAAACTATGATTACTCCATTAGTTTGGCTTTTTTCTTTTTGATGTAAATCATTTTACATGTAATATATTCAACTCTAGTGCTTAGTGTATATGATGTCTATCCAATATATGCAGATTATGTAACTCTACATTCATATGCTGTCTCTCTTATGGAAAGTCCTGCTAAAACCACCTTAGTTGCTGGTCCAAGCTGGTCCTTTATAGCTATTAACTGGTCCAAGGTGGGCAAGATGATGGATTTGGTTTATATGTTACATCATCTTCTTGATTATTACAGGGTTTCCACAGTCATTGAAAACATGCAAATGTTTGGAAATATGTCACTTCCAAAAAAAATAAAAAAAAATCACTAAAACATCTATAAGTGTTTTACTGAAAATCAATCAGCTGTGTTTATGTGTGTGTGTGTGTGTGTGTGTGTGTGTGTGTGTGTGTGTGTTTTTCTTTCTTTCTTTTTTTTTGTGAGGGTGGTCTGTATAAAAATCCTAAATGAGTTTTGGTCAATTTTGTAAAAAATAAAAAAATAAAAAATATATAATAATAAATACATAAAATAATAAAAATAAATAAATAAAACTTTTTCTTTTAAGAATTATGATAAAATTACATATTTATTTTATTTTATTATGTTTCAAATTTTAGGCTTGTCTGAGACTAATCAGTTATTGGGAGCCATTTAGTTTTATCTCCAGTAAAATGTAAAGATTTGCATAATAAAAATGATACCTGGCACATGTAATGTTTCAACATTTACAGTATTAAATATTCCAATATTTAATCAAAAGATTTCTTCATATTCATTCATAGAGGCTGGACTGGCCCTGAATATCTACTGATAAAGAATCACCAAAAAGTGTAGAAATCTTCTGGGTAAAGCTAGCAGACCAGTATAGACCAGGAAAAAAATCAACTACCATGTTCCATAAAGCTGCCAAGACCTGGTTTTTCTAGCATGGTGAGAATTGGTTTGGAGAATCAAATAAGTGAAGTCCAAGAGACGCTCACTGAGAGAGTGTGAAGTGGCCGAGATCATGTTTTCTGTCGACACACTCCGGCTGAATCCATCAACAGGAGAATCTTCCACCCACAATTCCTAGCGAGCCGGCAATCCCTGTTCATCGCCACGGTAATGTCTTAAGCCTGAATGGCAAATGAATATTTTTGCAAATATATTGCATGATTTTACAGTACAGGGCCTTCAAAGGATACAAAAGTTGTAAACCAAGGACAATAATCTCTCAGAAATCACTCTGCGTGACCTACATCAGTTTTCATTTTACTTTTTATGCACAAGCGATTTCAACAACGTGTGCAGCTGCTTCGGGGACCGCCAAGGTAATATTGATCGTGCGTGCTTGCCAATACGTTTTCTTTCTTTTAACATTAAAACATCGCCTCGTGCAAAGCGCCACAGTCCTGAAGTCTCACCTCCTTGTGGAATGAAGCGGTTTAAGACCGAAGCAGACTAGACTCTAAAGAGTAGCCACTCCTCAGAAGGGAGCAGCGTGTCTTTAAAGCCTTTGTTGTGCTCTCTTGTGAGTGTGTTTATTTCTCTGATGGTCTAATGAGGGACGCAGTGCTCATGCTTTGGCACACATGGCATCTGAAGCCCAGTGAATCACTAGTAAGCATAAATACCCGTCTCCTTGGTGAGGGCATCTTAAAGGAGCACACATGACTCTGCATGAAAGGAAGAGCGTGATTTAGAATTCAACATAATTGAGTATGACAGGAAATATTACTGGATAGCGCAAAGAAAATGCAACCAAATCAACAAAGATATCAGGCATCTGTTTTTGGAGCGCATATAGCATAACAAATATCCAGAGAAGAACGAGGGCCACAAAGTCTTCCACTATTTTTTTTTTTTACTACTTAACATGATTCCATCACTGAATTGCTAGAACCAGTGTTGTTTTAGTACTATTTATATAGTAGAATATATACTATTATTATTTATATTATATGCTATTATAACATTTGTTGTATTATTTTAATATGATTATAATAATTATAGTTATTTAGTATTATTATAATTGATAGTTATATTTATTTCTTTATTTGTAATAATTGGAATAAATTATGTTATGTTTAAGGTAGATGCCATGCCAAGATGTACAAGTTTTTCATCAAATATATATATATATATATATATATATATATATAAATCATTTTTTACCATTTTAGTTTAAAACTTACTTATTATTGTTTATAGTATTTAGTAATGTATTATTATTTATAATATTATATTTAATATTACTATAGTTCAGCTTAATTTTAGTTTTATTTATTTTTTATTTATTATTTTTTTGTAGATTTTTCAGCTAATATTTATTTTTATGGACTAGCTCTCTTTAATTTATCGAGTTTTAGTTTTGTTTTTAGTTAACAATAACAATGCTTATTATTATAGTTATACTATAAACTATATGTATACTATTATAGTATTTATTAATATTTTCTTCTTCGTTTACTACTAGTTATTATTATTATTATTATTATAGTATACTATATTATTTATTACAATTTCTATTTTTTTTCTAATGTTTTTCATCTAATATTTATATTTTAGTTTTCAATATTTTACTCCAGCATAATTTCAATTACCATGTAAAAAAAAATAAAAAATGATTTTAGTTAACAATAACAACAGTGGCTGAAGCGTTAGTGTGTGCAGTTCATTGTTTCTTTCTTGTTCCCCAATAGAGTCTGCCCAGTTTTGGACCATACCTGCAGGAAAAGAAGGAAGCGATTGCAAACCACAAAAAGAAACTGAGAGACTCCGCTGACAACACTGTTTCCACCAAAGCAATGAGAGTTTACACTCCCAAGGGACCTGTGCCAAGAGTTAAAGTGGGCTTTCTTGTATTATACACTTGCTTACGTATCGTTAAAGCGTTAAAACTATTTTTCTCCAGAAGGCTTTTACCTTTGGTCTGAAGTTCCAATATGTTTGTGTTTTTATGTTCAGGATGTGATCGCCAAAGCTCTGAAACACATCGGTGCCTATCAAGAGCTCAACGTTGAGGAGCAAGTGCAAGCTCTGATCGATCCGGAGATGTGCGTTAACTGTGGGAAGTGCTACATGACCTGTAACGACGCTGGATACCAGGTGCGTCCCTCCCTCCATCCGTCCGCCCACCCGCACAGAGAGACGCGTACACACGGCCTGTTTGTTCCCACACACTCTGGCTGTTCAATTACAGCTCCTGGCCTCTCCAGAGCTCAAAGACTTCAGCTAGTAGCTTTATAAACTGAGAAAGAACCATTTCCAGCTCTCAACAACCAGCAGTTTTCAGCTTTAGCTAAAAAAGTAAGGTTTACATTAGTAAAAACAACGAAGCATTCTGTATTTCTTCATATAGTGAAGTCAATACTAAAAATGCTATACTAAGTACTAAATTAAAACCAATATAGCGATATTTAAAGTTCTACTCTGACATACATGTGCATAAAAAGTGCCTAAATAAATCAAGTGCTGCTATAGTACCTCTTACTGGCAGGCTAAAGATGTCTCATTAGCACACCTGATTTTCCATTTAGAAACGATTGAATATTAGCACTGAAAACTGTGATGTCCCCTTGTGCTTCAGCCTGCAGAAGAACTCCAAGTGGGATGGCTCTGACAGTTTTATTAAAGTATTCATCTCACCCTCTCCTGTTAAATGAATGTCCCTTGCAATTTATCATAAGGGTATTGATGAAGTAGAGTGCAGGTTTTATCAAAGCAGTAATTGTGCACAGTGACGCTCATTGTCTGTGAGTGGATCTCTAAGAGGAATTACACATTATTAATGCTTTCTAATATAGAGGAGCATTCATCAACATAATGTGTCACAATCAAATAGGTGGCCCATCAAGCAATACAAAACAGCACTCTGTCGCGCTAGCGGCAATCCGGTTATGTTTGAAAAGCTGTCCATACTCGCTTTAACTGCCAGAATAGTGTCTAATCTTCCTGCCATACAAACATAACATTTTACAGATTGTTTTAACAGTTTAATATAACGGTTAGATTGATGGCCTTTCCTTTCTCTTCTCTGTAGTGTATTGTATACACATAAAAAATGATATGTTGCATAAAGGAAGGGAAGCCTAATTGTTGGACAATTTAAGAGTTTTCATTTCAATTCACTACACACATTTCCCTCTCAAATTTTCTTTAACTTTGCAATAACTTTGGGTAAAAATATTATGCTTTACATTTTTATTACAGAATTTTTTTATTTTTTGTATGAATTATTATTATTATTATTATTTATCCATATAAACCAGCTTAAAACTTTAGCATTCACTTTTAATAAAACTTTTTAGCTTTTATGCGATTATTTGCTTTACATTTTCATTATTTTAATGTAGTAATTTTTTACTTTATTTCAGTAAAATAATAATAATTATTATTTTATATACAATTTATTATTGTACAATTATATACAATTTATTAATCTTTTTTAAACAATTTAAAATAAAAAATAAACACCCCAAAAACAAACACCCCAAAACGCTGCAAAAGCAGAGCTGTTAAAATCATCAAGGACTCCATCCACCCCAGTAACCATCTTTTCACTTTGCTGCAATCTGGTAAGTGCTTCCGTAACCTTATGGCAAAAACCGAGAGACTCAGGAGGAGTTTCTTCCCCCAGGCCATCAGGCTCCTAAACTCAAAACCAGCCTCTTAACATTTTCATGTCTCCACTTAATCACTTTATCAGTAAGATCTTCATCATTCACTTCCTCACATAGACACACTGTCAATGTCAACCTGTTTGCACATTTATCTCTTTAAATTGCTGTTTATCTTAATATTTAAGACTACAGTATAATGTGCATATGCACATTGTACATCCCTGTGTATCTTAATATTTATTCTTATATTTTTATTGTTTACTTTTATTTCATTCTTACATAGCTATACTTGTATGTATATTTTCATCTGTGTCATTTTCTGTAATAATTGCACTCTCCATGGAGCGGACCTGACTCACATTTCACTGCTGTTTATATATGCTACATATAGTAATTGTGTATGTGACGAATAAAAATCTTGAAATCTTAAAAGGTAGATACTATTTATAAATGTAAATAATATATCATCAATCAGCAATTTCTTTAGCATTTTTGCAATGCTTATATTTTTGTCATTTTTATTATATAATATTATAAAGTAATATCATTATATTATTAAAATTACTAAAAGACACACAAAAAACTGCCATGATGAATAAATACAATTTAAATGCATCAGTTTTTTTTTTTTTCATTATGATAATGAGCCTATGGGCTAATTAAGTGAATTGTAAATGTCACAATACAAAACACCCCAAAATGGCAAGTACAATTTTTCTTGTTTTGATTTTGTGAAATGTGTGAAATATGACCCACATGACATGTTCCTGACAGGTTTCATACGTCATTGTGGTTCTGTGGAGGGACAGCCCACAGTCTTTGTTGCTTTTGTGTTGTGTGACGTCCAGCCCTAGCAGATTGTTGCCCCTGATGAGGATATAATGATTCTAATGTCTCTGTGTCTGGCAGGCCATTGTGTTCGACCCCGAGACTCATCTCCCCGTGATTCAGGACAGCTGCACCGGCTGTACTCTGTGCCTCAGCGTCTGCCCCATCATCGACTGCATCAAGATGGTTACAAGGACAACACCTTACGTACCAAAGCGAGGCCTCCCTCAAGCCGTGGAGCCCGTGTGCTGAGAGAAAGCCCAGACACACACGCACACACAAAAAGATAAAAATGTCTACACCACAGCATCGAATTTACTCAGTAATTGCAGTGTGAAGAATTAACTTTGTTGTAGGGGGGGAAAGCAAATAATTAGATTTTTAAAAAATAATAATTGCCTTATTTTCAGGAGCCAATTATCCAGAAATAATCTTAGGGGTGTAAAGCGTGGTGTTATTTTGAAACAATAGCGAGGCGATTTGTCGAGGTGAAGTTCCTGCCTCTCGTTCTCTGAGGGCTGATGGGAATGAATCTGAGCCGAGGGAATGGTGGCTGTTTATGCAGATGTGGGACGACAGCGCTGTATCCTTTAACAAGAGCCACGATGATGGATTGTCCACTACATCCAGAACAGAATGCAATCACATATACAAGAGCTGCTGATGGGAAATGAGGAAATGAATGGATTTTAATTGAATGGTGGATAGTTGGGCTCCGAATCACACTCGACGTTGTTTTCCATAACAAATGATGATTAGAAAAGGTTTGTTTGATGTTATACATGCTGTATTGTATCCAAAAAGCCAGTGTTCTTCTAAAACTAAACCTGAAGTATTAGTTACCCACTCTCGTTTCTAATTGACATTAATTGCATTTATTTTGCCTCTAAGCCTTAATAACAAATATGGTTGAGTTTGATTGCATTAGCCATCTGGACAGGGTCATTTAGAGAGCCTGGCTACCTCAGTAATATGCTGAACATTTTGGGTAAAGGTCATCTATGAGTATTTTCAGACATTAGAGATGAAGACTAGCTGTTATTCATCTTGGACCTAAAAGGTCAAGTCTGACCACCTCTATCTGAACAAATACAGGGTCCATCCATACCAATCCAAAATTAAGTTTTGATATATTTACGGTAGGAAATTTGGAACATGATCTTTACTTAATATCCTAATGATTTTGGGCATAAAAGTAAAATCTATAATTTTGACCCATACAATGTATTTTTGGCTATTGCTACAAATAAACCCCAGTGACTTAAGACTGGTGTAGTGGTCCAGGGTCACACACACACACACACACACACACACACATATATATACATAATAATGTGTCAAAATAAAATTTCAGGTTATACTTTACTTTTTTAAACCTCAGGTCATACTTTACCTCAAAAATAAATAAATATATATATATATATATATATATATATATATATATATATATATATATCAAAATAAATATCAATCAAATTCTTATGTTTAACACAACTGTAACACACTAAGGTTTTTGCATAATAAATTACTTATCTGTAAGCCTATATCATAATATGTACTTATCTGTAATTGCACACTTGTGGACTTGCATGTTAATAAAAAGTCTTGTTGTCAATCATATTTGACTAGCACTATTGTAAGCAATTCCCTTATACTGTATTAATACCGTAATAACGTTTTGGGTTAACGAGGGCAACCGGCAGATCCACAACACAGGAAAAACATTTGAAGGAGATGGAAATAATTGAGGTCTCACGCGTTCACCTACAAGGCGAGCAGTTCATATTTGTTATGTAGTCTGTGTTGTTTACAGACGGGTGGAAGCCGAACACTGCCGGCTGGTTTGATTAGTCTCTGCGCAGATCAGAGTCTGCCAATAAATCAGGTTCCATTGTGAAAGCGGACCCCGAGTCTCGGCTTCAGGGGTTACAGGTTAGTGTAAATGTTTACTTCCTCATTGGCTGGCTGGTGAGATAATTAGAATGACATTTTGCATGGTCGCAGAGCAGGATGCGCGGCGTGCACCCCTTCTCGCCTTGCGTCGTAGCGCACATCATTAAAAATCAACATGGCATCAATCTCGCACCAGTGGTGTGAACTCGAGGCCAGTGCAAACGATAATCAGCGCTGTATTAAACCGGCGGCGGCACGTGGGGGGGTTCTGACGTCTCTCCTTTGTGGAGATGACGAGGGTGCTGGCCTTAATGCTCTCTTCAGCAGCCAGACATTTCTAAAAAAAAGTCCTTTCTGCCTGTTAAAGTACACACTGAACAACAGCATAATTGTTCTTGTTGCAAACAAACGTATTAATGAATGCATTCTGCTGACTACGTGTGGACGCGTAACCGCGTGGCCAGCTTATCAGGATTCACAGGCGGCCACAGAAATATTGTTTTTGAAGTGTTAAGGTGAACGGAATATTAAACGATTTGAGATTAAAATCATCTTTGATCGATTTTACATTCATTAATGTTAATGATGTTCTGAAAAACATTGCTCTTCTGTTCAGGTAACAGCTGTATCCACTCTGTGGCGGGCGAAGGTCACGCAGCTTGACCATGGCTAACCATGAGCTTTTTGTCATGCATGTTTTCCCATTAGTTTAGGCTTTAATTTCAATCCATTGTCTAACGTCTGGATTTGAGCCAAGAGTCAGAGTGGAATTGAAATGATGATCCGCTAGGCTGCTTTTCAAACAAGACCCGTGCAGAGCCTGTGTGTGTTAGTATACTGTACCTGCATGCACTTTTCCCCAAACGTTTGAGATGTTTGTTGAGTTCTCCTTGACCACATGACCACCTGACCTTTCAAATTAAAGATACAGTTCAAAATTAAAAGAAAACATAGATATATTGTTACACAAAATAAGATTTGTAAGCATTTTAGCGTTGTTTACTTACTCCATCGCCTTAGCACCAAGTATGTTCAGAAAGGTAAATTCAGCGTACCTGTGTTTTCTGTCAGTGTACATTTTAGCAAGAATGAGGTCTGGTGCTACCGCGGGATCTCGTGCGACGGACTGAAACTTCAGTGGCGGACGTCATTTATCAGGACAGCTGTAATAAACAGAAACATTAGCTCAGAGCTTTGTATTTGTTGCCAGCCGTCGTTCGATACAATATCTCGCCTCCGTCTTCACTGAGCAGGAGGGCATGTGTGCTGAGAAATCGTTGTGCCAGACATTTGGAACTTCCAGGCTTAAGTGACAAATGAATTCGAGTTCCCAGCACCTTCTCTTTAATGGATGTGGGCGGCCTGCACCTCCCCTAGCTCTAAAAACAGCTACGGATCGCGCCGGCACTGTGAAAAAGTCTATCTGTCTGTCTGTCTGTCAGTCACTTAAATAGTATGATATTGAAAAGCTGATGTGTTGCCTGTGCTTGAGAATGTTTCTGAAGTTGTGTGTGTGTGTGTGTGTGTGTACCAGTACTTGACTGGTTATGTAAGTCCATTGGGTGTGTGTGTGTGTGTGTTTGAGGACACTTTGATACCAGAGCTTAACAGGTAAAGGTCACAGAGATGAGATGGAAATACCAGTGAACAGAGCCTAAGGAGGAAGGACAGGATGGTATTTGGTCCTGCTGATTCAGGACTTGATCTCATCGTGTGTGTTCCACTGTGAACTTTCGCGAGCTTCAACAGAGGGCGCTACACAAATCCGTTCACACAGACAGATGGACACAGCTAGGCTCATTCATCATTCTGTTACACAGACCTGCAAAGTGTTGCAAGTTTTTAGCACTTTTCCTAAACTGCTACTTTAATATCTGGGTCCAGTGAAATGTTTAAGCGTCGAAATTAATCACAGACACAGGCGTTTTTCACACTCTGTGGTAATGAGGGAGACAGAGGTAGTCTGGAGAAGGTGTTAAGGATCCGGACTGGTGTGTGAATTTGGGAATTTCATCCTCTCGGTATGTTCATGGTAACATCTGTCAGGTTTTTAGAAATATTAAAGAGGAATATTCTGATGCATTGAGCCCAACCTCAAGAGGGTTATTTCATTTGTTTTTATTTCATTTGAATTTTCATTTGTGGGTGAACTGCTTCTTATAAAAGGCAAAAATGACATCTGTATACTTGCAAAACAAAACAATATAAATCTTGATTGGAATCATAAGCTAAGTCACTGTTCGATCTTTCGATTCTTGACATTTGTTCAGCAGCTGTGTGAGTCAGTGTGGGTCAAACCCAAGCGAAGCTACACAACTCCCCCAATTCCTTCTTTCTCCATATCTCCATATCCTGTCCCTTGGAGAGTCCTTGCATTGAGCTCCACTTTACAGAAATTGGCCTCTGCACCATCAAAAGCCCAGCTGAGGACTGCAGGCGGCGGGTGACATTTTGATTGAGATATTTTGCCTCTGATAACATGCAAATTCCAGCGCAGCGACATGAACTGAGCCGGCAGACTTTATTTTTACTCTCCCTCCCTTCGCTCTTTCTCACCGCTCTGTTACTCGACGCGTGATGCCATCTATTACATTATGGCATCTGTATGCATTCAGTTACTGCGGCAGCATTTTAATAAAGGCACATCACTTTCTGTCCTGTGGGCTGGTCTCAGCGCGTAATCAAACCTCACACACTTGCATCGAAACAGCACTGTCAGTCATTTCGTCAAATAAAAACACTGTAAATATTCACGTTTCCTCTCTGCATATGAATGCATTGCTGTCTGAGGCATTTCATAATTGTTTAAATTTGCAGAGGCTTATTGCATGTACCAGATTCACATGAATTGAGAAGCTGACATGTTCCGGACCGGGTGTCCACACATGCTGTCCATCTCTGTCATTTTCATGTTACTTGTATCAAGCTTGAGAGTTTTATTTCTTGATGTATTTTGACTGTTCAGAATCCTCATCTTAATCATTCCCTTGCATCACATCATAAGCCATAACTCTGCAAAATATCAATGACTTCCCTTCTAAAATGTTGAAATTTATTTTTCAAAATTAATTAAACAGTATAATGTTTGTGTGTGCTATTCATTATTATGCTTTATTGAAGGATCTAGCTGTTGGCTTATCATCTTGCAAATGTCAGACTGTATTTGAATCAACCATAATCAACAGCTCTGCTTCCTTTAGATGCTTCCAACTCAGTCACTTGTGGGGTTCTGTTTTGGTAAGGATGTTGCCTTAAGGCCCATTCACACAAGCAGTGATTTTGTCACTATGTGGTTATTGACCATTGTAGTCATTCCCACTTCTGATGTTATTGGTTGATTGCATAACTGGGCATAGCTGTTGAAAATGTGATCAGAAGTGTAATGGTTTACTGGTAAAAATATGTTGTTCCTATTAGACAGGAAATCAGTTCTAGTCTAGAGCTGACATAATGGTGGGGAAACAGTAATATGTAACTTACAGCAGTGCATAATGATGAATTAATTTATCATCAGGATATATTTCACCTGAAACCATTGCTTCCGCCTAAAATATGAGTCCTCAAATATCATTTTCTTGACTCCTCTGCATCAGGAGAGAAATATGCACAGATTAAAACTGTTTAAAACGGTTCTGAACAAATATGTCAGTTGGTTTTGATGCTAAGAGGACAACAAGAGATGGACTTTTTCACTGTAGCGTTATTATTGATTAATGACTGATATTTTTGCCAGAAGTGATATGTCTGAATTTGTTTTATCAGCTGTTTGGACTCTCATTCTGACGGCACCCATTGACTCCAGAGGATCCATTGGCGAGCAAGTGATGTAATGCTACATTTCTCCAAATCCGTTTTGATGTCAAAACAAACTCGTCTACATCTCGGATGGCCTGAGAATTAATATTCCAAAAATTTCATTTTGGGGTGAACTATTCCTTTAAATCATTCAAAGGACGTAGAGCTACACTGCAAGCTAGGAGATCTTGTTTTTGTTTTGAACTGCTTCCTTTCTGCTCTTCTGACACCCACATCATCAGGCAGGAGAAGCTGGGAGGTTGGGGGTTGTGCCACCTTGGTCCATCAGTGTAATTGTTTTGTGGGCTGATGGATATTTTTAGCCCACCAAAGGTTGGTCCCTTTTGTTATCTCACAAAGGCTCGACAACCCAGCTCACAGTCATGTCTCTTTGAAGGAACAGCACTGTTGAGAATTGCCTCGGCACCGTGTCTCCTGTGTGGCGAGGCTTTGATCAGAGTGAATCTTTTGGTCCTAACATCTCTTTAAAGCCATGTAAGGTCTGCTGCAGATTTGCCACAGATGTCTCCTGAATGCTGCTACACTTGTCGAGTATTTGTAATTGCTTTTCCGGCAGGTCTAGGCTCCCAAAAACGGTGCTTCTTAACATTCCCACCATCACAGGATCAAGCTGCAGTACGGCGTGTGTTCCCTTTAGCCTGATGTGAAAGTGTTCTCATTTCCTTTTTAGAACATAAATATTATAAGTGTAAGACAACTATAGGAAGAGTTATTCCAGTGAATCAAATCAAATGTGGTATAGCAATGCTATCTCACGACCAATTCGTGCGTATTTTACGAGGTGACGAATTCGTATGACCTCACTCGTACAATTTTTTATGATTTGTCTAGACCCCAGTGATGGGTAGGTTTAGAGGCGGGGTTAGGTGTAGGTCTTTTTTAGTTTAATTATCTGCCTTTTGGGTAAATTGTTTGCGTAATATCAGTGCATGATATTAAAATAAATTATTGTATTTATCGTATTAGCTGATTTAACTATTTTCTTTTCAATCCAATACTGGTATTTTATAATATCAAGCTCAATATTGATGCAAATTAATTATAGTAAAATTAAACTAAAAAATAAAAGTTTAAAATTTCACATTACATTTTTTTAATTACAGTTTTTTGTAATGATTTGTGAAATTAGCTAGTAATTTCTGCGTGAAAATTGTTTTACTACAAATATTTTATTTTTATGCATTTTCTTATTTTTTCACCGTCAGTCTACATAGACAAAAGCATTGCACTCCACACAGGAAACTCAATTCACAGTTGATTCTAATAGAGTTAGAAGCTAGTGGCACAATGCATCTCAAAACATAAAAAAGCGCAAACACAAAAATAGGGTAAAAAGTCTGTTTTTGGTTAGATTATAGATTTTTAATGATTGTTTCAGAACCAAGTGCATTTATAATAAACATTTGTATAAAATGCATTTTTTTTTCATAGAGCTTGTAGTTGACATCTCTGCACTGCTGACATAGGATCTGCCCAAATTAAGGTAACTGCCACCTACACTTTGGAAAAGTTGGGATCTCACCCAAAAATGCATTAAAATGCTGTCTAGTTAGGCTGCTTGCTATGTTTTGAATCCTTGTATGTATGCAGAATTTACTGGTTTAAATCATTCTTCATTTATAGATAAGGGTGTTTAACTCTCCTACAGGAGACACCTGCATGGGAAGGTTGTCAATGGCATCCTATATTCAGCAATTTAATTCTGCCAGTCTGCCCACAGGCCCTGCTCAGAAACGTGTACGGTGCCACCATGCCCCATCAGACATCACATCTCCATTAAAGAGCTTCTGGAATTTCCCACATTTTGGCAAAGGGCTTGTTTTTTATTTTACCCAAAGAGAGTGGCAGGGCCAAGGGAACACTGGGTTTGGAGAGACACCGGAGTGCAGTGAGGTTTCCACACCCCCTCCTGCCCTGGTCTGGAGTCGACCCTTTAGGGAAGCAGCAGGAATGGAGGATTGTTTCAGGAGAAAGTGCTAATATCTTAGCAAACCCTAAAAGACATCAATTAATGGCTGCGTAAAGCCCCGGTGCTCTGGTGTCCTCGCGGCGAGGCCTGCGGGGCGGAGCGGGCGGCCTTTTAAAGTGCTGGAGAAAGCAGATGTCTCTAAAGTGGTCCCCGGACAGACACACTGATAAATGCTAATGGAAGTGATTACCTCAGACAGCAAATGGACCTTTTTGACAGAGTATCGGCAGAAGCCAAAACAAGCTTATGGGTGCAGTTTGGGTCGGGTGGGATGGACATAGATTAGACTTTATTGTTAGCCTCAGGTGGACCTTTCCAGTTGAGTGCAAGAAAGAGCAGCGTTAAATGTGAGAGTGAATCCATGTTGTTAGATTTACTCTATATTTGCATTGCTGGTGTATTTTCTTGATAATTTATGCAACTGTTTTTTACTGTATTTTACTGTTTAGTAAATGTGACAATTATTGAATGGCTGTGCTCTAATTAATCTTGACGTTTTATCTGAACTTCAAATCTGATTCATTTAGATTTGAATGGTCAAAAATGTTTTGGGTTCATCTAAATTTGAGGGTATCGTTTTATTTTATTTTATTTTATTTAAATTAAATAAAACAAAATATAAAATAAAACCCTTAAGGTTAGATGATACCTTCAAAATTGACCTGTGGCTTTTTTAATTTAATGCTTATTTTTCATTACTGAATAATTAAAATAATTAATTCAATGAAATAATTACATTTGAGTTTGTCTGTTATGAAAAACCAGTCAATTAAAAATTCAAGTTATAAACAAATTAAATTGTAATTTGTAGAATTAAAGTGCAATTCAGATGTTTCTATTTACATAGATACATTTAAACATATAGCTCTAAAGTTACATTTACATGCATTTACATCAAATGTTTACTTAGTATTTTGCAATATTGACACTTTTTCTAAAATAAAATCCAATAAATTAAATTAAAAAAAAAAATGATATCAGATGTGTTTCATATTCTGCAAATATCAGATGACATTTCCTTGGACGGATGACATGGTTTAAGTTTCCCCTGAAAGGCTTCTTACCCCAGGTTTGAACCCTTAGATTTAATTGAAAATTATGAAAGTATTATGACTAATACCGGGGTAAGATGAGCCCTTTTATAATTTTCAATTAAATCTGAGGTCACTTTTGGCCAGTAAGCAACCACCCTAACCTAACATTATGGCAACAGCAGTAGCACAGGCCAAGATCTAGTTAGACTTTCATTATCCAGTGCATTTTTATTTCGCCTCACTAAAGCAAGAGTGTCTATTCATGCAGACAGTCCATGTAAAAGATAAATGAGACGTGTGCCATTACAGATCACAGCGAGACACGTCGCAGGGAGGAACGCAATGTTGTGTGGACCGATGGAGCCGGTCTCTGCTGTGCATTCAATGACCCTCAGCAAGAGAAACTCCGAGCACATGCTAACTCCGCTGATCCTGTCTGCACCGCTGGATGCATCCAGAGAGAGAGCGGGAGCTGCATCCGTAACCTATAGGAGGTGAAAAATACCCTTGGGATTATCCTCCCTACTAAGTGTGCAAACAACCCTGAGCCTGGAGTCGCTCTGCAGGGGCGCTGGCAGAATCAGAGTATCGGAGATATCTGGATCTCTCAAGTTCCTCTCTGGCTTTTTCTGCTGGAAACAATCAATAATTCTCCAGGATTCTACAAATCTTCATGTCTGAAACAGATGTATTTTTTTTTTTATAAGCAGAGTTTGGAGTCTAGCTCTACAGATCAGAACAGTAAGGTTGTTTTCCACTTTCCCGGTTGAGTTTTTGGTGGTTGTGACTTGTTTTGCAAAACTATACACTGGTTTAAGACTGATCATGATTTGGTTGGTTAGTATGTGGGCTGTTAGCCCCTGCTGGATGTTCATGCAAGACACTTTTGTTCATTGATGACCACTCAAAAAAGTTTTTTTCTTTAAGAAACTAGTTGTGTGTGTGTGTGTGTGTGTGTGTGTGTGTGTATGTATATATATATATATATATATATATATATATATATATATATATATATATATATATATATATATATATATATATATATATGTGTGATGTTTTTTATTATTATTTTATTATTATTATTATTCATTTATTATTATTATTATTATTATTATTTTAGGTTATTATAGTTAATTAAAAACTTTTGTTTTTCTTTTTTAAATAAAATAAACTTGGGCAACTAACACCTCATTTTCATTTAGTTTAACTTGATGTTCTAAAATAACTAAAGCTAAAGTAAAACTATATAGGCATATTTAAAATTATAAGAATAATTATTGTTTAAATTTAAATTACATTTATTTATTAAATTCAGTTAAAACAGATTATATAGAAAGTAAACACCAATTCAAAATATAATAATAAAACTGTAATACTATCTCAATTATACTGAAAAAAAAACTTTATATTATTCCGTCTGCTGCCAGAGGGCAGAAGTCAGATTTTTGCAATGATGCATATTAGATGGCAATACAAATGCTAAAAATGAAGGCCCAACTCATTTATACAAGCTGAAAAAAAATACTTTTTCATTCAACAAAAAATATATATGTATTATTAATATTTTTAGTGGGTAAATTATTATTATATAAAAAAAAAACCTTTTAAGGAATTTCTTAAATGCCTCAAAACAACTTGGAATGGATATAGATGCAGTCATTATAGAGAATTGTATCTCTCTCCTTTCATTATGCATTATTAAAGTATGTACCTGTTTAGCATTTACCTTTGTTTTGGTCATGGTAAGTAAGAAAATGTCTCTTTAGAACATAAATCAGTAAGACAGCTTATCTCTTCGTAGCTCATATCATTCATAACCATCTAAACATCCAATCCATTGAACCAGCTGAAGACATGACATTATGCACAGGAGAATATAAAGCTGTGGGAGATGTGCTGTCAGTCCCGCGAGGCTTTAAATAGACTCAGTCATGCCCCACTGATTTACCTCCAGCTAAACGGGAGATCTCCTACTTGAGTTTTCATACACCTGGAGAAAGATCAGTTATGGAAAAATATTCATAGAAATCTATTACAAGATAAAGACTTGTTCACAACAAGAACGATAACTATAAAGATAACTGTATTAGCATCCAGACCAGCAGACGATAGCACACTCATCTGCCACTTTAAATTCTCGAGCTCATTACAGCAGGATTGATTCTGATTGGCTGTGTTTTAATGTTTTAATCGTTCATCAGCTGGAAAAAAATCTTTCTGAAAGTGATTCCAACGACATAGTTTCTCTGTGCCTTTATCGTTATAGTTTAGGTGTGGACTCTGCTATTCTTTAATATTGAGAATGATTTTTAGAATTATATTTTTATTAATGTCTCATTTCTATCGTTATGGTCCTTGGTGTGAACACACCTTAAGACTTTGGCGGTGTTAAACAGACTTAATACTTGTATAGTATATAGACGTGTCACTTGTAGAATTTTGAATGGGGGGAAATGCAACGCTCAATATGGCTGCTCTTTGGAAGGAAGTCCCGCCTTCTGAGTAAAAGAGCCAATCGCTAATTGGTAAAGTCACTGTGGTATTTACAAAGCATGTGCTCGAAGCTTTACCAAATTTCTTACCATTCTGACAAAAGTAAAAAATTCCAATTCTTTGTCAGATCCTTCTTTTGAATAGCCATCATTTAAGAAACAGTGTTTTGTTTTGTTTTTATATAATGGTGATGTAGCCATTGGAGCTAACCAGGCGGCAAGGAAGTCGACCGGAAGTTGAAGTCGGCCGGGTGCTGCCATCTTGTAGCAGAACTTCACTTGCGTTAGCATTCCTATTGACTCCCATTCATTTTACTGTCACTTTGACAGCGAATAACTTTACATCTGAGGCGTTTAAAGACTCTGTTTGTCCATTATTTATTTATAAAGATACACGACAATGTATAAAGGGCTCCATTACCTTCTATGTTACATTATGGCCCTGTAGAAACAGTTTTTGTAAAAATAGGCTAACGATTACGTCATAACCACTCGTCTCTCTATCGCCTTACCGTACATACAGGAGGAGAAGCTCGCAGGCAATTAACTTAATATGGCGTACTGGCGTTACATTTTAAAATACTATACAAAATAATCAATCAGAATACTTACTCCTGCTCACTCACGCCAAAGAACTCCCCGCTCAAGCTCACCGTCTCTGCAAGATTAACGATGGCAGTTTGCACGCACAGCCACTTAGAAGATTTACATCTGTCAGACAGGTTGCTGACGTCGTCAAGCTTCGTTTGAGTCTGCGCGTCAGAAAGGAAGTGCTAAAAAACGCTAAAACTGGGCTTCACTTGTCTCAATTGAGTTCCAATGGGGTCGCTGTGTCCATTTCTTTTACTGTCTATGCAGCTAACTGCTAAAGCTAACCGGCCTAACCCTGCTTCAGTGGGACATTTTGTGTGTTACCATCAAACTGTATCTTACATTATTTAGACCTTATCTCAACACAAGCACAACCAAAATCCACTAGCAACTAAACTACAGTAAATCAATATTCACAAAAACAATATTCACATACCAAACACAGAAGAAAAAGGCATTTTGTTATATTGTTTATGAGTTCCCTCTCTAGTGGCGTAAAGAACTTGCTGGACATTCAGCTTGTGTTGGCCAGGTAATGCATCTTTTAGGGAGATTAGATCTTGAAAAGTGACCTCACCTCCTGCATTGATATAATTTCCAGTGTGGAGTAATTCCATAGACTCACCGCCTGTATCATCATACCAATAATCTGTTCATTAAATGAATCAATTTGCAGGAATCAAGAACTGCAACTGAATATGTCCCCTACATATGTGACCTGTGTACAGGGGGATACATTAACCACTTCAAATGAAACGCTTTGAGGGTTAAGATATGCAAATGTAACCCCTACAATATAGTGATAGCATGCTTAAATCTCTAAGAGTTGGCAATCAAAAGAAAATGAATTTTTAAAACAATTACAATTATAGCTATATATATATATATATATATATATATATATATATATATATATATATATATATATATATATATATATATATATATATATAATCTTAAAATATCTTTTAATAAAGAAAAAAATTGACATTCAGACTCAAATATATTGAATATATCGAGATATATATATAGAAATTACACGACATAAACAGAATCTCTTGATAGAAACTCGCAATTGTGAGGAAAAAAACTCTGAATTGTGAGATTAAACAAAAGAGTGGTGGAAACAAAAAATAAAATAAAATCTGAATAATAAGAAGTACACTTGGAATTGAGTTTATAAAAGGGCTGAATTGTGAGAAAACTCTGAATAAGAAAAAGTTTAAATTGTGAGATAAAAAGTAAGTTACCTATATATATATACACACACACAAACACACACACATATATATAAAATAATTTTAGTGAGCATTAAATCATGTTTCCTCCCCAAACTCTCATTACTGCATGAAATAACTATAATGATGTTTGCTTATATTTACTTGTACTCTAATACATATATTATTTTTCAATTCCAGTAAAGTGAAATACAATGATCTAATGTTCAAAAAATGTGTCTTTTCCATGGTATAGTTTTATGTTAATACCATTGTACCTTATTGCAAGGGAAGGATTGTTCTGTTTATATGTTGCTGTCAAATAAAGGGTGAATAAAATATGAATCGGTGATCCCAATCTTCCAGACATTATGCATTATCTTACAGACGGGATTTTGAAGAAACATCAAAACAAACTCTTGCTCTCCTGCCAAGAGCAAACAGATGGCATGATGCAATCTCTGCATATTTAGCTTAGTAATATAGTGTAACTGTAAGTCTGTCTCAGACATTTTACCTTGAGCAACAAGAGTAGCACTTCTGTTTTCTGCTGCCGGGACTAAAGTCAAACAGATGAGAGAGAAAATTCACGGCTTTGTGACGCACTCTATTGACCCATGGTAAATTGCGTGGCTGGAAGGGTTTTAGTTATGCACCTACAGGATTCCTTCTGCTTATGTTCAGACATGTAATTCTGCAGAGGAAGCGTAAGGTTGCATGATTTGTGTTTTTGATGCCCTTTCATAATAAAAATATGCAGAAGTTTTCCCCCGGCCCTGCTGTATGATTAAACTAGAGTACACAGAGATGGCAAAGATACAGGAGGTTTTAAACTAACCTCTGGAGGGGATCTGAGCGAGAATGCATTTTGTTAAGACTGCATTTACAGAACTACTACTGTGAACTGCCTATTTAAGAAATAACAAAGAGGTTGTTGATTATACCACACAAACAGAAGTCTGTGACTGTTGCAAACTGACAGAAGCTACTTAACACTGAGGGCACAGTGGGAGGGATCAACTTTAAATCAAACTGTTATAATCATACTACTAACTTATCAACTGTTTATTAATGCAAAATGACATTTACAATATAAATAGGACACAGCACCTTTTTTTTTGTTTGTTTACATTATCGAGTAATATTTTTATATTACTAATATTAATATATATACACACTTTATTTTCTCATTGTTATTAGAAGTAATATTTTCCTCAAAAATTCAAAATGAATAACATTACTAATATATTAGAACTGTGTATCAATGGCAAATAATAATTCACTATATAAATATGACAAAGCATATATATATATATATATTTGTTTATATTATTGACTGTTTCTATGTTATTTTTATAAATTTTATGTATTAATATATTATTTTAATATTTTATTGACAGTAATTTTTTTCTGAGATTTAAAACGTGTCAAATATTGCTAATATATGATATGATATGTGTGTATTAATAGAAAATGGCAATTCATATAAATAGGACAGCAGTTTTTCCTATACGATTTTATTGACATTTTCCTTTAAATTAAAAAATATTCAAATATCACTAATAAAGTATTATAAATATCACTGTTTGTATAAAAAAAAAAAAACATATTATATTTGGCATAAACAAATTAGGGCTAATTATGATTTATTTTTCATTATATATATATATATATATATATATATATATATATATATATATTAGTATAAATATATTTTTTTATATTATTAAATTATAAATACATCACATGTATACACACACACACACACACACACACACACACACATATATATATATATATATATATATATGTAATGAACTAATTCATAATTTAATAAGTAATATTTTAAATTTTGTATATTATATATATAATTTGTTTATGCGTTTTTAGCAGGGTTAATTTGTAAAATGCAGATGTTGCAAAACAGTATGTCGCAGAGCTAAACATTAAAGAGGCCGTTTTTTTCCTAAGCTACTGCTAAACCAAACCGGACTAGAATGTTTTCCGATATTTCTGTTGTCTTTCACCTTCATCCTTCTTGTCGCTCTCAACCACATGAATCTGCTAACACCTTAGGTGGATATCATGTCTGCCGGGAGTCCTCAACGTAAGCTATAACTATCGATGTCAAAAGTAGCTGTTGAGAGACCTAAAATATGAGCTCAACCCTTGATAAGGACGATTCCAGAAAAGCCCTTGAGCAGAAATCCACCCCATAAAAAATAATAGTCAGCAACAATCTTCATGTTGGATCTCATAGCTCAGTTTTAATAAATAAATAGAGCCTAACCAAGTTACGTTCTCAAATACAAACCCCCCCCCCCCCCCCCCATAAAGTATTTAAATGTGTGTGGGGGGAGGAGGAATTTGCATATAGATAAAAGCTAGTTCAATATCATAAATTACCTTTTATACAGCAATCTTGTAGAGTTTGCTTTAATGTCTGCATAAATGGCTCTTTATGATTTGGTGAACCCGGTGTGAGCGGGAGGACGGGTGGAGGGGTCGAAGGAAGAGAATGAAGATATCACAGTGAAGGGTTTCCTATTCAACGTGCATCTCCCTGTAATTAAGAGATTATTTACACATGCACACTCCTGTCGTTCTCTCCCTGAGCATCTCATTAGTGCTCTGACCTCTCCACCTGCTTCCTTTCTGACCATAGGAAACAAGGGAAGGGCGGGTGGTGGGAGATGGAGGAAGATAGCAATATGGGGTGCGAGAAATTAGGCCTTCTCTAAACATTAGCATGCGCGACGTCACCGCCCTTCTCAGCAGGATGGCAGGTTGAAGATGGTCGAGACCCCACTGTGGCACAGAAACATCCTCTATATGTAAAGACATTAGCCGTTGGGCCTTTGCTTAGCAAGAGGGCAGAGTGTGTCCACTTCCGAAATGGGGGGAAAAATTATAAGAGTGTCTGTGACTAAGTGGGAATCTAATTGCAGGCTTAAGGGGAGTGATTACAAGATTTCCACCTTTTGCAGTGGAAATACAGGCATTAATTCAGACACTTCATGGCCTGGAATCAGAAGCTTGAGATGACCATCAAAACGGTCTCAGCAGACAGAGATGAGCTTTACTTAGTTCATGAAACTGAACTAACTTCTGTGAGAATCATTTTTTAAATCATTGAAGATGACTATTTACAATGTTTGTAGGTGCACTGAATGCAACAAATTATACATGAATACTTTTTGTTGCACTGAATACAATTTAAATAATGGATGTTTGTTGGTGCAATGAATTTAAAATGTATATATTAATATTTTGTTGCACTGAATACAATTTAATTTCTGTTGCATTAAATAGGCCGATTTCGGAAACTGTTGGTGCACTGAACACAATTTATTTATTTATTTATATATTAATGTTTGTTGGTGCATTGAATGCAGCAATTAATATAATTTGTGTTGCATTGAATATTTCCTTTTTGTTGCACTGAATTCGGTCATTTATGTAAGAATGTCTGTTAATAGATTAAATACAAATTTTTTTTTTAATTAATGGATCAATTTACATGATGTTTGTTGATACATTGAATGCAACCAGTTGCAACAAATATAGGGATATTATTGTTCTTCTGAATACAATATACACCAATTTTGTGACATTAAACATCATTTACCTAAGAATATTCAATGCTATCTCATGACCAATTCATACATATTTTACGAGGTGTCTAATTCGTACAAGTTCGTACAACCTCACTCACAATTTTTTTATGATTTTTCTAGACCCCAGTGACGGGAAGGTTTAGGGGCGGGGTTAGATGTAGGTCATTCGTAGAAATTCATACGAATTGTACAATTCGTAAAATACGTACGATTTAGCACGGATTAAGTCGTACAAATTCATACGAATTAGCTACCTAGTAAAATATGTACAAATTGCCGTGGGATCAGCTGGAATATTTAGTTGCACAGAATGAAACAATTGATTTTTTTTTCTACTGAATGCGACAAATTACAAAATGTTTGTGGGTGCATTAAATGGAAAAATGTATTTATTAATATTTTTTGTTGCATTGAATATGACAATTATTATTTTATTTTTACATTAAATTTAAATAATGATGTTGGTGCATTGAATATTGTTGGTGCACTTATTTTTTGTCACATATACATAAGAATATTTTGTTACTTGGAATGGTCACAGTTCAATTGAATAAGACGGTTTACTTAATTTTTGTTTCACTGAATGTGACAATTGACATTGTTTTTGTAAACAATATTGAAGAGAATAATTGAACAGAATACATTGATTTATGTTAGACTAGAAAATGATTGTGTTACAAACAATAAACATAAATTAATTCTCCTTGTGAAAGAAGCCCACTGAAACTAATTATTGAGTACCTGAAAATAGAGTAAATCCAGTGCTTCTGGAAAGGAAATCTCACCCAACCACACAGTGTTTTTCATCTGTCTCCAGGCAAACGCAGAACATACAGAAGCTAAACAGCTGTAATTTTACAGATACAGACAGCAACTTTCAAACCCACGTGATTGGAGACGGCACATGACAATCTCACAGTCCCACTGGACCATCTGAGCTCTCATCTTGAAGCAACCATAGCATAAAAAGACAAGCATGTCAGCTGAAAAGAGAACAAACGACATACAATCTAAATCAATACTGTCATTATCAGAGGACCCAAGCTGAATTAGATGTCACACCACCAGGGGCAACAGGGTTGAGGCACGCTTAGATTATGAGAGCAGGTGATGTATTGAGATGGTCTGCTCAGCCCTTTAACTGAGCAGACTTGCCTGACTGCAGCGATTATAGATTAGCAGTTAGACTCGCACAGATGATCAAGCAGTGAACTTAGTAAATGGAATACAATATCACAATAGCAGGCGTTCGACTGTATCTCCATTAAAAGGAAGATAAACTGAGTTCTGCTGCAACAATGAGAACCACAATACACTTCAACCACATTAAAAATGACTGTCAATCAGTTTAGCCAAGAGAGCGATCAGGGGAGAAGGCTTAAATAAGTTGGAATGGTTGTAACTTTTTAAAAGGATTATATAAGGACCCTTTTTAAAGGAAAATATTTGTCAATGACGTTTTTTTGACTAAACGAAGACTAAACATGTGCAACTTTACTGTGATTAAAATGATTCTGAAAAAAGAACACCATTGATAATAGAAGACAAGTCAATTCATAAGTCAAGAATAATCAATTCATAAGTCAATAATGCCCTGCTTTAGCTTTGTGTGCTGAAGCGGGAAATAACGATAAAATGATGCGTTTTGCTAGCGACTTAACACACAAATGTGTGTCGAAAGGACAATAGCAAACACTATTGTACAATATACTAACACTATACTAATATTGCAACTTACATCTGACACAAATGCACAAATGATCTTGAAAGCCACAGAATGTTTTGTGAATATGCACTTTTTGCAGCAAAACTCTAAAACATGAAGAATGGATAATTAAAGGATTTGCAATGTTGTATTCACAAAATTACTCATTGTAGCAACTTGTACTCATGATATTTCAGCAGCTCGGGTTTTAGATTTAAGAAGATATTTTCATCAAAATTACATTAGCTTTCGTATTATTGGAGTATATCTACTGTTAATATATTTTGTAATTGTTTAAGGTCCTATTATACAACAATAATCTTTTCAAATTGTTTAGATTAAGAAAAAAACGAATCAAATGATGAGTCAAATCATGGCATGTGATATTACCTACATTTCTTTCCAGGAACAGCATTTTGGGATTTAGTATTTTGTAAATACACACTTTTTTTGAAACAAAACAGGAGCTCGGGTTTACATTTAAAACATATTTTCATCAAAAGCTGAAAAACAAAATGGTGTAATATTGCTAAAGTATATCTACTTTTTTAACAGTTTGAGACCATATTATGCAACACTAATCTGAAATAGAAACTTTTTGCATTTTTTATTCAATTGTGTGTAAAAATCATCTTAACTCTTGGCATCCTAGTTAAATAATTAGTCAAAAAATGTAATCAGATATTAACTACAGCTTGTTCTACAGGAAGTGGAAATTCACATTGAACATATGGAACTGTGGGATATAGTATCTCTCAGTATGCCGTTTTCAAGTATATTCGATGCATTTTACTCTATACAGATAATAAGCAGAAATAAAAAACACAAACATCTTTTATGAAATACTTTGGTTGAGTATTGAATTTGTTTCCCACGAACATAATTTTACATTGTGAGTGATTAGCACTGAAAAGAACCTAGAAAAAACTTGATCAAAAACTGTTCAGCAAGAGTAAAAATGCTAACTGACACATAGCTTTGTTCTACATTAAGACATCAGGTGTAAATCTCCTCACCACAGGTCTTATTGCAAGGGTTTATATGGAAAACAAAAGGCCAGGGGAGAAGACCAGCTCCCTCCCCATGCCAGCGTAATGGCGGGTGGATACAGATGTCTGGAGCACATGATTCACGCTCCAGACGAGGTATTGATTTGGTCTGGGTCCCTGCTCTGATTTATTGTGTCATTTTTGTTTATAAAGGTAGATCGAGAACACGAGTGTTTCGATTTAAGTGTGCAAAATAAAAGCAGCATGGAGCAGCGCTGCCGTCTGGTCTGTGATGAATTGCAGCATCCGGAACCCAACTTTGAAACAGGGTAGAGGATTGTCTTCATCAGACAAGGCAAGACAGGACGTCCATCACAGTACAACCATCCAACACAGAGACTCAATAACGGCACAGAGCGAGAAAGTGGTGAAATGAAGGAAGGCTGAAGGGGGGAGTTAGACAACCTTTTTTTTATATACTAATTGAAAACATGCATTTCCATTTATGTTTTATCATGCACAAGTTAATTTTTTTTCTAACCAGTCTTCTGCATCAGTCTTGCACAACTGTTAACGGGGTCAAATGATGCTGCTAAAAAGAACATTATGTTGTGTATTTGGTGTAATGCAATGTGTTTATGCAGTTTAAGGTTAAAAAAACATTATTTTCCACGTACTGCACATTATTGTTTCTCTTCTATGCCCCGCCTTCTGAAACGCATCGATTTTTAGAAAGCTCATTGTTCTGATAAGCAAGGTGTGCTCTGATTGGCCAGCTATCCAGTGTGTTGTGATTGGTCGAATACTCAAGCGTGTGACGGAAATGTTACACCCCTTAACATACTGTGATGAGTGTCCCAATCAGAACACTGGCGCAACAAGACAAAAACAATAAAACCAATTGCAAACGAAGAAATTGTTGCATCAAGTGGGAACTTATACTGTCTTTTTACACAGTGCATTGCGCCGAGTAAACACAAAACCATGTCTGTATTTGCTCAAAACTCGCATTTGACTCATGAGTGGCAAATTATGAAAATGTGAGTCAGAACAGCCGGCAGATCAGGAAACAGTCCTCCATAAAATGTATTAAATACATCTGAATATTTGGGTTGAACTGTTCTGGAACAGTGTTTTAAATACAACTTAACCACTGATTTCTATTGGTGTCCTCTTTTGGTAGACCAAACAGAGTAGTTTCGCTTTCGCAACGAAACAGCTTCACACTCAGAGGGCTGAACTCCCCATCATTAACGATGGAGGCCGATCTGTCGGTCCACAGCACAAAGTTGATGTATTTCCTCAGCGACCAGCACGGATCAACTCTAGGCATGATGAAGTGGATATATTTTAAAGAAAATTTTGCCTCTGCTTAAGTCCATTATTACATCTCACATGCTCTATTCACTTTATAGCAAACAACCCATAGTTCTTTACACGGGGAAAGAATGACTGAAAATGTGTGAATATGAACATTACTGCACACATTATATATGACATCACTTCCTGAATAACCAAAAACAACTTGAAATCTAATCTGGAACAAATCTCTGAAATACCAACTTAAACGAAATTTCAAACCAGATACGTATGCGGCTCAGAGGTTTCATCCACTTTTTAATGTTTCAGACAACAGAAAAATTATCTTATTTTAATGACAAAAATAAAAGATCTTTTCAATGCTTGGTCACACACTTTAACAAAAAAAAAAAAAAAAAACAGAAGACCTTGATTATAAAAACAAAACAGAGCATAAAACATATTAGAAAACAAACAAATCAGTAACAATTCAGAAATAAATGAAGGTCATGGACTGTTTTTAAGTGCATGCAAAAAAAAAAAAAAGACAAATGCAGTGAAATTCACTGCAAAGATCAATGTTTTTAAGAGAGGAAGGGCTGAAGCACATGAACGTGATACAGAATTAGGTGTTAACTAAAAGGATCAACTAAAAGGCAAAGCAATTTCATATCCAGGAAAGATGGATGGGTCACACGCAAAAGGATTTACAGGGTGAGAAATTGTGTTTTTAACACTTTGCTTGCAAAACAAATCCGTTCTGCCAAAATTATTGACACTTCAAACTTCCTGAAGCTTTTTCCCACCCTGGAAGTGAACAAAACATCAGAACCATTAAAAGGAGTGGAGGGCGGCAGAGACAGAGAGAGAGAGCGAATACTGAACTACACAAGTGTTTATTAAGCACGCTACAGATAAAAGCAGAAAACAGGAAAGAGAAAGAGAAATCAACACACACAACCAAGTCAAATCGCCCCGCTTTTGTTAGAAAAAGTCTTTTAATTGTGCCACATCCAAAACTATGCCGAATCATACATTCCTACAGAGGTTTAAAAGAATACAAAATAAAACAAAATAGACAAGATCCTTTTGTCCCTCTAATAAGTCATAGTGTGGATTGCCAATCAATGACATTTATTTTCTCAATTCTTCTCATAAGACATTTTCTTTGAGTCTTCTCTCTTCTGAAAAGCAAACTAATATGCTCAATCTTGGAGTAAATTAAGACTATAGGCACATAAACTTTGGTCCCTTCCATTGTAGTTATCTTTCCAAATCACACAAAGAAGTGATTTCCAATCCATGCAACACTAGGAATAAAGATGCACCAGTCGGTACATGCAGAAAAAAAGCATAACCTTCCACTTAGGATAAAGACAACGCACATAGATAAAAGAAAAGCCAAGATCAAATGGTGTAAATTGAGCAAAATGTCAAATAAAAAGGTTTCTTTCTCGTTTCCCTTCAAATAACATTAGGTTTTACTGGATTGATGGGCTGAGAATTGGCCTAACATCTCATAATGACCATCAATGGAATCACAGGTTTATTTACAATTCTTAAATTGAAATGTCACAGACATTAGGAACTGAAAAAAACAACAACAACAAAAAACACATCCAAGAGGCTTTCATCAAACAGTATACGGATCAGACGCAAAAGGAAACAAATTTTTTTGTCTTGACCAAACTTACTAATATCAACCTCAGAGGACTGCTTGGGTTTTAGAATATGAAGTATGAAAAGATTCATTTAAGTTTTGTAAGGCACGTTCTTTTCGGTTTATTATAAGAGGTGCAGACACCAAAACACCTTCCCGCCACTGAAGAGGTTATGTGTCAGAGCGCTGACAACAGGGAAACGGGGTAAAAAATGTCCTTGAAAACCGTCACAATATTTCCTTCTTTCAACAGCTTCTTGTGGAATGAAACTTGGGAAAAGAAACTCTTGAAATTGTGGTCCCCAGTGCATTTAAACAGTCAACAGGTAACGCTGGAAAAACAGTTGGGAGCAAGACCTCTCGGGTTGCTTTAGATGGTGGATTTGGAGAAGGAGACCTTCAGGTGGTGGTTATTACCCATGTTGTAATTGTGGAGGTCGATGAGGCATTGAATAGCTTCCTCGATGGTTGTCATCTGAATTAGAGCCATTTTATGATCTCTGCAGGGAAAAAAGCCAACAAAAATGGTCACACAAATGAAAGAAAAGACAAAAGCATCTTTAGAGGAGGAGCTGAACGTTGACAGACTTACTGGAAAAACTTAAAAGCTTTCACAGTGCCACCGGAGTTGGAGAACAGGACTCGGAGGTCTTCTTCAGTTATGTCTTGCCTTCAAAACATGACAGAAAAATGGCTTAGCTCCCCGACGACTGACACAAAGATTGACAAGTGGCGAATAGAGCTTTTTACTCACGGGATGTTTGACAGATGCAGCGTGGCAGAAGGAGGGAAAATGTTCTGGAAGTTCTTGGAGCCGGGCTTTTTGAAACGATGCAGAGGTGAGTTCGTAAAGTCTTTCGTGAGACCCTGGTCGTCTAAACCGTCCCTCGGTAACTGAACGGTTTGGTGCTTCGACATCGTAACGCGAATGATCTTTGAATACATCTTCTGACCGTTTAGATGGCTCATCGCTGAGGGACATCCAAACAAACAAAGAGAAATGAGAAGGAGACACATGAGAGGTTTCTCATGCTTATGATGGCTTGCATTTTTGATCAAAAATACAGTAAAAACAGCAATTATTACTACCATATAAAATTACTTATCTATTTGAAAATTTCATTTATTCATGGGATGGCAAAGCTGAATTTTCAGCAACCATCACTCATTTAGAAATAATTGCAATATGCTGATGCACAAAAATGATGTCTTATTCATGTTGATAACAGTTTATATCTGAGGAGATCATACTCATTTTTGAGACTTTGATGAAATGGTAATGCAAAAGACTAGCATTTATTTGAAATCGAAATCTTCTGTAACATTATAATGAATAAAAGATTTATTGAGAATTAAAATGGAGTCTATTTTGCAACTCAATTGAATCTGAGTGGCGTGTAAACATGACAATAACGGCTGTGCTGTGAGGGATGTTTCAGTATGCAGTCTTACCAAGCTGAGCCTGGTTCATATCGGCCATCTGTATCAGTGCGCTGTCTTTCTTATTAAAAAGAATCTTCACACGCTGCACGTCCCCATAAACCCCTGCGAACAGAGCAGCCAGCAGCCGGAGAGGAAACGAAAGAGGGAGGAACGAGTAAGAAGTGAGACTCAGAGAGTGGAAAGACAGACTGATAGACTCACAGAACATTCATCCAAATGGAGAAAACTAATCACAACCTGACAGAAGACTCACTCGGATATATACACCCTCAAATTCAAAAGGAATTAAGAACTAAGAAGGAACATAAACACTGTGCAAACTTAACCAAAGATCACATGCACTGAAACAAATTAAATACTTCAAAAGGCTTAAAGTAAAAAAAAAATGGCAAAAGACTTTTACTCTAAAAGCCAATTAATGGTAATGGTTTAAAGTCAACATGAAATGGCATTCACAATCCATTTTAGTTCCATAATGCTTTGTACTTCCAAGAACATTCAACAGGAATAAATACGTAGGGCTGGATTTGACATTTATCCATTTGGAATTGAATAATAAAAAGTGGATGTTCTATGCTACAACAGAGCCGGATTATGAGTTTGCAGTTGATTAAAGTACTACACATAACCAGCACCCAGTTTTGAGGCAAAAAATTCATGTGAAGTACACTGCTATTATGACTCGAAAGAGCCATTATATTGTAACCTTTATTAAGTTAACTACTAATTTCTGCATCAACTATCTAACATTTTAGAAAAGTAGCCTCAATAATTACTAAATAACTAGTTTACTAATAAAAATAGTTCACTACCAAAAATAAGTCAATAGATTAAACCAATAACTGATATTTTTAATAAATACTTACTTTTTTTTCCCACTTAATTTATGTTGATTTTTTTTAGATCTTTAGTATAGAATTACAGGGTCAAAATACAAATAAAAAATGTAAAAAGTGGACAAATTTAAGTTGAACACTTGGCCCTAGGCATAAAAGGAAACTATTGGTCAATATCTACAGGAGCATGTAATAATGAAGTCATCTAAGGTAAATTTTCATTTCATGTCGACTTAAAAAATAATAATAATAACAACAATAAATCACAAGAATAATAAGAATAACAGAAACAAAACAAAAAAAAGTAGAGCTAACAAGAACATACCGAAGAGGGTAAACAGACTGTGGGGCGTAACCATCTTTAGAAGGAGAGAGGAGCAAGCGGACAGAGAGAAGAGTCGAGGAAGAGCGGAGATGAACAGATCATCCATAACGGAGGGTGGTTCCCGCAGAATGGTGAAGTGGTCATGGATCATGGTTCAGGGCGGTTAATTGGGGGGTCCGAAGTTTTTTTCAAGCAAAAAAAAAAAAAAAACATGAATAACGAGGTGTGGTCAAGGCGTGGCAAGAAGAACAGATATGAGGGAAGAAAGAAAGACAGAGAAAGACAGGATGGAAGAGAGGGACAAAATCAAAATGGAGAAAAATGGGGAAGCGAATGCAGAATATAAATGAAGGGGTGGGGTGGGGGGACAAAAAATATATAATACAGGTCAGTACACCGGAAATGCAGGAGTTTGGTCAGAGAATGGCTGCTTTATGCATTTCTACATTGTAAAAGCAAATAAATGTGCCAGATGTAGTTACCCAGTACCAGGGTAAGGATACATTCATACTAAAAAATAAAAGGAGCATCTGATAATGATAATGATGAATAATAATAAAGTTTTTAAGAGGCATGCAGGAGATTGAAGACCAGGAGAAGCTGATCACAGGTTCAAGCATTTGACTCACAGAGTTTTACTCGGTTCTTTGTGATTGCCATGCTTGTGTAGACATGAAAACCACCTTTTAAAGTTATGGTGTGGACAGACAAAACCACAACTGACCCCACATCAATACGTGAGGACTGACGATTAAACAACACCGTTTACACAAAAGACAGAGAATGATTCAATAATAATAGTCAATATTAAATAATAGTTCAATTACAAGCAATGAAATACATGAGTAAAAAATGAACGAATAAAAAATTACTAATTATATAAAAAAATAAAATTCTATACTATGTAATAGGCTTTTTGAAAATTAAAAATAAATCCTAATTTAATTGAACAAAAATTCATTATTTAAATAAAGCATAAGTATTTATATTCTGAGGTTGAAATATGACTAAGGTACTTATAGTTTCTGTGTGCTTTACAAGTGTATTATGAATTAAAGAGTGAGCGACACTGTAAAATGGGACTGCAGCACTATGCAAAAACGAATAGGACTAAACCTTACAGAGGAAGTGGCATTTTCTAGGAGTCTGAACATGTAACATGGCATGACATGACAAACCGAAATATGTAAATGTGAAGCAGAGGTTGAGGTACACAGTGTAAGAGTATACTGACCTCTTCGTTTAGATTGCTTACGAGCAGCACTCCGCTAGCCCCCGAGTGTCCGGACAGAGCGACTCTTCCAGCTGCAGCGGCGGCGGCGGCAGCCGCGCTCAACGGGCTCAGAGCACCTGTAATCACACAGGAAGGAAGAAATGGGCATTCGAGTCCAAAAGCATGCACATATATCGAGAGAACTGCACAATTTGTAGGCCAGTGCTGTATATTTAATAGGCAATCATTCAGCCAACTTTAACTGTAGAGAAAAGTTGAAGAAAGTGTCCTAGTCATCATCTCATGTCTACTTAAGCTGTGCCAGCCAATAAAACCGGAATTACACACAGGTATCACACATTAGTTCTTCGTCCTGATGTGAGAGGAACCAGGTTAAGACCATGTGGGATTTTAAAACCTAATCATTTTAAGGCTAATATCAATAAAATACCTGCTTGATTACGTGGCAGGGGAAATGTCAAATTGCATTTTAAATTAAGAGGCCTTATGAGCAGATCTCTGAGAAAAGGTCAGTCCAGGCGCTCAGAGACACCGGCCTACCTGACATTTTACAGTACTTAAGAGCACATTCTAATTCATAAACACAGCTTTACATTTTCATTTTCTCACCATTCAGACAGGCTGAGTTAAATCAATGATGCTGATTAAAATACTGTCCCCATTCAGTGGCGCTCAGAATCAATGAAGAAATGATGGTTCCGGCTCACAAACAAACTGAGAACCAATGGCCATTTTGTCTCCTTGTGTACTCAACAGACAAATGTTTTGGGTTGTTGCATCACATCTTGCTATTTTTATAAGCATCTCACGCCACAAGCATCACATTTAAGACAATGGGTGAAGCTAAAAAGGTCCTCTAAAATACGACATCTTGTATATAGTATGGATCTGGACTGAATGTCATTGCGAAGAGTATTCGTGAAAATTACATACTGTCAGTATTAACAGCTGTCTATTTCTAACAAAATGTGTAAAAACAGTGTTTCCTTTCATAAGTCTGGTGTTCCACAAGTCATACAGGTTTGCAACAAGGGTGCATTTGGCCATGTGAATGAAGACAACAAACACTAAAATAGATAGTAAAAAAAGAGGCAAGTACCTGGGATCTTACCGAGCAGGGAAGTGGAATCTTTACCCAGGGCAGAAACCACAGTGGGATCCAGAGCGGGCTGCCCATCCCCAGCAGGAAGCTCCGGCCTTGTGTAGTCCCTGCTCTTATCGTTATTATATTTTACATTCAGGTTGACGAGTTTAGAGTAGTCTATTCGAAGGGTGCAGCAGGCGTTGTATATGTTCTGACCATCTAGAGCCTAGAACAAAAGAGAGAAAGACAGAAAAAAAGAACAAGGAGAGATAGACAGAAAGAAAGAATGTGTGTCGTCTTCGTAGGGCACTAAAAACTGGCTTTTCACATCATTTTCCGCTGAGAGCAAACCCACCACTTTAGCTTGCTGCGCATTGGTTGGATCGTTGTACTGCAACAGGGCCTGAAACTGATTGTTCTTGGTGAATGTGATGATTTTCATGACGGTGCCAAACTTTGAGAAGATCTATTGACAGAGAAAGCAGAGCATTGAGGGGAGCTATCAACAGAGGGGAAAAGACATTACAAAAAAAGAAAAAAAAAAGCATAATTAACACACGGCATCAACAGGACATCAATTTTTCACCAATGTAAAGTCTCAATAAAAGGGCATTGGTGTCCCCTACCTGCTGCAGCACATCAAGGGTGACGGGGTAAAACATGTTATCAATGATTATCCTCAGCACTGGACTGGAGGCCATACCACCACCATCGCTAGAGTTAGACCCCGATGTGAGAGTCCCACCTGACTGGAGGTCAGACACAAACACTACTTAAACATATATAATGGGAGATGTCCATTCCTCATAGCAGCTAATTTTTCCCGAAAAATACACAATTTAAACAGAAATAAACGGTCTGAATTACATGCAAAGTAACCAACAACATTTTGTTTTATTACAACAAACCAATGTAAAAAAATACAAAACTGTTGAAGAGTTTCAATTTTATTTTTTTTAAAGAAATCTATACTTCTTTTGAGCAAGGATACATTCAATTTATAAAAAGTAACAACAAATAGATTTATTATTTGAACTTTTCCACCATTTCAAAGTATCCTTCATTTATTATCAATTTTTCCATAAAAATATTAAGGAGCGCATCGGTTTTCAAAATTGAGAATAATAAGAAATATTTATTGAGCACCAAATCAGCATATTACAATAATTTCTAAAGGATCATTCCTGAAGACTGAAGAAATGGCTGCTAAAAATTTGTCTTTGCAATCACAGGAATAAACTGCATTTTAAAATATATTAAAATCGGAAATTATATTTATAATACTTAGGAATAATATTTCATATAATTACTGTTGTTACTGTATTTCTTATCAAATGGCATATTCTTAAATTCATGTTAAACCTTACAGACCCTTATCCTTTGAATAGTAGTGTAAATTTCCGTGCACACTATAAATAGCAGAAGATATAAATTGACTATTCTGCCCAAAACAAAATCTCACTTTTCCAAAATCTGGTCAGCATAGTTGGATTTTAAAGATCAAAAATGTTCTGATTGGCTGTCCCTTGAAATATTAAAATTTTCAAGAAAAGTTAGGGGATTTGTTACCTGGTTTGAATTGTCGGTCTTCAGTTCTTTGTGATTTGAGTACTGTATGTAGACCGGCACACTACGGATGTGAGGCGTCACAGCGGAGTAATAATTGACCATTGTCATGGCAGCTTCCTCTGTGCTGAGCTCCAGAAACGCCTAAGACAAAGACGATTTCAGTGATGAGGTAAGATGAACTCAGTAGACTTAAAACTGTTAGTCGGACCAGAAATAGCAAATCTCTTTCAAGACTATTTCAGCTTGCCCACGCACCTGGTTTTTGCCTTTCAGTGTGAGGATATTGGTGACCTTTCCGAAAGGAAGCCCCAGGGCAATGATCTCGGTTTCCGAGACATCGTTGGGTAACTTTCTAATGTGAAGAACGCGGGATAGTGGGGCATCGCCGACTCTGTCTTCAACTCGAAGTTTTTTGCTGTCACTACCGTTGGATGTCGCATCTGCCAAAAGTGGACAGAAAGAGGACATTATACTGGGAATGAAGAGAACACATTTTAAAGGAAAAATGTTGAACCATATTGCCAACATCAAGTTAAAAGATGCAGATGTTTAATACTCAGCCAGGACTGAAAGTGTGTCTAAACTGCACTGTAAGTTTCTCTTCTATTACATTTCACACTACATTTCCGATTGAGATCCTTAATAGAAAGAACCCAAGAAACAAAGCTTCCCTTAATTGGGTAAAGTCTTTCCTCTACTGAATGGGATATTGAAATCTATTGCTGAAGAAGCTGTAATAAGATGCAGATAATCGCAATTCCGGTCACATGCTTTTAAGAGTGGGTGCCCACCTACAGGAAAGCGTAAAGTTATTCCCGGATAGGATTTTCTCAGATCAGATTTCACACTGAACCATCTGTTATAATTGGATTATTTTAATGCGGTTGTGAAAACTGCATATTTTGGAAAGGGGGCGGAAGTCACACTTACCGCTTATACTGCTCAGCCCAGAACTGGGGCTGTTATACATGCTGCCGGACAGCAGCTCATCTGATCCTCTCTGCGGAGAAACACAAAGAGAAAACTAAAATCCCGCTCTACAATAAAGATGTCCTCCTTTCACAATCCCCTCAACCAAACAATGAAATACAGTTCTCTGCGGACAGCTTAAGGAATCACAGCACATAAAACACACGTCCACACGCTTCTGCCTTTCCGCTTTATTTTTCTAGATTGTTGCTTTAATCTTGTTGGGTCTAAGATGTCAGATGCGGTCATCTCTTCCTGAGCTGCCCATGTTCCCGAAGGGCCCCGGCGCGATCAGGCTGCCGCTTGAAGTGCAGCTAAAAGTGACGGATGGGACAGCAGGCAAATGGCGAATGTCGCAAAACAAACTTCCTAATAGGATCATCTCAGGTTCGTGCCTTCCAAAAATTC